>NW_008824309.1:3313647-3328647 GCF_000699105.1 Pygoscelis adeliae | reverse complement strand
ATAGTTTTTTTCATGATGTTCATTATTATGAGCTGTAAAGACTATGAGAATTTCATTTTTTAAATGTCTTATGGAATGTATCACTTTCTTAGATCTTGTAGACATGCTGTGGAAACCATAACATAAAATATGAGTTACTTACAATAACTAATTTTAATCCCATCTGCTAAGTATGACAACATTAGCATTTCCACTTAATTAAAAACACCCTTAAAGCAGCAGTGTTTTAATCACTCCATTTTATTTACTCTCCTCCGGTGTCACTTATAATTGTAACTTTTTATTTTTTAATAATGAGGGATTTTTTTTTCTCTGTGCATCACACAAAAAAGTGCTGTCGATAATTAGCAGTCTTCTGTTATTACTAGACTCAGGTGTCACAACTGTGTCTCATCCTCATTACAGTAAAAAATTTCACCTATCAGATTCATTATTGCTAGATAATGCGACTGAGAGCCTTAGCAGGCCCTCCAGAAAAGTAATTCAGCCAAGCAAAATTATCAGCTAATTATATTTAGAATCAAAAGCCCAACAACTATTTGCAGATAAATTGTATGAATTGAAGTGAATAGATCTGAATATTAAGATTCATAGATTTAGCAGATGATTTGTTAATTGGAATAAAAAGGTCATTTACTAGCCATTTTAACAATAGATCAATCGGAACTCTATTTATTATTTAACTAGTAGTGCTTAAGGATTGAAATGAAGAATAATTGTACTATTGTTATGATATTATACTTTTCTGGAAAAGGACAGAAACGCGTGGAGGTTGCAAAGCTTCCCTCTCCGTCTGCCGACTAAAGCCCGTGTCTGCGGGCTGGGGATGCTCTGCCCAGTCTGGTTTGATCCCTAGGTCTTGGCACCTGGGAGGTGTACGGGCTATAACACGGCTTACAGCACGGTAGTGAGGACCTGTCAGAAAATGCATGTAAACGGTGGTGCGGAAAGGTAGAAAATGAGTATGCAAATAAGATCATTTGCAAATGAAAGAATTCCAAATTTTAACTTTTATCCGGCAAACTACAGAGGCATTAAATTCGGATTTTACTAATTCATGATCCTGATAGAGGTTTTTCATAAGGGGAAATTGCATACTCAAATGATGACTCAGATTGCATCTTGGCCTGCAGTTTTGTTTTAGGGAGCTGTTCTTTTTTTTTTTTTTTTCCATGCAGACGATACGATTAAAAAGCAAATATTTTAACATAACTTAGTGATCTGAGCTATTACTGAAATGTCCACAGTTTCACTCTTTTTTTTTTTTCTCCTAGATTAAAGAAAACTTTAAAAATCTATTTGCTTTGACATATGACACAATATTTAAGAACTGAAATCATCAATTAAATCACACATCAGAAACATTTCCCTTTGGTAAAAAATATAGTGCTAGACGATGTACACTTTGAAATTGTTGTTAATGTTTAAAATGCAATCTGAAGTGCATATGTTATTGAAAAAAAAACCATAAATTACAAATTTTAAAAGTTTAGGGAAAAAAACTAGCAATCATTGCTTAGCAAAAGCATTTGCAGAGAAATGTGTGTCTTTGGGTTTTGTGGATATGCATAGTTTTCCAGCATGAAAGCTGAATATGTTAGTCTTTATTTTATATTTTTTCCCTGTTTAAAACTGAGTAGCTCTAAAGGAAACAGAGTTCCTTCTGGGTGCCTGTAATAAAGTACCAAACCCGATATGCACATGAAGGTAGCGACAGCCTTTTGGATTGTCACTGAAAATAGAAAAGGTGAACGTTGACAAGACTTCAGATATTTTTTTCTGGGGACTGAGGGAAACTGAAGTTAAAAATAAAGCTCTCGTATGGTCAACATGTTGGAGAAAATTCAAAGACTCTCATAAAATAAACATATTTTAAGAAGTGTTTTGAATTTCACTGTGTAATTTCTGGCCAACAGAAATTACAGTTGTATCTTTGGAGGGACGTTATGTCAGATCAATGGTAATTATGCAAAAAAAAACCCCCAACCTGAAAACTCGATGCCTTAACCCGTTCAGTTATTAAAATGCAAACGCGAAGAGGATAGCTTTTCTTTAGCTTCGCTACTAGAAAACTTTGCGCCACCGTGTCGCAATTGTAAAATATTTCGGTTTGATGTTACAAGAGAGATGTGAATTGTTCCTTGAAAAGACACAAGTACAAAGCATCGCACACTTTGGCAAAGGAATCTCCGCAGTAGTTATTAAAAAATACAACAGTTTATGTCCCGAAAAATAAAGGAAATTATCTGAAGCGTGTGCATAAGCTAAAATATCGCAGCCCGAAGCATGCTGCAAGTTGTTCCTAGGCTATATTTAACTGTAACCTTTGGAGTCTTAAAGCCGAAGGAGAATATCTGTTCTGCCAGGTACTGGTGATGGTGTGCATCTGTGTATGCGTGCACGTATATCCAAACGTGCGCACGTATGCCCTTGTTTTTCTGCAGCATTATTAAGAAAAGCCGTCCATACTTCACCATGTTGTTACATGTGTCTGTCTGCTGATTATAAAATGTGTTAAACAGTATTTAAAAAACAAAAAAATGCAGAGCTGCGCTTTGATTTATTCAGCGAACAAAACATATGCTCGCTGTTCTGTTCTATGTAATTCATATGATCAATAAAATTTTCTTTAAAAAGAGCAACTTTGGCATTTAGAAGGATTATGCTGCCGAAGGAAAAAATGTTTCACTCCTGCTATATGTAGTCAACCTCAGTGCTCTTGCACCAAAAGAAGTTTCTGGCTCGCTAACGTCTATTTTTGTGTGTTTATTATTTCTGATCTTCAGGGTCGAAGCTGTACATTGCGGCTGTTACCCGCTGTGTCCCAAAGCCTTGGTGTACCCAGAGATATTTCCAGGTAGCTGCTTTGCTGCGCGTTCTTTTTGCTGAAACGTAATAACGTGATTCATGCTAAAATATAAAGTTTGAGAATAAACTTGAGCAAAAGCAATTGTTTATTTGGCAAGCCAACATGTTAGTGTTAAGGAAAATTTTATGTGTTTTAATACATTAGACGAAGTTTATATTTGCCATCTGTTCTTTTAAGATAACACAAAAGCAAGTTTTGAAATAGCATTCTTCATTGTTAGCATACACAACCCGTAATGATAGATTTTTGTTGAAAGGTCAGTGATGCTGCAATGGTTTGCAGATTTTTTTGATACACAGAAAAAAAAACCCGAGGCCTGAAAATCACACCAAATTATTTAAACAATTTAATACTTAATAGTATGCAACTGCGGTACAGGACACACACTAATGTAGTACCAGTTCTTTGAAAAATCTCATCACTAAATGTATCACATATGCATTGTGTTACATTAGAATAATGTATTTTAATCACCCAAAGGAGATGTCTAAACAGCACAACTACACAGTCTTATTTAGCATTAAACATCCTTGTGAGCTGAGGTAACCTTATAAAATCATGCTTAAATAATGTAAAACACGAGGCGGCACAGAGCAATATGCATTTTTAATTAGTAAAGTGACTAATATCGAGTGTGTGCTTTGAGGTTTTTGTTTCATTAAAAATGTATCTGTTTTTCCTGCAGCTGAATATCTGTATTCTACACCTGAACAGCTTTTTAAAAGGCTTCAGAATTTCTGCAAGAGACCAGATATTGTAAGGAAACATCTCTATAAGGTAGTTGTTCAGAATAGTTTTACATGATAAAATGCCATATTGAAGTACAAAGGAAAAAACCCCTTAAAAAAAACAACATTTAATTAACATACTAATGTTTAAAGGAAACATGCTAGGGAGGGATATTAGTCGTTACACTAACAAGGATTAATTAAACTAGATGCCAGTTGTATTAACCTAGGTCTTATGAAATACGTGCACTTAATGCATGCTACATGCTTTTTTTTAATTTATTGTTTTCTAAAATGACTGTCCTTTACATTTGGACCCAAGAGGCTTATAAAAATGAACCTGGATTAATGCAACTCATTAGTTTAAAAGGAAAATAAAGGAAAGATCCTACAATTATACTAATGAGGATAAGCCTACCTTCCTATCCTAATTTAATCTTCAGTCCTCAAAAAATGCAGGTGACCGGTATCAGGTAAGATCTCTCTGCCTTTTGGAATTATTTGAATTATTTTGATAATTATGATTATTTTAACTCTTTGCTTTTTAAGGTATGTCGAACACAAAAAAAAGTTTATCAGAAGCATGATTTACTGTTATTTATCATGTCCTATTCTTTGCAGTTATTTATGCAGAGATAGTACAGTTTCAGTGGCAGACCCTCCATTCAAGTTTTGATCGAGTGTTCGATGCTAGACCGACTCTCACATTTTTAAGAGCTGTATTTATACTGCTAGGAGTCACAATTTTTTTTTTTTTTTTTAATTACGCGACTGTAGATGAAGCACTGAATTTTGTATTATTCCAGTGAAGAGCTATTATTACACGATGCTGCTTTTAGAAAAATAACTGCTCTTTTCTGCATGCTGATACGTAAACCTACAGCGATTTATGGCTCTTACAGTCCTGGCTATGCCGTGGGCAGGTTGGATACGCATTACCCCTGCACGGCAAAGGTGTTTCAGGTTGTAAAAAACCTGAATTCAGCTGAAAGTCCTTACAGGCTTGGGGAGCGCATAGAAATACTCCTCGTGTTACCTGTGCAATACAAATGTGGTCTTTTTAGCGTTCCCTGGCTGTCGCCGTCCGGGCACGCTGTTAATGAGCAAGTCGAGTAATCTCCTCCTTAATTTGGAGGCTCGTGCCGCCGGCAGACCTAACCTCATCGCTCCACCTTCCTCCCTCTGGGGACCAGAAAGTGTTGGGTCTCGCTCTGCGCTGTCTGCCTCTCTACCCCTTCACGCACACGTGCAGCAGGAGGAGCGAGGGTTTAGCCCACGCCTGACTTTTTTTGTGACCTAAAAATAGACGTTTACATAATGGTACATCAAAGAGGACGTTGTTTCTGCAGGAAACAGTTAAACTTCAAGAAAAAAGGAGAGAACCAAAAATGCAATTTAACACCCAATTTCAAGCTCATTATCTTTCATTGTCTATTAACTTGGCAATGGTTCAGAAGGTAGCTCATAATAGTTTAAAATGCTGACTGAACACTTCCAGTGTTCAGCATTTCTTCTTAGAGTCAATAGTATCGTATAGTTATACATGGTGGCTTCAAAGGGAAACCAGTCCTTAAACGTTTACCTTGACACTTCCCAATGCTTCAAGTTCAGCTAATAGTTGCGCTCATGTGGATCTTCTCTCTACGTGTGGATCCCCAGCTCCTAAACAGAGCCAAGGCGCACTAAAAAGGGAAACAACGGTAGAGCAAATACTGATACAAAATAGTACGGGTTTAAAATGTGTGCACGGGCCCCATAAGCAAAACGCTAATTTTCTTTTATCAAAAAAATCCCTTGGGAAGATTTGCAGGCAGAAGCTGAAGGTGTTTATCCTACCCCTCATACACGGGCGCTGTTAACGGTGCAGCCCCAGCTCACATCTTCTGAGCGTTCGGGCCGACTGTCTGCAACAGGTAGCAACTGAGCTGAATGGGGGATCGTTTTAAAATGAGTGAAGCAGAGCCTAATCCGGAACCTGTGAGCACCTGTTGTCTTTAATAGGCTTTGGATCAGCTCGGAGAATACTGTTAGAGTTGTCCCTTTGTACCTACGCCCACATATGCCAAGCCGTCCTTTCGCAATGAAACTGTCCGCAAAACCTCCTAGAAAAAAGCTAACTTAGAGGTGTGCTGTTAATATAATTATAGTTGGAACGATGCTGCTTTTTAGGAAGCTGAAAAGAGTGAAATCGTGAAGGGTACGCAGCACTTCCACGGTATTTTCATTTTTTTTTCAGATAGGTATAATATTACATATACTATAGTGGGGTAGAAAAGGCACCCCTAGCACAGTAGTGCATACTAACTAGCTGTTTTTCTTTCAGGAGCCTTCCTGACGTGCTCCCTGCCTGAAGTTCGTAAAGTAGCTGTGAAGTCTTGAAAGTAAAAAATGCTTTAAAAGCAAATAGGGCTTTTCTTCACTGGTTGGGGATTCTGCTTCATAGATTGGGAAGTAATCATCATCAGCAGTACCTTGGCTTATCCTTTTACATATTGTTGGGTTTTTATTACTAAGGACATCCGTAATAATTAGACAGCGGTCTAATTAAACAGGCAGTTTATTCCTTCAGTTGTCCTCAGTGCTTGTGTTGACAAAGTTAGGGGCAAAAGGGAGATGAAAGGCAGGGGGGCAGTCAGGTTAGGGAGCCGGACACGGTGAATATCCCTGTGGAAACGCACAGACCAAGACATTAAACTGCAAGAGCTTAACTCGACGGAGCAGGTTCATGCTGGCAGACTTTTAAAAACGTCCATAACGTAAGCACCTATGAAAACCTTTCCAAATGATGTATTACTTACCCTGCGTATTCTCACAGCACCCAAGGCTGGCTCATTTGCATTTCGACATTGCCTTCCACCAGTTATTAACAGAAGATTGAGATGAGTGGAAAGCAAACCTCATTTGTTGTCAATTATTTGTTCTGTTCCAGTTTTATGGAATCAAACGTTGCTCTCTGGTTCTGGGTGTTAGTGGTTGCCGAAGTAAGTGCCAGAATGAAGCAAGTAACAACGACAGGGCATCGGTTTCAGTTGGAGTACACCATCAGACCTGTCAGTGTTTGCAAGCTCCCGATCTAGTAGATTTAAAATAAAAAAAAAAAATAAATAGGGCAAAGCATTTGTTTCTGCACTATTTTCTTTAAGTTTACCTTTCAGTTCCCTCACTTCAGTTTCTTAATTTAATACAGCATGTATAAAGAGTATACAGTGGAAAGGGACAAGAAGAGTTGCCAAAAGCCAGGCATGGAAGGAGCTGACAACTTTAAATAATCTCTCCCAGCCCTCCCAGCTGAATGAGTGCTGGTTGACATGCTGTCAGCTTCAGTTCCTACAGAAAAATCCTACTCTCACTCATGCTTGTTTAACGGAGAAAAGAATTTGGCCCACTTTCTGACATTCATCTTCTCATTTCCATCACACTACAGAAGCTCACCTGCCTATGAAAAGCACATGGCGTGATTTTTTTCTTTCTTGCGCCACTGTAGAAGGAAGTCTGCTGAATTCAAAGGGATTAAACTGCTGTAAAATCAAATTAAGATCCCAGTTAGACCGTAGACATCTGAATTGTTTCCAGTCTCGGGATTTGGCTGCATAGGGCAGTTCTAACAAAACTTTCTTTTTTTTCTTTTTTCCTTCTCTTTTTGCTCTGATTTGAGATAAAGCAGTATCTTTGGTATGTCAGGGAAACATACAGAAGAGAAAACCGCTCCTGGTCCAGCTTTAATATTTAGGCACGGCTAGGAAGGCAGCAGGAGGCATTCTCACGGATACGGGGCGCTGGACACGTGAGGGTGTGGGGGAGCCTCATGCCAGATGTCCCATCAGCCACTCAGCCCTGCTGCGAGGAGCAGCAGTCGTTCAGAGTTCTCGTACAGGCCATGTAAGAGCCAGGGACCATGTCTCTGCCCTTACCCTCACCCACTCCCCAGCAACACTCCACGAGAAATTTGTTTTTCCGTAGGGATGCTAACTGCCACTGTGGATCAGCACGCCATGTGTTTAATACCATGTTTTTGACAGCGGTGAGCATCAGATGTCTGGGAGATGGCTGGCACAGGTAGAAATAGGGTATTGAAGGTCTTCTCTTTGTCTTTGAGAGTTAGGGATTGGTCTTAACCCCAGACTTGGAGGTTTTACCATCTTTCATAATCTTCTAGTATTAAGTATTGTGAGGCTGTACGTAATAGTTCTCTCTTTGACATTCAGGCCCTTGGAAACCCCTGTTCTTGTCTTTCACGTCCCCCTATAGCAAAGCAGGTCATCACGTGTTCACAGACGGCATTAAAAGCGTTTCCTCCAGCGGCTCAGGGTTTCCGCACCTTCCGTTGCATTGAGGGTCTTCTTGTTCTGGAGTTGATTGCCTGGAAGCAGAAGCTCCCCATCCATCTTTTCTATACCATTCATTACTTTATAACCATTTGTCAAACTCTTATAGTATCCCAGTCTTCTCAGTCTCTCTTCGTGAATGTTATTCTGTGTTTATATTCTTATCTCCCATCATTCAAACCATCTTGATGCTCGAGAGCTGTTTTTGTGCTGGTGTGATCATTACTCTACAGAGTATTCTAGGCCATGCCATCAGTTTATACGATGTGTTGTACTCTGATAATTTTCAACCTGTTCCTTATGGAGCCAAACATACTGTTTACTTTTTAACAGTGAATGTATATTGAGCAGATGTTTGCTTACAGTGTTCTCCAGATCTTTTGTCCTGAGCTGGTAAAGTTAATTTAGAGCTCTACAGGATGTGCAAGTAGTATGCATGTTTCCAGCAGAGCGTGTTTGCAGAGAAAAAAGAAGGCATTGTGTCGAATTTGTGCTTCTACCTGGTTAGCATTAGGTGCAGGTCAGAAGGAGGTTGGAAGCACGGGTGGGAAACTTGTATTTGCCTCTTGAGATGCTTGCTTTCCAGTGAGCATAATTGAAGGTGGTTTCAGAGATCTGCTTCTCAGAGCCTGTATGGGAAGGTTATAGCAGCCTGGGAACTCTGGAGTGCAGCATGCCGTGTCCATGCTCTCCCATCTCCCTGTCAGTGCTTAGGCACGGGTTCCTAAGTAAAATGTATATAACATAAGGATTTCTTACGTGAAAGAAAACTTTGGTTACTTATTTAGAACATAGAATCATAGAGTAATTGAGGTAGGGACCTCTGGCGGTCATCTGGTCAGCCTCTGCTCAAAGCAGGGCCAGCTTTGAAGTAGGACCCAACTTCAACGTTGGATTAAGTCGCGCAGGGCCGTATCCAGGTTAGACTGAAGTCTTGACATTTTTCATTCCCATACGTATGGCTGATACAGGTGAAATCCAGCTAGCTTAGGAGGTTTGCACAGGTGGGAAGATCTGCTGGACTGTGGGACACAATTTAAGCATTTTGGGTCAACGTTAGGTCTTCAAGCAGCATGTGGGTCTGGAAGCAGCTGTGGTAGAGTGAGATCTGCTAGCTAATGCAGATCCTCACTGTGGAAGAAATGAGCTAGCCGGTAGGCTGTTGAAGTTGCCTGCTAGGTCATTCTGGGATCCAGCCATACATATGTAGATAGATATATAAGTATGCATATACACGTATATACCTATATGTCCTGCATCTCAACTTCTCCCAGGGCTTGTCTTGCTCTTGGCTCTCTGAGGTACACATCCAGGAGATTTCAGCTTTCTGAAAACTGGTCTATAGCTCGTAGCAGCTGGCTGCACTTGTAGAGCAGGAAGAAAGCATTCATTAAGAAAGCAGTTGTGTGTGCATCTTTCAGCATAAACACCAGGATTCTGAACTTTTTATTATAACGGTATTAGACAGCTTCCAGTTTAGTTTTAGAAAGTAAACGAAAACTGGCAGGTGAAGCACAGCCGCTGCAAAATGGTAGATGGAGAAATGGGTCAAAGGAAATATGATGGCCTTTGAAAGAAAAGTTGCAAAAAGCATGAAAACTTGTTTTTTTTCCCAGTAACGTATATTCAAATTACCTTGAGAAAGAAAGCCTGAAACTGTTTTCCTACTGCTGTAGTTGTTCAGTGTGTTCTGAACAGATTCGCGTCCAACATTTGATGTTTTTTTGTTTAAAGGCAGAAAGAATGAAATGAGTTTTAAAAGGCTGATATACGAAACTTCAGAACAGACCGGTTTGTTGAGGGAAGTACTGCTACTCTAGTGAGGAGTAGTATATAGCTCTGACTCGGGCCTCACAGTGCGCCCAATTCGTGTGAACCAATGCTGTCTTTTGATGGTGGTTTCCAAAGGTGCTGGGAGTTTAAAAGTTGAGCTCCAAAAGTAACTACTACAAGCTGCTTTCCACCTTGATTCTTCCCCAGTACTCACTTACAGAGGTCACAGAGTAAAGCTGACCCGATACAAGTCAGCTCTGTAAATCACTCTGCTGTCTTGCCTGCCAAAGTTCAGTTTTTGTGCTGAATAATAGTCTCTAATTCTTAATTTTGTTAGGGTAATTTTTAAAAAAGTGCATAAAATGTACGCCACATCAGTACTGTCTGCCTGAATTCCAACTGTCCTGAAAAGCAGGTCTGAATGGGTGAACAGTCCTTATTAAATCCTAAAGGTTAACTCTGAAGTCTAATGCTGGCAGAGTAGATATTAATTACTTCAGCTCTGATCTTGGGACACAAGAAACAAAAAAGTTGATTATATCATGAAGAATATTGTACTGCTACTGACATCTTATTATGTTGCCTGTTCTTCATGGGGAGATCTTGCTTTATGTGAAAACTTTGCTTCTCTCGATGATTTTTTTCTCTGCATATTTAGGAACTGTTGACTGAATCACGATTCCTTGAAAAAAATAATGCCCAGACCTTTGCAGGTTCATCACCCACCAAAAAATAAAGGGAGTTGAGTTTATTCTCTCCAAGGTTACGCTAAAACAAGGCCCAGAAGCCAGACCGATGATGGTCAAGCAGGGGAATTACTCCCTCACTCCTGCCAGTTCTTGGTTCTGCCATGTCTGAGGGTGAGAGGGGCAGGTCAGTCCCCGCGGGGGTTCAGCCCTTGGTGTGTCCGCCGAGACTGCCAGTAGAGCAGATGGACATTTGATGGTGCTCAGCCAGGAGCAAATAACCTGGCTCTGCCGACCAGCTTACCCGTCTTAAAAAAAACCCGCTGAATTCACCCCGTTTCCAAATAATGCCGCGTAAGCGTTCTCCGACCAACTCCCTTCCACCGCTCCTGAAATCCCGGGCGTTGCAGAGCGTTTCGGCACAGAGCCGCGCTCCTTCCCCTGCGAGAGACGTCCCTTTCGTGTCCCGTCATCTAACGCGACTCCGTGCGCTTTTCTCTTCTGCTTCCTCGTAGGGCGAGACGGCTGGGTTTTCTTGGGCAGCGCTCGGCGGTAAATTCAGGTCTCTGCTCGCAGCAGAACCGAGGGAAGATTTGTGACAGATGGGGCTAAGTCACAAACTTGCAGCCTCAGGCAGAATTGTGGAAGTTTCCAGAGTGTGCCCATATTTACCTGATCAGAGAGAAAAGAAAATCTGCAGAGGAAGCCGAGCCTGGCTGCTTGTCATAGCTGACACAGAGCCATCTGCCACAAACCTGTGGCGGCTTCAGATCTCCAATCCCTGCCACCACCCCAGCTCAAATTAAATACAGATTCTTAGAGACGTTATGATGGTTACACATGTCCTCGGCATCACATGCAGGAGACTGTTCAAAAAAAATATGTGGCCTGTTGTATAACCGCACTCATGTATCCCATATGTGGTGCCACATTGAATTTCCGGTTGAATCTGTTTTTATCCTTTGTACTGGATGACATGGTGCCTGAATTCTTTCTTTTCGCCGACACGATGGCAGCCAAGCTGCAGCTTCAAACGCTCACACTTGGCTGAGTTTCTACCTAGGTTGCCAGGTTATCATTGGAGCCTTATTGTGTCCTCAAAGGGCCACAGGGCCTGAAAGGAGGATCCGAACGCTGCCGGACTAATTGGGCAGCCATCTCTGGGTTGTTTGGAGGCAAAGGGCTGCTTTAGCACTTTTCTTTTTTTTTTTTTTTTTTTTGCAAATTAATGACTCTCTGGCACAGGGGTTTTTAAGTGAAGGTATTAATAAGGGGTCTGGCAGGTAATCCCATGATTCGCGGAGTTACATTTGCATTTAATTAATCTTAAAGAAAGCTGAAAGATGAACAGCTGTAATTCAAACTAGCATGGGAAATATGCTACGTGGTGCCATCTATCCGATAAAATGAAAGCTGAGACACTTGTTTTATTTCTCTCAAGGATGGAGAACAAACAGATAACGGTCAAAATACTTCCAATAAAAACCAGTAGTTTAAATGTAACAGCAGTTCATCAAGAATCTTTGCATCCAGTTACAAATACCGTCTTTTAAAGATAAATCACTTATGATTCCAGCAGTCAAGCTGCTATATTTGTTGATGTAAAATGTTTTGAAGATGTAGATTGTACAATAAATTTTTAATAAAGTGCCCACTGCAATTTTTAATTAGCATATCTCATTCATGTGTAAGTGTGTACATCTATCTGTATGTTTATCACTATGCATATCCTTGTGTCAGAGTCAATGAATGCAATTGTGTCTTTATCTGATGAAGTAGAATCTGTTTTGCAAGTGATAATAAAACGTTATGACAATTCCAAGATTTTCAACTCCGCTCTGGGAAGAAGCAAGAAGAGGACTCTCGGTAAGGCGTTACAGTGTGAAGCCTGGTAAGACCTCTCTTTGCGGACAGCTATGGTTTCAGCTTCCCTCCTATCGGGCAGGGTAGCTCCTCTCCCCGTCCCGGCAGGCTGTCACCCGGCAGCAGACATCGGCATCTTTCCTTTGCCCGAGCACCGTCCCCAGTAGGTGACAGGCGCGGGCTGGTCCCCCTCCGCACACGTGCCCTCGTGCCTTCTGACGCCGTCAAGATGCTGAACTGTCCTTTTTCAGTGTGAGAGAGAGCGTGCGGTACCTCTCTTTAAAATTACTCCATGAAGCCATCAAAAAACCCAAGGAAGGTCCAATGGTAAGTGTTCAGATATTTTCCTAGCACTGCAGAGTTGTAATTGTGCAGTAACCATCCGTCTTTTGTGCTGGTCCCTCCTCATTTCTGCTCAACCAAAGCCCAGCTTGGGTCTAAGCATTTCATGTGGTTGAGTAGAAGTGGTCTTCTCAAGACAGCGTGCGTAGGTGCGGTAGTCGTACTTGGTAGAGCCAAGTAACAGGACTACCTTGCACTTCTTATCGGAGTGTATCGTAAATGTTCACTGATGTTATCACACCTTGCACTGACGAGCAAATTTTTTTTTGCCTTTACTGATGGGGAAACTGAGGCATGGTACAATTAAAGCGAATCGGTTCAAGTTTCACAGTGAGTCATTCTGCAAACCAATACAAGGGAAAAAGGAGATGCTGTAACGTTGCTCTTAGGGCTTGTAGTGAACAGCCTCGATACACCAAAGCTCTGTGGTTTCGAGTTGAAGACTCCTGCTGTCCTCAGTGCACACCCTGATCAGGCCCGCGACCGAAGGAGGTCCCACCCAGCTCCTTTGGCGAGGTGATGCTCTGTTTTGGTTTACTTATTGATCACTGATACTTTAACCATGCCCAGCTCAGTCTATTAAGCGAGGCTTCATCTTACTGGAAAGGTTTCCCTCCGAGTTACGAACCCTTGGCAAACAACATTTTATAATAGAAACACTGTGAGAACTTTAATTGCAGGGTCATAAATAGCAATGCTGCATTATCTTCTGATATTTCTTTACATTCTTAGCGAAGTTACACAGCTGCTTTAGAGCAAGGATGAAAATGTCCTTACCGCGTCTCCTAGGACCTTCAGGTTGGCCTCATCTCGGGGGCCACCCTGGCCTGTTTCGAGGTCCTCAGTCAAGAGGGTGAGGTAGGACTTCCAGGTAGTCGGAGGCGGCATTTCCCCCGAGGCAGTCTTCCCCCCACCAGCCCGCTGTAGACCGAAACAACCTGAGGAGTTTTGCCTCGCAGTTTCTGAAGATCAAACGAGACAGCCGCTCCGCGCTGCTTCATTTAAAGCCTTCGCTTCAAAAGGTCAGAGAGACAAATTGGGATCTGGGTCCCGTTGTTCCTACACACATGAGTAAGCGGTGAATGCAGACACCTAATCTTATGAGTAGAATGACAGAATTAGCCCTTGACTTACTTTAATATTTATTGATGTTTCACCTGCATTGACACGGCAACTGCAAGCGCTTTGACACAAGTTTCGGTGCAGAGTTAAAGCCGAATGGGTTTTCCCGACTCCTGCCAGTCTCACCGGGCAGCGCTCCGACCAGACAGCTCCTTGCCTCCTGCACCAGTAACAGGCCAGGCACCTCATCCTACAATCCTTTTGTCTTAGTATTTGAGATCACAGGAAACACAGGTTTATTCCACATGAGAACTGCCTTTTCCCGTATAATAGAAAAGAAAAGCCTAAAATAACTAGGGAATTTTGTAGCAAACCATTTCCAGCATTCCTAGCCCCGCTCTGGTCGTGCTGCAGGCACCGCGAGGAGCCGTGGTACAGACTGGCTTCCATCCGTGTTTGCAGCATCGAGACCTCTGACTTAGCTCAAAGCTGTTCTGAATTAGGAGGCTAGGTTTTTCTAATTGCATTTTTAAAGACTGAGCCAGCAGTTCATTAGAAATCATGGAGCGAATTCTGCTTCTCTATTACACCAATATAAATCTTGAATGAATTTATGTCAGGATAACTGGGAGGGTAGAATGTACCTCCCATATTGTTCCTCAGATTATTAAAAGTTAAAGGGCCTTGAAAATTAAATTCACCTTTCCCCGTTCGAGCTGTTTACTCTTTGTTTTTTATTCCAGTAAGGACAGTTGAAATGAATTAGTCAGTCTCATTTCTGCTCATAGTCACTTTTAAGTTTCGTTCTCATGTACTAGCCCAAGACTAGTTTGTGTGGAAAGGACTGGAGGGCATTTTCTTTCAAACAAATTGTTTTCATGGGAATAATTTCCTAGAATTATATTAAAACCTTTCCATGAATCCTTGATTTTGCAAAAAAAAAAAAAATACTTTCCTTCTTATATATCCGTGATTTGGGGGACTTTGCAATTCTTTATTTGCGGCTACAAATGAGCACCTTCATGAAAGTCCTTGAGAATTTTACCCTCTAATGGGCTAACCTTATTTAACTGAAATACTTTTTAAATGATTCGGTCTGCTCAGCGAGGCTTCGTCGTGAAGGAAAATTTTGCCTCTGAGTTACGAACCCTTGCGAATAAGGTTCTATAATAGAAACGCCGTCAGAACTTTAATTATAGGGTAAAAAATAGCAATGCTGCATTATCTTCTGATATTTCTTTACATTCTTAGCGAAGCTACACAGCTGGCGCTGGAAACTGGTAATCCAGCGCCGTCCGACCGCGTTGCAACTTCTCACCCACCCTCCGTGGAAGCGGCGGCGGCGGCGGCGG
>NW_008824309.1:3305015-3312773 GCF_000699105.1 Pygoscelis adeliae | reverse complement strand
GCTCTGCAAAACATAAACCCACCCCAAACAAACACAAAATACCCCCCAAAACCCCGCAAGAAAACACAGCAAAGGAGCGCGGCGCTGAGGAGGAATGGGAGGGATGCCTGCTCGGGGCTTAACCCTTGGAGCTTTGAAGGCAAAACAAGGAAACGCATTGGAAAGGCATGTCTGTAAACAATGATAATTAGCCTTTTCAAAAATCATAACACTGATTAAAATCTCTGATTCATTATTTATTCATCACAGAACCTCTTTGCAGACCTGGGAATAGTGATTAAAGACCTAAGTGCTTCTCGATTTTGCACAGCTAGCGAGGCGCCTAAAAAGGGGTTAAAATGGAAAGGAAAGAGGAAACCAAGCAAACAGAATTCTTCTTTTAAGAACCAATACTTTCTTCTTCCCTTCCTGGCAGGAATACTCCTATTCTCCCAAATTTTGGTATTATGAAAATGTTTCTCATACTAAGTACAAGTGTTAGACTGAATCCAGTTGGTACTAAAATTGCAAACACACTTTCACTCCTAGAAAAGCCAACAGAAAGGAACTTCTTTTAACTCCATAATAGCAGGTTACATAGTGAATGAACAACTGATGGTCAACTGGCCAATTATGGTATAAATATCCGTTGTTTACAGTGAGGTGTTAAATGAGCCTTTCGAGCACAAAGGATCAGACTGTCTAAGCTACAATTTGTGCTTCATCCCATTACGTCGCCCCTAAAAAGGCCCGTGCCGTTGTAGGTAATGTGCGCGCAGAACATATTTCTTTCTGTTGATTTTAGTTTGCTTTAATTCAATACACACTCTTGTTTACTTTTTAAAATTTAAATAAATGTCAGCATTGTATAATTTCTATGTTAACAAAGCAGTGAGCAAAATCCCTTGTATGTTTATAAAATATTATTGTTTAATTCACATAGTTTAGGAATTCCAAATGTTGAGAATAGGAAGGAGGCCAAATACCATCTGTTTATAACTATGATGCATCATCATATGTGTACTTTAAAAAAGAAGAAGAAGAAAAAAAGCTTGGTCAATCATGCCACTGTTCTATCTGTTAGGAATATGGTGAGGATTTAAAATTGCTCTGTGCAATTTGCAGGAAATTTTAGTGTGGTTTAATTCTGAGCAGGGATGTTTCAGGAGTTGCTCGCGTCTGTGTTCCCGTCGGAAGAACTGCATGAAATACTCACGTGCCCCAACTACTGCAGGCACGAATTCAATCACTTTCGCCCAACCTCAATATTCCCCCCTTCTAGACACCAAGAAACAAAAACTGCAAGATTTTTTTTAAACTCCTTATAGGTTTTGGGGGGGGTGTATGCGTTTGGGGGTTCGTTTTCAAGGGATTCATTCACTCACGTTCCTGGATTTTTAAGGACAGAAGAAAAGCACGATGATTTTGTAGCCTGTCTCGCAAAACACAGGCTATAGACTATCATGCAGCTGATTCGGCAAATGTTTTAAAAAAAACCCCTCTGTCAAATGTTAGTAGTTTTCGGTCCAACTTAAAATAGGTCCTCGTTAAAAATAATACATTCCATAATATTGCGTTGTACGTAATGTGCACTTTAAAGAGAAGGTAGTCTGCAGGCTTGAAAACAAAGAGAGTGTCTCGAAGTTAAGTAGATAAGAAGATTTTTTTCTCCAAACCCAAGTTAATTAGCTAGTACGTCAAGCCTCATAGATGTCTTCCTACCTTTCAAGGGCTGAAGAATCCCCAGTAAATGTACTTAAACTTCCTAGTGAGGACCAGTGAGATGAATGCAGAGATTAGGGCGAGTATTACCGTGCCTTCTCAGTGCATCCCAGCTGCAGTTCATCCTACTATTGATAATGATGCTTAGAGTTACTGAGGTGGTTTCTGAAACTCGCATATGGGGTCCTTTCCCCAAGGATGAGGAATAATAGCGGCACTCAGGTGGTACGGGGAGGGTAAGAACAGATTTGCAGTTATCTTTGCCTGGTGTGTGGTGACTTTTCGCTTGCGCTGATTTAATAAACGGAGAGGTACAGTCAGGACAAGGGCTGTAATTCTCTGATACAGTGGTGGGTTTTTTTGTTTTTTTTAAAAAACCGGGGGGGAGGGGAGCACAGGTGAAGGGAAAAATGTCTGGGCTTGCTGGAACCCAGCCCCGGCAGAATGCTGGTGCAGTATGAAACATTTTGCGGCCAAACTCTTAGCAATTTCTGTAATACCACAATTTAGCATACTATAGGCTGTGCTGAAATGCCTGGGACTTCGTTTTTGAACTTCTTCCTTTCTACTGTTACATTTAACTTGCAGCATCTTGAATTACTTAGCTACACCCAGATAGAAAGTTACAGCTTCTTTAGCTCGATGTACTGCTCCGAGCTGTTTCTGCTAAAAACTGGCCATCACAGTGTGAAAGCCCTTTCCTGTATGTTTTCCATCAGGAGTCAGTCTTTAAGGTACCATTCTGAGACAGCTCACTATCTTGAAAGACTTTTTTTTTTTTTAATTAGAAAAAGGAAATGCCTTACACACCTTTCTCAAGTAACCTTAGTGGAGCAGGTTCTACCAACAGAGAGAATTTGCTGCCATGCGATGTGTTTAGTCTGCTCACGCTGGCACTACAGGACAGAAAAGCAGGACAAAAGACACCTTCTGTCACTGCAGTTCGCAAAAATTCATAAATGTGAATTGTATACGTTCCCAGCTCAAAAAAAAAAATGGTGTTCTGCGCCAGCTTCAGATAGGCAGGCATGCATTTCTGCATACTTCGCATTTTCCATGGCCACGTGATCCTTGGTCTCCCAAGCTGAGATAGCAATCAAGGGGGCAGATTGTCCAATTATGATGTGCATACCTGTCCACGAGGAATTATATGGAACCCTCATACTCATTTATCACTTCATTTTTACACGCTGGAGTAGTTTTATGAGATACACTGATAGAAGCAGTTTCAAAGGTTGCTAAATACCATGTTCATTGCATGCTTGGTTTCATGCAGTTCCTGGGCGCTGGAGAGTCAGTGCAGAGAGATGGGTATTTCGAAACTCACCCAAGCGCAGGTATAAATTCTATGTAAACAGCTGTGGTTGAGGTTATGCCCCCCCCCTCCCACACACACACACACACACACAGTGTAGCGGGCATATCTTCTCTACCCCTCGGACATCAAGGTGGGCAGTCACCGGTACCTGAACTGGGGCCAGCAGCTTTCCATCCAGCATGTCTTGCGCTCCTGTCTGAGGGTGGCTGCGTTTGCTGCTGTCAGAACAGCAAACAAAATGCACAGCAGGCATAAGGCATGCAGTAATTAACGGGGAAAACGTATTCCTCGGTGCATCCCAGTAACTTCTACTATGCTTTTGGGGTCTGGACACCTTGTGTTCCCTCCAGCAGCGGTAGCTGAGGGCATTCATTGTCTCACAAGCTCCCGGGCATTAACATTTAACCATCCCATAATTTGGTTTTTAAGTGAAAGCGGGGAGATTAATAAACTTAATCTAGCATTCACACAGATTTGAGGACAGCTGACCTCTGCCCTCTAGAGACCCAGGCTCATTTAAGAATCTGCATCTGAGAGAGCCCCTACAGTTGCAATGTCGCAGCGAGTCCTGTCCCCCATGGGCTGCAGCGTATCACCCTCTATGTCTGCAGCAGGAACAGTAGTGACAAGGAATTTGTTTCTTTTATTTATGTCTCTCGCCTCTAAAAGGGTCACTGTTGGCAAACACAGCTCCCTCCTGCAAGATAACAGGCTAGAGCAGCTCTCCTGGGGGGAACCACGGCAAAAGTAAAACCCTGGTCAAAAAATACTAAATCTTCCAATTTGTTTGCATTTAAGAAAGAAAAAAAAACCAAAATCCAACAGAAGGAAAAAAAAAAAGGGAAGCTGGAATGTCACATCTCTGTTTTGGGGCACAGGTTTGCAAGTTTTGGTATTATCCGACAAAAATCCCCAAATCAGCAAAGCCTTTCATGTTGAAGCGTTCAGCCAACAGAAATGCTGCCTCAAACTGCAAAGCATTATGTATGGATTTCTTTGCACATTTCGTGTCGTACAATTCTTTGGAAAAATTTGGATAGGAGTAGTTTGTCAATGCTATTAATAGATACGTTTAATGCAGAAGTGTGCAATGTGATGAACAGCCTTGGCAGGAACCGTATCCAGCCTGATTGTATTGTAATACTGTTTGATGCAGCAGTATGTTTGATCAGTTACAAGTGATGAGTATCATATCACATCAAACAATTTAATACAGTCTCATTGTACGGAATTATGGCTGCTGTCAATCAGCGTGTGGCCTATTCCTTACAGATCTGTCTTTGGGAGTTGGAATACAATGGTAGCTACATATGCATTAATAAATAAAGTGCTGCTGAAATTCCATACAGACCTGTTGAGATTTTTGTTTCTCTTTCATGGCCTTTTTATTTATTTATTTAATCCCCGCCCCCTCCCCGCCTCCCCCCCACCTTCTGTTTCAGTGCTGCGTGGAGATGAGTTCACCTGGTCAATAGGGCTGCCAAGGGTGGGGGCCAGCGTGCTTTGAAGAGCGCTTGGAAAACATCTAGCAAAGATGTGTGAGAGTTGTGAATTTTGGTTTTTTGCGAATAGCAGCCTGAGTATAAATCCACTGAACTTGTTTTCTGCTGAAGCTTCACAGACTCTCTTTTCTTGGCTTCCTCAGGGGGAGGAGAGGCTACCTATTAAAAATGCATATGTTTTGTCTTACTGCTTGGCGCACCTCACTTGATAACCCCCTACTTTGATTTGGGGATGGCACTCTTTGAACTTAAAGTCTCTTCCTTAGGACTGATATATTCAAGGTGCTGGAGGGGAAGCCTATGTCAGATGAAAGATACGTATGTAAATAACAGTATAGAGGTGGGGTTTAAGGCATTACCCATTTTATTATCAGTTTCAGACATATGCTGCTCTGATGCTGGCTTGCCTTGCAAAAGCTTGAAGTCCCTAACACAGTGTATGATTTTTAATGAAGTCATACCCTGCTGCCTACAAATATGGGGTCATGCTACACTTGTACGGGAGCAGTGATTTCAGTAATGTTGCTTATTGTGGTCAAAGAGGGCAGAAGATTGCCTTTTTGCATTGTGTGGCTCTGGGGTTTTGGAGCCTGCACAGACAAATTGATTACATTGCAGTAGGCCACACATTCAGAGAATAGAGGTGTCACGCCGAAAAGCCAAATTTCAGCAGCTGATTAATCAATGTAATGACTGTAAGTTTTTCCACCTTTTGCTACGGTCTCAGCCTGCAAACCTAAATAACATCGGTACTTGAAAGGGAAACCTCAGAAGAAATTTTTGTAGATACTAAAGGAAGTGGTTGTTGACTTAATAAATGACACATTTCCGTCTACCCACCAACTTATCCTAGGGGTTAAAGCGAAGCATGGGGACAGAAATAAAGATGTCTGCATTTAAGAAACATTTCTCGTTGACTTTGAGGCGGTGACTGAGTTTGAGTTCACCTCTAGTTTGGAGGGGTTTCCATCACACGGATTTCCCAGCTTTCTGAAAACTGCATTGACCGATCACAACGAAGGACTTGGAGCGATCGGGGCCGTGGAGCTAGTCTGGAGGAAGCTTAGCATTTATGTAACTCGAACAACCTGAACTCGGAGGCATCCTTATAAAGCAAATAAATAAAGACCCGGCTTGCTCCTGTAATATCATCCACCTGATAATTCCTGAGCACTGCTCAGCCAGGTATTTCCTCTGCCTCGTAATCCAAGCAAGATAGACAAGACCCCATATGCTCGTTTTTCCGTATGGGAATAGGTTGTCCTGTTAGCCATGTAATTCTGGAATCTTGTGATTTTTATGGACTAGAAAATGGCCATAATTATACCTTGCTCTTGCAAATGAATCTGATTAATTCAGAGCCAAAGAGCTCCACGGTGTCTGATAGTCTGGGTCTTTTACGGTTCAAGGTAACGTAAAGATAGCAAGTATAAAATAATATTTGTAAGTGTCCTTATAGCAAAATTATTTTTCTTTAGACCTGGCTCGTTACATAGCTATTAATGATATTTCAGAATCACACAGCACCTGAAATGGAGCGTGTCCTACCCCGGTTTATCGCATGTCTGGCATTAATTGGCAATGGCTCCGTCTGAGACTGTGATCCAGTCAAATCCTGTAGGCCACGCAGGTCTGGACGGTATTTAGATCAGAAAACTCATCCAAGCAAGAGTAGCATTGGTTTGCTACTAATCCACAGGAAAGCAGTACCTCCACAAGATTATTTGTAGATTATAAGGCCAAGAAAGGACTATTTGGATCATCTGGTGTCACGTGTATAACACAAGCCATATGACTTCCCTCAATTAATTCCTGTTTGAACCAGAAAACCTCATCCTCTACCGGTCTAAAAATTGCCCGCGATGCAGAAGCCACCACAACCTTTGAAATTATTAGACATGGTGCTTTCGGAGATATTTTCTCTCAAACAAAGAGCCAAAAGTGATGTTCATCTCCTGTGATTCTTAGATATTTGTTACTAGGGCAAGGATGTCAGGCACGGCACTGAGACCGAGGTCCGCTAAATGTCAATACCTTTTGCCTGGCTTTCCTTCATGGTCCCATCTCGATCCGGCATTCTTCATTTTGCCCATTTTCTGGGGTTGCTGTTGCGAAGGGCAGTTCTTCAGCAGACACCACAGTGATTTTGTGCACAGAGGAATGGTCCGTTGACAAATAGTGGTCCTTGAACTAATTTGGTGGGATCCACTCAAGATAACTAGATATGGCACTGCTAAAATGATAACCATACCTGTAGTTAAAAGGCTTTGAATTGCTGTGCATTTTGGGGGTCTAAAGAAAAAAGAAAATTAATGGCATTGGTGTAGGTTGTGAAACTATTGCTGCTCACTGGGATGAGAGGCACCATATGTGAGATACGTGGCTGATTTCTTATCTTCAGAAAAACTGTTCTTAAAGAGTACAGGGACAGAGTCTGATTTGTGCCTGCTGTAGGGGCAGCGTTTCAGGGGGTGGTAGCATGAAGGGGGTTTAGAGAATGAGAGTGGATGCCGTTCCCCGACGATACATGAACATAATGAGCTCAGGGTTAGCATTGTTGAACTAAAATGTCAGGTTTTAATTATAAGGAGAAAAGTTAAAAAAAAAAAATCCTGTAGAACATTAACACTGATTTTTGCAGGTGTTCACCCTCGTTTGTACAACACATACATCTCCCTCTTCTAGCTACACAGCCTGTGAAATCTGGGAGAGGAAAATCATTTCTTAAAGAGTAAAATATGCTTTCTAGCTAATGAGATATCCACATCTCCCCTATCACAATAATAACAAAAAGCCTCACAAATGCAGTAAAATTCAGCCCCTCCCTTTTTCTTTCTTGGAGGGTGGAGGGAGCAAAATTATTAGTGACTCTTCATCGTGGGGAGAGTGAGCCACTGGGCGAGAGGACATCGCTCTCCTCCCTCCCACGGGTGCCAAAGCATCCTGCACCCAAGTGACCCGACCCCGTTGCGAAGTGAGGGACCCCCAGCCGTGGCTCCCCCCGCCCAAGCACTGTGCTGCAGTGGCACATCCATCCCGTGTACGTAGGGTGCACGCGAGACAGCTTGCTACGTGCAAACGGTGCACAACCCCCCCGGCGTGTGTGCCAGTAACGTCCAACACGAGATCTTCAAGCACGTCACCGAGAGGACGACCTCGAAGGTCTTTTCCAACCTAAATGATTCTACGTAATTCTATGTCTCTCCCTTCCTCCCCCCCCCCCCCCCACCATCGGTC
>NW_008824309.1:3287974-3304977 GCF_000699105.1 Pygoscelis adeliae | reverse complement strand
GGACCCCCAACGAGTTAAAAGTATAAGAGCTGCTCAGAAAGAGGTCGGCTAATAAGTGATATCTAAATCCTAGTCCCAGATTTTCTGTTTTAAACATGCTGCACAACTAACACTGTGACACTTTGGCAATATGATGGAGAAAAAAAACCTGTGCCAGCTGACTGATGAGCACCCATCTTTTTTAATTAATTGCGCTGAAAAATGTCTCTTGTCAGTTTGAATGTAGGGGCTCTTTCAGCTGCTTTTTTCTGGATACATATATAGATATATATAACTGCAGATTTGAAAGCCCAGCGTGAGGCCTCATAAATGATAAAAATATGTATATACTAGAATTATACACACACACACATGCACATATTGGATAAATTGATATTTCATATACGTGTGTATATAATGTTCTGTTCTCTGTTCTGAGAGATATTTATAAATAGATTTTATATATATTTATTTCTATTATTCACAGCTCTATGTACACGTGCATTGTAAAATCTGTTTTTTTTTTTCCTGCTATGTTTTTTAGTTTTTAGCGGAGTAATATATCTGATTTCTCTTTAAATTAAATGAATTTATTTGTCTGCCTTCCCTTAATGGAATCAGTTTTGATATACTCTTTGTTCATGCTGTTACAGGCTTCAGTCTAAGGGCTCTTTGTATTAACTTTTTTAAGTTACATTACAAAGAGGTTTTAAGATTTCCCAACAGGCTTTTATTTAACCAGCGCTTTTGATCTCAAACCTGCTGGGGCCTAGTGAAATCCTTACCAATTCTCCAGTAACTCCTCACTATTGGAATTTGAAAAGACCCACCTGAAGGATTTAAGTCGCTGTATGGCTTCAGCCATCCTTTAGATGCTTCTATTCATGCAGACAGCGAGGGGGTCGAGGGCACCCTTTGTGATCCTCCAAGTAGCCTAAGGTGCCCTTTGCATAAGTTGTACTCCTGAGGAAATAAAAATCAGGAGGACACAAACCTATATACCTTATTTCCTGCTATCTTTACTTAAAGGAGGAGCACAGGGGGTCTGCTTAACATCCTTTGCTACCTAAATACCTTTTGGACATGGGAACTCAATAAAGGAACTTTCATTGCATCCATTACCCTACTGCGGTGCATAGCAAATTAGATTTAAAAGGGTACTTTTTCCCTTACAGCTATTTCTATCATTTTCTTTAAAATTTCAATTTAGTGTCTAGTGACAGAATATTCTGTAACGTACATTAGAACTATATAACACCAATTATGCTAACTGTGAACATTATTTCAAAAGAATTAGTTATATTAAGTTATAGAGAAAACATTAGGAAAAAAAAGGTCAGGTTAGGAAAAAAAAGGAGCTGTGTGATAATGTTTTAAACGAGCAACATGAAGTGAATGCTCTTTTCATTTTTTAATCCTTTCATTTTGCATAACCCACACTGGAATTTCACTACTCTCTTGGTCTTCATTGTTTAGGCAGGGGGATGTCATGTCACCGTGTTAGTGTACAGCTACAAATCGCGGTGTAAAACTTCCAGCCGAGTCTTGTGGTTGTGGAGAAACATCATTTCCTCTGTTTTTGGGAAATGGGATCACGCAAATTCATGAAAAGTCTTTTGGCAGACACTGATGACCAGCACATAGAAAAAAAAAAAAGGAAAAAATGCTGGCAGACCAAGCTTGAAAGAATATAATAACTAAGCACATTCTTGTCACAGTTTTGGTTGCCTATTTTCTTTCTCATGACTGTAAAACACAGGATATGTCTATTACCTGCATTTTGTACTAGTTTTCTCAGGTTCTTTTTTTTTTTATTTCAGTCCGGTGTTAAAATAAAACCATTCCAAAGAATGCAACAGAATCTAAATCTACTTTCTTTTTTCATTACTCTTATTTCCATTTGTTCATTTGTGTTTGGTTTGTGGGTTGGAGGTTTTTATGATTTTCAAGACATTAGATGTTTGGACTACTTCTTTGTGTGCATTTGCTCTGGATATGTATTGCACTGGAGATGTTTTTGTGTAGATGAGTAAAATAAAATTTTAATCCTTTTTTTTTTTTTTTTCCCTTCCTTAGAACTGGTTTAAGACTGTTGCTGGAACCGTACAAGGTTTGGTTATTTCAATTTGTAGGGATTCCTGGCAAATCATTTGCGTTTGTTTGATGCCTTGTGGGATCAAACTGCCATGAATTTTGAATGATCTAAAAACCGTGTAGTTTACTTCAGCTAAAGCCGCCTTCCACTTGAAAACATAGATCAGCTCAGCTGGAATCTAGTCGAGGTTGTTTTTTTTTTTTTTACACTTGGGATTTGCCCCAGCTCCAGCAAAGGCTGGAGCATCGCCGTGCCGGTCCACCGCGTTCAGAAGAGCCGCTATCGCACCCGGGCTGCTCCCGCAGGATGACGTTGCCGCTAGCCGAGGGCCCAACTGCTGAGCAGAGGACAGTCATGACTGTCCATCGCGTATCAGCAAACGATGGGTCCTTGAGCAGACCCTGCAATATGCCCCACCTGGGATTGCGGCTTGTAACAGGCTCACTCGGGGTGAGTTTTGCTTTTTTGGGGCCTTCTTACACCAGTCTAAAATTCAATAAGTTCACAAAACCCATAGGACTCCAAGTCAAGACTTTTTTAACTTGCAAACACAGCTCCAAGTGGAGTTACAGTAGGAGCTTTCACTTTTTCTCTAGCAGCGAAGTGAAATTAAAAGCAGATGCGCGCACTGGCATTGTCTCTGGGGGACAGATGATATTATTTCACCAGCTTGGCATCTGTTGAGACTAGATTAAAACCCAAAATGTGCTTGGCTAGTCCTGCTTTCTAGATCCTCTGAAAAGGGATTTGCCCCATCAAGTGTATTTGTGGATTCAAGCTTACCTACAAAGCTGGAAGCCTCTGACGTGGGGCTTCACGTTGGACTTTTTTATGTTAAGAAGATGCAAGCCATGATCGATAGGTCTATGTATTTGTGGACTGGATGTGAGACTTTAATATGAGTCCATCTTTACAAGACGGTGGAAAAGAAAGGTAAATCGAAGGGGAGGGAGGGGCTTTTGGTTGGCAAGGCCTGACAATATGTTCGAATGCGCACCCACAGGAAAACACCCCGATCCAAGACCTTTATTCCCAATAAAATTCCTGAGACATTTTCTAGGCAATGTCATCTTCGCCCACCTCAAAGAGGGGAGGCTGTGCTTCTCAGGCGCATCTTTTCCGCCGCGCAGTACTCATTGCTCTGTGTTTTGGAGGGTTATAGAAAGCCCTAATTTCCATGTGGATGGCGATGGTTGCCTTTGTTGAGGGAGCAGCACCGGATGCTCCCCGGATGCCTGAATAGCCAGCAAGAAACCAGAGCATCTCAAGTTTTATTCTACCGACTCCCCCTGCGACCTTTGGTAAGTAACTTAACCTGTTGTCCTCAGGATCCCCAGTAAAATGGGAGACCTTAATACTTATCTGGTGGGATAACAGCGCTTAATACTTACCTAATTGGATGACAATACTTACCTACATACCTCACAGGGGTGTTGTGAGGATTAATTAGCTAATGTTTGTAAAGTGCTTTGGAGATGGAAAGCGGCATATAGTAGTGCTAAGCACTATTACTGTGCGCTAGCACCAAGACCTTAAAATGGCTAAGGACAGAATAAGAGTTTTTATATGTTGTAAAATAAGCCAATTGTTCAAGTCGTCCGGATGCCGGAATTATTTTTAGACAGAGATTTCTAGGAAAGTTGGGAAACAGAAGGGTATAATTATATGACCTGAAACCCTTTTTTGTTTCTCTTAGTTGACCAACTAAACTTAATCTTAGTTAGGTGTCGTCTGATGAGTTGTAAAAACTGCTTGTTGGAGTTTAAGATATATCAGTGTTTACTCTTGCTGATCAAACAATATTTCTTGAAATAAATATCGATGTTACAGTTTGGACAAACAAATACATTACATAAGCCAGAGGAAGTATTTATTTCTGTGTTCTTTCTTTCTGTATTTCTTTCTGTAAGCAGCTTTTTTTATCGGCGTAATACTGCTCTTGTTCCCATTAGGGTAACTGAAAGGTAACACCGCTGCAGTAAATGGAATTACACCAGATACAAAAGCATTATGTGAGAGCAAAATTATATTTATATGTGGTCTGAAATGCAACCTGACACTTGGATTTAAAGAAAAATCAAACCAACCGTTCCTAGAAATATATATAAATGCAACTTTAACAAAAATTGTCAAGCTCGTTGTTGAATACTGTTTGTTTCATGGCAACTCCTAAACAGATTTTGCAAAAGGAAGGTCTGGTATAGCATAGACCATATTTTCCCTTTCATGGGAGGAAACTTCGCAAGATTTTTGCCTTTAAATATTTTATTTGGTTCCTAATGTGAGCTCTTGGTCCAAGAAAGCAACTTTATAGTTATCAAAGCGCCCATTTGTATTTTTTTTTTGCAAGAGCATTTCTTTAGATCTTTTACTCTCGAATGTTAGAGAGAATTCCCACAAATTCCTGAAATCTGTTAAAATACAGAGCAGAGTGCTTACATTGGTATGTTGTACGTTGGCCGTCCCTGTTAAAAAGGCTGTGCATTTTCATTCTGGATATGCAAAAGAAATTTGATATACTGCTGGGCTAAGCACCAGGATTTGGTTGGCTCTAGGACCAAATCTTACATTTCTGCATCAGGCAAACGTAAGAATGGATAACACTTAAAATAAAACCTACCCCAAAGCCTTTCTTATGGATATCAGGTTATTTGAAAATGTAATAGAGACCATTCCCTGTAATCAAGGGTGAGTCAAGGAAAATGGCATCAAAGAGCTGAAAGCAGTCAAGAGGAAAACTTGACCCAACCCCAAGTGCGTTGTCCATGTCCCAGCTGCCAGAACAACTGAGGAAACCTTGGGGGAAGCCAGCCAGGAAGTCAGGTGCTGTTGCTGGAAAGGATATCTTCCAGATTAACTGGCATTTGGCCCTTCAGCTGCCGTGTGAGCCCAGCATGGGCCCATGGGCGTTGAATCCAGCGTTGGACCACAGGAGGAGGATGAAGTGAAGTATGACTGACGCTGTCACTGGCAAGCTTGTCAAGCTAATGCTTATAATATATGCATATGAATATAATAGCTATCTATCTAGTGCTTTGCAGTTGGCTGTTCCTGAGGAGGAGCTGGGGGGACAAGGGGACTTAGTGTTTGGGGAGAATTAGCTGTATCTAGGCAGCAGAATTTGCAGACTTGGAAGCTGGTTAATTTGGTTGAAGTACAGTACTTTGCTAACCCCTTGGTGCCCGGCGTTACCATTTCCCAGGACAGGAACTATTGCCAAAATGGAGAGGATCGCCATAGCTGGTGCCGAGAGCTCAGAAGGTGAAACTGCGGTCAGGGAGGAGAAGGTGGGGAAAGAAGAGGGATGCAATTTGTTGCTGGGGACCATGACCATCAGGGTGGCTGTCACTACAGCAGCAAAGTCAGCTTTTGTTTTCCTTTCTGCTTTTGCCTGCTCTCTCTGACGCTCTGGAAGGATCCTCTGAGCTAGATCAGCTCCTAGCACAGCTTGCTCTGCAGGTGAGTGGCATTGCCTGGAGATTGGGCACCTCACATGGCCCTGCCTCCACCTGATAAACCCCCCGTAGCTTTAATGATGGAGGAGTAGTGGTATGGAGCGTGATGTCAGCCAGGCCTGCTCTCCCACCACCTCCATGTGTTTGACCAGGAGTGCACTGGGAAAAACTGGGATGGTTTGGAGACAAAGAAAAGTTGAAATCTGAATTTTCGTCTTTGCTCTCAATGACCTTGGGCAAATCATATAACCTCAATGTAGAATGGGCTAAAAGCCCATTTCTACTGCACTTTAGGAATTATTAGAGATAGTGCGGCATCCAGGTGCCACCATGATGGAGACAGACGCAGATATGCAGGGCGGCTCCCATCACGGAGCAGGACTGCACACCGTGTCACGTGATGGGAGAGCACTTTTCCCCTTATCTCTACTCTTGCTGCCCCTGGAGACCTAAAGAAGATGCAGCAGCAGATGGCTTTGTACATCTGGATTTAATCTTCGCTCTCCTGCCTTACACATATCAACTCCATCTGATGGCGTGTGTATTTCCAGCGTATTCACTGGTTTGGCAGCACTCTTTAAAAAAGAGATGTTCTGGGAGGAGTGCACAGCCCAAAGTCAGACTATCTGAGCAGACTCCTCTTGCTGCATCAGTGATGGGTCATGTGTAGTTTGGCCCAATAACACCTGAAATTTCTTCAGTGATGTCTACTAGAACTTGTATGCCAAAGCTTCTGGTCTTACTCTAAGAAGCGTTCAGTTAAATAGCAACTTCTATTTGAAAAAAAGCTTTAGCTATCAATATTATTCTGTAGTGCTCATACAAATAGGACAGTGCTACTGAACAGGAGAGCTTCGAGGTGACGTGTAGACATCTGAACACAAGGCACCTAGTCACTGGGGCTGCCTCTGGCCACCTAAGAGACACAGGCACCTCTGGGCTACGATTCATCCTATATTAAAAAAGCTCAGTGATCCCTTCCTCACCTTTGGCCAAGCATTTCCACCCTTCCCTTCGAGCAGCACTGATGTTACATGGTGCATGGCCACTTTGGGGAGCTGAGCTGGCCAAACCCAGATCCTGGGAAGTGGATCTCCAGGTGGTCAGCGGGGGTGTCAGCCCCAGCCTCGAGAAAGGACGTAGGACGTGGGATGGGGGGTATTGGGAAGGGTAGAGGCATAGCAACCTCAGAGGGTAAGACACCAAGGAAACACCCTAAGAAGATATCTTCCTTTTTGGTTTTAAACATTGCTGATGCTGTAGGTGGTTGGGTACAAAGGATTAAAAAAGATGACAAGAAAGGCCTGCAGAAGGAAGATGAAAAGGCTGTCTTAAATTAAGCATTTGTTTGGAGGTGGCCTAAATTAAGTGAAGGACACCCTGTGCAGGATGCTGAAGCCTGTGGCAGACCCGAACCTCTTGTTTCAGCCTCAGCCTCACCCGTCAGAGCAGGCATCACTGCAATGAAAAGTATTTGTGCTCTGCTCAGCGTGTGTGGATTTCTGCAGCCCTGTATGGGACTGTACGAAGAATCGAAGTGAAGTGTCCTCTTTAGGTCCTCAAGAAATAGAGCTTTCTGCTGGTTAACCATTACTTTGCATTTTCCCTTCCTTACAAAACGACTAAGGTTAAACATTAAGCGCCTGCAGTGAAGGACACCTGTATTTGCTGGTCCCATTATGCAGCTCAACTGAAAAGGCTTTACAGCTGTCTAAATTAGCATAATTAAATCCACATCAATTAAAAAACCTCCACCATCTCTTTCCCCTTCACATGCAGATAGTAGCATTTGTCTAAGGTGCTAAGTGACAAAGGAACTTTTTAACAGTCGAAGCCCTAGCTGAAAGGAAGAGTAATACGGTTTGTATATTGGCCCATGGTTCACCTTAACACCAGTGGAAGTGATTAGTGGCCGCTGCTCTGCCTAAAGAGGTAGGGCTGCATTTTGCATGACAATTATGCCAGCACCCAGAGCCATGAATTAGAGATGTGCATTTTACAACATGCTTTTGTTTCTATTGCTCCTTTATACTCCATTAATGGGGGTAAACAAAGCCTGGCATGATTTGGCCAATTTCGGGGGCTTCCCTTTTTTTTTTTTTTGTTTTTGTTTTGTTTTGTTTTGTTTTAGGGTTTTGTGTTGTTCTGTGTGGGGAAGCCCCAGTGACCCCAGGATAGCGGCAAGGCTGCGCTGTGTGATGCTAGCAAAGAGAATTCCTCCAGATGAAAACTGACATGGGGTTCAGGGGTTAATTTCTGGAACAGGCGCATTTGCATACAAATGAAAAATGATGGAATTTCTGTTCTCCTAAATTTTCAATGTCATCAGCATCAAACAGCAGTCAGTGCTCCCTTGCTGTTTGAAGAATATTCATTACTTCAGAAGAAGGGGCACCTTGTTTGGTATTAATCTCCTCTTCAGGTCAATGACTTAATTTGCTAAACTCCATCTGAAGTGCCACTCACTTTCTGATTTCTCTGCTATTCTTTGTTATTTTTCATAACATGTTCTTAATACTTTTTTTATTTGTAAGGGGATATGGGTCTCCAGCAAATGCGAGCGGGAGGAAGGACTGCCTTTATTTAGTTATTTTCATCCAAAGCACTCAGCACCCGTCTGTATCATTTGTAGCACGTTTTGGTGTCTGCTTGTCTTAAAATTCATGGGGTTTTTAGCAGAAAAAAAAGTAATTTGCGGACTCAAATGGGAAAAAAAACATTTTTCTTCCAAAACTGATATCCAAACGGACATCTGGTGCCTTGTGCAACAAGGTTGTGGGGTGTCACGCCTCTAACAAAAGGTAACAAGCGGCAAAGTAATTAATCCCCCAAAGAAAATCATAATATTCTTTTAGTTCCTGCCTCTGGAAATTCTCATCTGAAACTCCGGTGGCTGAGGACATACTCGGGGAAACTTTCGTGCTAGCTCTTATTTCCCCATTGTCCTCTCCATGTCTGCCAGGGGCCTGAGGAAGGATCCCATTTCCCCCGGTTTTTGCCCTTCATGGTTATAATTCTTTTCCCTGAATAGGATTATTCAGGGGATCTTTAGATCTTCAGAGCTTGGGGGTGTTACTGGGTAATTGGCCCAGGGCTCTCGGATGGCCATTCCCACCCCGTGGCCTGGGCGCTCCTGGCCGCGGGTCCTGGGGGGAGGCGGGTCTCCCCCCCCACTACGCCGAAGCATCCCCTCTCCGGGACAGGGCAGGCTCTGCCATAGCCGTCCAATTCACGTCGAAGGCCTATAACAAAACCTCCAAGTCAGAATTTGCCCTATAACCCTTTGTTTTTCTACGTCTTGGCCTTTCTGAACTTTCTAGCCAGGCTTATTCCTGATTCTCAAGATAATGGGGTTTTTTGTTTGTTTGTTCTTTAATTATTAATCAAATCTGATTTTTTTTTGGCATGATCGCTCATGGAAATGAAGCAATTGCACTGTCTGTTTTTCTGTCTGTCGCCCCTACTAACTTTTGAACCTCTTTGCCAATATCTATCCAGTTTGTTAGCAGGCTAGAGATCTTGAAGGTGTGAAGTGCTCTCCAGTATTTATCTTTTTTTTTTCCAAATCTAACCCTGAAATGGCAACATTTACTGTTTGAAATGGTACACATAGCTAAGCTTTTCTGGAGTTTTTTTGTGACTTGCAAAGGGGAAAAGAGGTGATCTGAGGATTAATTCCCCGTGTCTCTTTATGCAGCCTGTTAACAATTAACCAACTAGCTCCAGATGCCTCCAAGTCCAGCTGAGTGATGTTCAAGATCCTTTGCAAAAAAAAAAACCTAAACCCAACCAAACAACAAACTGTTTGCACATAGCATATACAAACAATTTGCATGCAAGTGTACCTCACTGCCTACTCTTCATGTATCCTTTTCTTAAACTGAGAATTTTTGAGGCCTTTCCATATTTATAGAGCGCGTTGCTCAGTGGGGCTGCAGTCCTGACCAGGACCTTGGGCACTTGAAAATAAAAATAAACAGCAGCTGATGAGGGGGGAGTTATAGTCCTACCTGCAGCATTAAGTTAAGAGTGTCTAAGGTCCTTGATCCTCAGCCCCAGCCAAGCTGGATTTAGCATAGGTCATATTGAGGTGGGGCAAAGGGGGCTTTGTGTCATTTTTAGATCCCCTTATCCTGGGCTGGCAAGCCCCGGAGTGATGGGAGGGTGCCTGCCCCGCGGGCAGGTTGGGATGGCAGAAGGCTGGCGGCGTTGGCCCAGCGCCATCCGGAGATCCTCTCCACCGAGGGCAATTCGGGGGTGATGGGATAAGCCAGCTTTGCAGAGGCAGCTGCTTTGGGAGCCCGGATCTGCCTCGTTATCCACAGAGAATGTCCTCAGCACAGAAAACTTTCTCTGTGGGAAGATTTGAATGCGGGAACAGATCTTGCACTGACATGCCTGTGCGCCTGGCGAGCGGGGAGATGCTCCCCTCCGGTGTGGGGAGAAGAACTGGAAGAACAAATCAAGGAATTGCCAGATAAAGCCAAGAGAGTCAGTAAAAATCAGCATCATCCAAAGTTCAGGTCCGAAGAGTTACAACTGTCCACGTTTTGTGCTGTAAAATACTTGTACCAGGGAGGCTGGATTCCTTCCGAGTCTCTTACGTGAGAAAACACAGGCGAAAATGTGACTCTCATGAATGTTTTTGTACTGGAAAGCTCAGGCTTCTAGTTGAGGAGCTGATTCTTAATCACATCTTTCTATCTTGTTTTATGAATATTGATATTAAAGTCAGAAAAAGAGACTTGTCATTGTAAGTGCATCAGAATCTGGCACTTGCCTGCTCAGAAGCAAGCGGTTCTGCTGCTTAGCTGCTGTAGATGATGTCGGTTTGTTGAAATAATATATCTCTGCCAGCTGAGAATTTGGCCATAAAATGAGAAAAGTTGAGATTCCCATTGTTGAATTAGTTTGGCCACATTAAAAATACGTTGCTCTAGAAATGTGTATATGAATATGCTAATGTTTATTTTGCTAAATGTGCGTGCCAGGATGTGCCATGTGGCTGAGTTAGTGTTACTTTAAGAATCCCAATTTTTGCCTTTTCAGACTTTTGAGCTTTTAAACTTGTAAACATAGCATTTTGTTGGCATAAGTCTCTATGATTTTATGCATACAGCTGACTTTTATCTTCACTTTTTACATCACCTTAATACTGTAAGAGAGAAAGCACTCATCTGTTTATGATAAGTTTATCAGAAATACTCCAAAGTTTTCCATGACTAAGATATTATATTGTTATGGTGGCTTGCTACAGGGTAATTCTGAGACAACAAACAGAATATTTCAAAGCCCAGATGTCCTGTTTAGACAAGGGGGTTTATATTGATTAGAATCTGCTTTCACCTAACATCGTGTAGTAAATATCACAAAGACGTAATTAGAAAATTTGGTACAATATTTAGTCCTAGTCCCTGTGTGCCAGAATTGTTTGACTACTGAGAAACTGGAGCTTGTTTGCATCCCAGTGTGTTGTGAAATGCAAACTTCAAAGAAAATATTATATCTCCCAACTCCAGCTCGTGAGAGTCTTGGAAGTATAATACAGAAAGGCTTAACAATCCCTGCTGAGGAAAGGGCAATTTGACACTGAAACTGCTGTTAAAGCACCGCAGACACACTGGTGGGCAAAAAGTGCTTATTAGAGGAGTGTAGTTACAGTCTCAGGAGCCGGGGAGAGAAAACGCACCCGGCTCATTGTGAAAATTGGCAAGTTGCACCAAATATATGCGTTTTGTGTGTGTGTCTGTGCTTTTTTTTCCCCCCCTTCTTCTTAACTACATATATCTACATGTTTGCTTCATAGCCTTTCCATACGATTGGGGCCCTCGCAATATTCAAATAAAATATTTAGATTTGCAAAACTTCTGGAAGCCAGATTTTAAGGCAAAAAAGAAGTTTTTTGTCAGATTGTCAATGTCTGAATTTCATCACAATCTGTTCAGCTGTTTGTTGCAGGCAGGCGTAAAACATAGTGGGTAAGTGTGTGTTTGTACTTCTTATACATATTGAAAGAGGGCTGCCTAATCCCCTTGATGAGGAAAGCTCTGTAAATTATATACATCTGCAGACTTTGTGCACTGGTGGTACAGAAGCAAAGAGGCAGATCAGGAATTCGAGGGAGCAAATAAGAGTTTTCTCGCAACTCGGTGGTCGGGAACCTTTTAGCAGCCCAGCCTCCTGGTGATGTCATTTAGTTGGTTTTTTTTGAATGACCCGAGTGTTTTGCCTTAAAAACTTTGCCTAGGAGGCCCTTCTACACACTTAGGATTCCTGGCAAGAGAAAAAAATATTTGCTGATGACAGCTCTGAATATATTCTCTTTAATTGTCACTTATGTCTCTGTCCCATCCTCTGCACTGCGCTAAAAATAGTAACTGGGGTTGATGGTTTCAACACCATCTAATGTATGTATATTATTGCATGCAAAACCTACATAAAAATGTCAAGAGTGAGACCTAAGCCAGGAATAAAATTGAAAATCACAAACATGAGACAAGACCCAAATAATGAGGGTGTTGCAGGGAGATATCATATTGATGTCTCTGTGTAAATACATGCCAGCAGAGCTGTAAAGATCCTACCGCCTCCCATGCATAGAGGACGCCTAGAATAATATTTGCCTTTTTTAAAAAAAAAATAATTTGTAGGTAGCATTTATATTTATCCTTAGCCTTCCCCTGCTTCCTTTAATAACATGATTTGCTAATCATGCTGCAACACTTGTAAGGTAAGTGCAGAACATATTTTCCTGTCCATTTTGCAGAGGATAAATTTGTCCAAATTACACAGCAAGTGTCTGGCAGAAGCGAGACTAGACACCAGGGATAAAATCCCTTTGATTTCACTGAGGCACGGATTTTATTCCAGGAGTCTTGTCTCCAGTTCTCTACCCTGTCTACTACGCCCTGTGTATTCGGGGCTTTTGTTGATACTCGATACAAGTCTTGGCTCATAGGGTTAAAGGCAAGTCTGACAGAGAGGCAGCAGTGATAGTGTTAACGTGACACTGTAGTTATGGTTTTGTCAGCATTTCCATTATAAACTTCTGTTTGCAGCAATTGTAAATCAACCATAAAAAAAAGAAGAAATCACTGTGAACTAAAACTTGGCATACCAGAGTCCAGGAGGGAATTTTTGAGCTTTTGGAAATAATGGCTTCTGATTACCATGGACAGGCATGACACGATGTGCAAATATACACTCCATATTGCACTGGAAAAAAAAAAATCTAACGAGTGTCACCACTTTGTCATGGCCACGAGTGTGAGGAGAGAGGGTCTTTCTGACTTTTCGAAATGAGAGAAATATTTTATTATTCCCAGAAACGTCCAATTAATGCCCTTAACTGGTTCTTAATTCTTCCTGTTTACTTTATATCATCCCATGTCAGGGAAACATGATGGCTGGCTTTTGGGTTTCCAGTAGATCAGACAGTCAGCTGGTGTTGATCAGCACAGCTCCACCGAAGTCCAGTGAAGTTAGGTTGACTTACACCAGCGGACAGTCTGGCTCCGTATCATCTTTCCACAGAAGGCTGCGGCATTTGCTACCCATTTGGAGCGCTAGTTAATGTTTGTTTAACTTTGAAAGTCCATTTTGCCGTACCGATCAAATTCCAGTTGCAGGATAGGCATAAATTGACTTAAAAGTGTTTTCACTGAGGACATAGTTGGTTACTTTTAAGTTGTATTGTGTGCATATTTATTGCATCGTATTCTGGGCTTTCTTCTGTTAGACAGCAAAATGATGGAGCAGGTGGTGCTCAGCCGGTTTAGTACCGTAAGGACGGTCCAAGAGGCTGTAACTATCGCCTACCCCGTACCCAAATCGTGGTTTTGCGTGATGAAGCTGAGTCACTGACCATTCTGGGTCAGAGCTCTGGGCTGTCCCCGGGACGCGCTCCCTCCTGCATCATCATTCATGAGTCACGCGAAAGACGAGACGTTGGCTCGTAGGAACGCTTCCCAGCGCAGCATTCCCCAACAGCCGAGTTGGAACTCGAGTCCTTATTTCTGAATTCAGCTTGGAAATAATTACAATGCCGTAGTAGCTTTGGCTTTCGGTAGTGTTACTAATAACCAAGCGCTAAATGTGAAGCAGCTTTGCAGAAGTGCTCCCAGTGTCAGGTTACGGAGAGCAGACGTCAAAATAAAGGTGCAGTAAACTCGAGGTAACTCATTTAATTGCACGTCAGGGTTGGGTGTAGGAAGGAGAAGAAGAAAAACTACTTGCTGGGGTTTTTTTAGATGTGACATTTCAGTGATGTACCAACAGAGGAAATTTTGCTTGCAGAATCCTGTGAGCAAAACACTTCTGAGAATGTATGTATACAATTGTTTAAAAAAACACAGGGTTACTGACACAGATGCCAATTTGGTAGGGCATATGGAACATTTACACTTGCCTTTTTCATTCTTTCTTGCTACAGCTGGTACTGATTTAGTATGTGAAATTTTACTAGCAGGAGTGCTAATCAAGACAGAGATTTCTGTGAGGATTTAGTCATTTATGTGGAGGAAAACTATGGGTATCATTAAAAAGTACAAGATCATCTATGAGAGGAGCATTATCATTAGCAACCTAATTTTTAAAGCAAACAGAGGAAAAAAAAATACTGTATCTCTTGAACAGCAGTAGAAGAAAATTATGTTCTTGTAATGTTCAGTCATGCCACCTCTCTCTAAGTTTGGGAGAAGAAAATTTTAAATTCACTGAAAAAAAAAAGCAATAGTTGGTCCAAGTGTTTTTTTTACCCAGTGTGATAGCCTGCTCTGCTACATCAAATGGATATGGCTAGGAATGGGATTAGATCCAAAAAGCACATCCAAATCCTGGATCTGTGTTTGAATCTGAGGCCTCCATTCAAACCTAACTCAGTGATGGGGCTGCGTTTCACCATCTTAGCGTTTGAGAAGGCTCCAACAGTATCCCATGCCTAAAAGCCAGAGTTTGTAAAAGTTCTACGTGTTTTCAGGAATTGCAATCTGGACCTGGAACGGAGACGTTCAGACCTTAAATACCAGTTCTGGCCAATTTCTGATGGTGACAAGAAATACTATATTCCATTAAGAAGGTAACGAGAGTATATTACTTATCCAAAGAGGTGATTTTACATTACACACAGTGTAAAAAATTATGCTCGGGTTTAACTACCATTTCCTGCCAAGATTATTTCAGTGCAAACAGCAACAGAATAACTGCTGTATGTTAAATATGTTGTACAGGTGGCCCAGTGATATGGGAGACCCGAGCCATAAAAGCCGACATCTGCGGCCGGAGGTGCCTGACCGCGGTGGAAGCGGTGCGCGTGGTCCCCGTGGAAGGCGGCCAGCTGCCCGGGCTCGCGACATCGCCTTCGTGGAGAGACGTGTGAGGAGCTCTGGAGTGGGCTGCGTGCCCTTTCCCTGCTGCTTTCTCACCTAGTTTGGGGACTACGGGGGGAAGGCAATGCGAGGAGGATGCTGGGGTGATACCCTGGGTGATAGATGGCACTCTGAAATGCCTAGCGATTTGCCGGTCAATATGCCCGGCAAATGAATAAATACCTGCCTGCAACTATACAGGAATTCATCTCAGCTTCTCAGGGATTGAATTCATAGTGAGACTCCTGAATATCTTTGCAAGCTACTCTGCTTTGGCATGACAGGCAGTATTTCCTGAGGCAAGATAATACTGAGCAGGGTTTGGAGAACAAAATCAAGGCACCTTCATTTGATTCAGGAGCGTTAACTTCCTCCCAGGTGCCTCCCTTGCTGGGGGAGGCCGTAAATTTTCAGCAGATTCCCAGGAATCACTGCATTCAGTAGCTTTACTGCAGTGCAGATGTGAGGGGTCTCGTTTGACACCTACAGGTAATGGCTCTCTTGTGGTAACTTCATAAATGCTGCAAGGTTGTCTCATGTACGTTGGGATCTACCAGGGCTTAAACCTTCAAAGAAGTCCCACTAAGTTGGACATTAAATCCCCTTTTCCACTTCCACAGCCCCGGATTTCAGCAGTTGTGGCTTAAAGTTTCCCAATGTTGTTATTTTCCAATATCACATCTAACTTTAATCACTAGTAGAAAAACTGAAGGCTTATTGTAGAACTAGAAAGGGCTAAATGGCTCCTGGATATGACAATGACAATTTTCCCTTACAAGGCTTTTCCCCAAAATACATATACCACTAAACACAATCATCTCCAGGGGGCAGGGAAATGACCATCAGGCTAATTAGCTCAAAGCAAGTGAAACCACAGGGGAAAAGGAAAGCTGGCTTTTACGCTGGCTTGAACATCGCTGCTTGCACTAACGTTGCTTGCATGTCTGTGAAAGCCACGCAGAGATGTTGGCGGCCTTGTGGACCAAAGGAGTGGGTCAGCTTCTCGTCTGACAGTGTCGGGGCATCTCGGATCTGACGCTTGCAGCAGTGAAGCTCCCTTCTCCAGAAACCTCAGGCGTTCGGCTTGTGCTGTTACAACTGTCCAAACCTCTTCCTAATGCAGCAGGGTGAAAAAGTCTGATATTGGGTCAGAACAGGAATATTGTAGGACTTTTCTCTGCCTCCCAGAAAGAAAAGAAAATGAGTTGTGATGGGGGTTTTACTATTATCATCGATGAGGATAGTTACATCACCAAAAAATGCGCAGTACAGAAATCTGAAGTCTTAGACAGTTTGTGATGTTTAAACATCTTAAGCACTGTTGAGCATTTTCTCTACATTTCTTGATATGGCACTGCGGTTTTATTTAAGCAATCCCGAAAACCGTGGCCAGCTGCACCATCTGCCAGAGATGATGCAGGATGGGTGCCTCCAGCATGTCAGCACTCAGATGTCATTTAAAAGGGAAATGCTTTCTGTACTGGGAAGAGGGCAGAGACAAAGAGTCCGGGCAGGCAGCAGGCTGTGCTAAGTGGAAAGAAGAATTGATACCTTTTCTAAGGCCTGACCCAAACATCTGAGTTCCTTCCCTTGGGGTTTCTCACCCCCAAATGTTCTTTTGTGTGTGTGTGTGTGTTTCTTTTTTTTTTTCTCAGCACTCACAGATCCAAAAAGGCTATGAGAGATAAAGAGTTGTCTAATGTCGAACAGGTGGCTCGTCCAGGTCATTGAGCGCGATGGTGGCTGTGAAAGCAAAGCGCGCAGCGAGTCCCACCTCGGCGCGAGGCGCGGGGGTGTGTGGCGGGGATACGGTTGGCATTTAAAGGTCAGTCCCTTGCAGGTCCTTGGCACGTTCCCGGCAGCAGGTGACCTCCGTGACTGCTCTCCCATCTCACACATCCATCTCATAAAGAAGCCAGGCTGCACCTTTATGAAACTGTTTGCAGAAGAACGAGGCGTGATCACAACTAAGCTGAAGGGTGTCATATTCACTTTACCGCCGACACGAGGACCAGTGGTTGAATATTCGATTACATGTCAGTCACAGCACATTAGGCAATCTTCCAGTCTGCCAGCTTTGCCCTTCCCGGCTCCGAGCTAAGTGTCAGC
>NW_008824309.1:3280941-3287868 GCF_000699105.1 Pygoscelis adeliae | reverse complement strand
AAGGAGACGATAATGGGAGTCTCCTCACTAAGTCTCCTCACTGGGAGTCTCCTCACTAAGGGAGCTTCAGTCCCCAACAAAAATGTCCTTTCTTATCATTGCAGTGGGTCTAGTGGGTCCCCCTTGCTATGGAAAAGGTAGGGTTGTTCATGCCTCCTGACTGTGGATGCAAACCACTCACAGTGCGGTACTGTTCACTTTTGTCTTTGGGTCTAAAGGTATAAATGCGTGCAAAAGCAGCAAATGGTGTAGTGAAGAATTAGGGAAGTGCCATTCCAGCAACATTACCAAAAATATTCTGCTCTTTCAAATAAAGTGGCTATAAAAACATGTTGCTCTGACCAAGCATTTTCTGGACTGTTTTGCTTGCAAATTACTTAGTGAAAATATGCTAGGAGTGGAAGTTAAGGGCTGTCGACAATTTCCCACTTTGCTAAAGCCAGAAAAATCCCATCTCAGCTCCAAGAAGGAAAATACTTTCCAAAATGTCAGCTCATGCAGAAAGTCCCAGTTCAGCTGGAACGAGCCGCTCCGTTTGTGCTCGGTGGTTTCTGGAATAACAAAAAGCCCTGTATGTCCATGCTGGGAAGCACAAGCACAAAAGGATAATGTGGGTAGATAATTCCCGTTGGCACTGGGGCTTTATTTTGGTTTTTGTTCAGCATCCTCCACCTGTTAGCACCAGCCACGTGAGAAGTAAATGGGTGGCGTTCCCATTTTACATCTTCTGCTTCCACAGTTGAGCTGCACCTCCTGTTTGGAGAGTTTCAAAGTGAATTTGAAATCAAAGGAGACAACGCTGCTGTTACTGGGTGGGACATTCATAAGCAGAACTTCAGCTTTGTCTACTTTGATTTCAGATTCTCTTTGAATGTTTTTCTGACAGGAGGTGCAGGCATCACAAGACTCACCGTAGCAGCATCACCATTAACTTTTCAAGTGACCATTACTATTTAGCTAGAGAGACAATAAGATTGTGGTGGGTGTCAATGGGAATAACCTTTATGATACTTCCAAAGCTTCAAATCTGTCCTCGGGCTCCAAAACTCCAAGAAATACTTAGAGGGAGAGACTGCCTGCGGAGAGAAGAGTACAGAGTGATGGATGAAACAATAAAAATGACACCGCTGGTAAAACTGAAAGTGGGATGCTGCTGTTTGTGATGCGCTGTGCATATGATTGATGTCAGGGCGATGGCATCTGGGCCCTGTGACATATTACGGGTGCAGCATGAGACCCTCCGTGTGGCAGGATGGCTGGACCCATGGCTGGTAAGTCCAGTAAGGTCAGTTTGGCCTGTCTGATGACTGGTGACAGAATACCTCCACGAGGAGTTGTCTGCAAGGCTTGACAACAGCCCTTGACAGTAGAGTGGGGTGGGAAGGGCAGGAGTCCATTTTGGGTAGCACCTGGAAAAAATTGCTGTTCTCCCCCTATATCACCCACTCTTCCTTGACCATGTTTGAAAAGGGCATCTTCCGTGCCGACAGCAGTGTTGTAACAGACAGAAGGACCAGGCTAAGAGCAGCCGGTGAAGTGTGCCTTACTCTTAAAAAGAAAGATGTGTCTTGACAGCTTGCCAAATACCACATCTGCCTCTCTTTGCACCTCTGTGGGTGAAGCTGAACAGCAAGGTGCTGAAGATGAGCGAACCTGTCAATTAACCGTGTGAGGGCTGCTCTCTCATTTTCTGTCCAACAGCTGTAGGTGATCCCTGGCCTGGAAGGACCTCCCGGAAAACCCATCTGCAACACCTGTGGGAGAGGCACAGCTGTGAGCTCCCTGGGGTGGGATGAGGAGACACCACACCACTATCACCTCAGATGGGCTGGGAGGAGGGTAGGGAAGCACACTGGGCACTGCTAAACATTTTTTTCCTGTTGTTATTTATGTTTTCCATTGGAGGTTTTTTTCTTCTTTCATGATGGCCCTCTGTTGGGGATGCTCATGGGACCATGCAAGACAAGACGGTCTTTAAGTTGGCTGCTTCTTCGGGTGCTGAAACTGTGTCCCAGTTAACTAAGCAAGTCTATCTTGGTTTATATGATTTGGTCTAAGGGTTTTGGGGTTGTATCTCTAGTGGTCTATTTTTAATTGCTGGTCACAATAGTATTAAATCATAACTTGACAGCCTGCAGGTTTCTTGTTGGGAATATTTTGCCTGTGACAATGAGTCTGTATTTTCTATGCACTGCATCGGCATTGTGTAAATTTTATGAACAACTTCTATTATCTTTGAAACCACAGGAACAACAAACAGTTATAATTATAGTCTGAAGATGCTATAGCGTTTCAAATATGCCTACGGTAGTGGTATTACAATGAAAGCGTGCTGCTCGCCTGCAGCTTTTGCTGTGTTCAATGACATCACAATTATGCTGTATCCAAGCTAAAACTTCTGTCCTTAAATAGAAACAGCTTGTGTGAAACCTCTTAGGTTTTCCTTCTCATTTCTTGTGATTGTCCCTGGACTAAAATGGGTTGAAATAGTGAATAAGGTAGGGTAGCGCGTTTTTACAGGCTTTGTGTCTGGGTTTGCTACTGAGAAGTTGTAGGTAGTTCATGTTGTTGGATTTGGAAAATGAATGAATGTTATTTAGAACCTCTGAACGGGTATGCGCTACTTGTCGGGCTGTGATCTTCTGGTCCTGGGGTATTTGATAGTCCTGTGATTTGTGATAATGGAATTACTGAAAAAAGTTATCAACAAAGACATAACATTGTAAGTGTGCAAAACAAAGTTTTAATTTCTGGAGTAAATGCACTTTTAAGGGTGAAATACTTAAACGTGTGTCTTCAAGCACAGCATTAGATGTTAATACACCTGAGTGAGCTCTTGGGTGGTGTGAGCCACATCCCACTAGTAGAACTGTGGCGTTCACAAGCTGAAAAGCTGTTCAGGCACATATGCCTCCATCTTCATTAAAGCTGAATTTGTGGCTCTTCATGCTTGTTCATAAAGTTCCAGAAAAATTCAATCTTGTTTCAAGCTTTTGTTTAAATTGTCTCAAAACACAAGAAGCTTTGTTTGAATCACACTCACTGGATGCCTAATAGTTTCCATTTCTGATGAAGACCTTTGCAGCCCTAGACCTGAATTACTTGTGGCTCCTTGGGCATGCAGCGATGTGGCCATAGACTTGTCTCCCACTTGTGAGTTGTAGCATTGCTGATGGTTCTGCAGCACTGAAGTAGTCCAAGCACGTCTTCAAGCCTATAGCCAGAGATGTTTCTTATGAATACTAGGAACGACAGTAACATCCAAAAATAACCACAGTGGCCTGCAAAACTGGTTGAAGAATAAGGCAAGAATTTCCCAACAAATATCTAATTACTATATTAAAAATATTTCTTTCATGTAAGACTTAACTAACTCTGTAAATTGAATGTGGCATCTTTCTAACGCTTCTCTGAGTCTCTGTGATTGTTTTCATTATTGTTATGATTGTAACTGTTACTAGAATGAAATTACACATGGAGCTAAATGATTATTTTCATTGCTATTCAGCTCCTGGCTGCATTAGACTGGTACACTGCATCCACAAAACACCCATCTTCTTCAAAGCTGCAAGTTTCCCCATCATTGGGAGTGGCTATGACATGATGTTCCCATTCTTTTCTGTGTTTAGGATATATCAGGGCACATCAAGGAAAGTAGAAAATGGCAGTTAAGAGGTCCTCTGCCCATTGCTTAACTGCTGCAGTGCCTTGTAGAGCGGACTGCTTTGGGCTTTTCTACTGCATGGTGGGCACTCAACCCACCTGTCTGCCCACCGTGTGTGCTTTCGGGCTGTCCTCGCTTCAGCAGGCTCTCTTCCCCGTGGAGGCACCTGATCACCCTAAAAAAGCATCCCTTCAAGCTCTGTGAAACACACCCGGCTCCATACAGTCTCCATGGCCGTTGGTGCTCTAGAAGTCACCACTGGATTTTAAGATCTTTTTCCTATTTGGCTTCCCTTCTATATGCCTTTGGTAAACCATAGAAATAGCCCACAAACACCGGAGCAGTGATGTAACCATTGGGTGGCGGAGTGCTGACCAGTAGGGCTATAAAAGTCAATGAAGTGCGTAAGCAGCGGAGCACATAACGATCAGTGAGTCTGTGGCAGTTTGTCTTTAACACATGGACAGATGCGGTCCGGTGGTTAAAGTGCATGTGTGACAGCCAGGAGAACAAACTTTTGGTTCTGGATTGGCCCCTGACTTGTGTGTGACCTTGCGACTGCCGCTTCCCTACTGATGGCTTTGCTATTTTCCTGGTTGGGAAGAAGGGGGAGATGTAAGTGTCAGGTGTGGGGGGTTGCCGTGTCCTGATTTATGAGTGGTCGTAAGGCTCGTGTCTGAGATCCTAATGGGAGACTCTTTAGAGAAGTGCAGGGAGTCGGGCAGGTGCTTTGTTGGAGTAAATCAGCATAGTTCAATTAAAATCAATAGATTTATCCCATCTGGAGTGATAAAGGCTTTCCCATCAGTTAAAGCACTGGTCCTTAGTATGTAAGAGGAGTTAGGGATGCTGCTCCTTCTCTCCCAGGAAAGGTTGTACCCAAGAACATGCATTCACTAACGAAAGACCTTGGGGTATGGGATTTGTTACCAACAAGAAGGATGCGTGGAGGTGAATCGTAGGGAAACTTTATTTAGGAAACATGGAAAATGAATTAGAAACTCTCATGTTACTTTTGACTCTTTGGCAAGGACAAATTGAAATTGTCAACCCTCTGTCTAGCAATATAAAAGCGTTAACATCTGCATAGCTTCTGTTGGTAAATTTATGGAACAGATTGAGTAAAACTGATGTAAAAATGGAACAGGCTTTGGATGTGAGCAACTTTCAAAACAGATACTCTTTCTGGAATTGGTCTGCAGCTTGTGCTAGTTTAGTTAAACTCATCTAGTTGACCTGATTCAAACCCCAACCTGCATGTTCTTAGATCAGTTTAAAAAAATTTTATCACCCATTCCCAGAGGTAAGACAGACTGATGTAAACCCAATTTAAAAGTGTTCACAAAAATATTAAGTGTTTTAAAAGCATTTCAATTAAAAGAAAAATCACAGCTTAATTCAAGGAACTTTTGTTTAGGCCAGGCCTTCGTTTCCAAAATCTGTGTAGTAATATTACACAATAGACTGAGGTGCTGATTATGCCACAGATAATGTAGTTGTTAATGATCAAGTTAATGTTAAAAGCCATTACTGCTCATTGACATAATTCTCAGAACATTATACTGGAGAAGTGCACCTTTTGTGTAGCAACAAAATGACAAAATTGAAATGTTAAAAGTTGAGTGTCTGAATAATAGCCTGTGAAATCATTTAGACAAGATCATTGTTGTTGCCATTGTAAAAGAACCAGAGAGTGACAGAATGAGACAAAAAAAAAAAAAAAAAAATAAACCAGAGGAGAAAAAAAAAGAAAAAAAAAAAAAAAAAAAAAAATAAAGGCAGGCACCAGAGTGTCTCTTTCCTGAAGGGAGATGTAAGGTAAAGAGGATTCCTGCTCCTCTGTTCTCTCTCTGCCTCTCCAATTTGGAGGGTCTTCATCTAACAACAGAGCACCCTCCTCTGGCAGCTCGCCAAAAATGAACGCCCGGCTGGAAGCCTTTGGGATGGCGAAGGGACCCGTCACATCGCCCCAACTCCGGGATGGGAAGCTTTGCCCGGCGCAGAGGAAGAATTATTTTGACTGCTTGCCAGGAAAATCTAGGACAGTGGCCCCAGCGTTAACGTGTTTTTTAAAAAAAAAGTCAATTGTGGATGCTTTTGCTGTTTTGCCCAGAGAGGGGGTCATCGGCGATCGCAGCTGCTCACGTGCTCGGCGTGGTGGAGGTCGTGGGCTGGGACCCTTTACCTTAAACCTGGAGGATTTGCAGGTCGCTTTAGAAAACTCTCTGAGCCCTGTGCCACCCACGGGCATCCCTTTGACTCTCTGGGCTTTAATAAAACAGAGAAAGAGCGCAGAATTGTGGTAATGGCCTAAGCAACAGACAGACTATTAAACGCCTGCAGTGGAGGGATGCTTTACTGAGCAATATACTGTACAACAAGCCTGTGTTAAAACATTGACCCACAACATTTGGTCCATAAAAATAGTTACGTTCACAGGGACTCCTGGCAGTGATAGTTTTAATGCAGGGTCTGTGTCACGGTATAAAATATATGACTTCTGACATTACAGTAAACGCTTAAAAGCTCCACCGAAAACCTTTCTGTGCAAAGCAATGAGTATAGTACAACTACCTGCAAGCGATGGAGGTTTCGTTCCTGAGCCACCCACAATGATCTGCTTTTGTGCAGAAACACCCTTCAGCCCAGAAGCCAGTCCCTCCTCAGCCCTCCTTGCTATCCTTATAGAGTTGGGCAAATCTTCGTGGAAAAGGTATTGAAGGACACTTATTGGATTATGTTTTCATTCTGAATTTTCTATGAACGTGGCTTTCTGCTCTTCTAAAAAGTTACCTGTATCATAAAGGGGACTTGAATTTGACTTGGTTTGTTTAGCATCTCCCGGCACCAACATATCATAGAAATATTATGCAGCCTTTTATTAAGTTCCCATTTGTTATAGTAAGAGCTGTTGCCTAATAAATTTGGAGGCAACAGGATTCAGTGCCATCTTATGCAGTTTACCACTTTTTCTCCAGCACAAGCCAGTTCTGACCGTTTTTGGTTTTCGGGTGGGGAGCTTGAAATACAAGAACACCCATCTCAAACCAAAGCACTTCTCCATCCAGGCTGCCAGCCCACCCTCCAGCCTCCACCATTTTCCTCTCTAATGCATTAACTCTCCTGGAGGGCTTTGATTCTTGTCCTCTTACGGCTCCTGTAAGCTCCCACAAAACCATCCAGTATATTCTCTGCCTCCAGTAACTGCCTTTCTCAGGATATCTTACTACAGGGTCTGCTGCTCTTGGCACCCTCTTCCTGTG
>NW_008824309.1:3275894-3280842 GCF_000699105.1 Pygoscelis adeliae | reverse complement strand
AGCAGGAGCTGGGGCCAGCGATTAGGAATGGTAGACCCTGCCACTTTATCTGTCATGACAGGATGGAAATTTTAGGGAAGGAAAATTACTGGCAGGTCACAGTTTGGAAGGAAGGTAGCACTAGTATAGAGCTTCTGTTTCTGCTGTGCTTGTTGCTATAGTGTGAAGGATTGTGCAATTCATTAGGAAAAGTTAGACCCCCACAGAAAGGATTAAACCTTCATCCACTGCCTCTTGCTGTGCAGATATGTTGGGTTTGTTTGTTTTTTTTTTTTTAAAGGTGTGATCTTCCAGCTAAAAAAAGAAAAAGTAAATTTTTTTCTTCTGTCTTCAGGAAAGATAAATCTGAACAAGGAAATGTTTCTTAAAATCAGCAAAACTTGTTACAGAGACAGATCTCTATGGATAGAGGTTTTCCACAAAGATGGTCTCACGTCTCAGGAGCAAACTGTGCATTTGACCTCACCGTCCTGCCTGGATGCAGCTGCTGCCAGGGACTGTATAGAGAATAGATGGTGCCCATGGGGTTGGATCTGCGACCCTAGTGCAGGGCTGGACCTGGTGTGGGTGTGCAGAGCCTAAGGGAGGCTATCCGTAATGTGTTTGTGATGTCTCGGTGGTGGAGGAAGGCTGCCATGGAGCTTCCTTGTAGCCCTTGGCGGTATTGGTATTGTGATACACCTTTGATGGAAGGGGAGAAATTTTGACACATCCTCTGAGTGCAGAAAGAAGAGGTTCAGTCTGCCCTGAGGACTCAAAACTGCACTATATCTGGCTAATTTTGCTAGCTCTAGGAGCAGTTCACAAAACAGCTTGGATCCAAGAGCACGTACCATCCTGTGCGCTCTTAAATAAGCAGTATTCAGTAAAAGCAAAATTATTGCTCCTGCCAGTTTTTCCGTTCTTGCCATTTCTTTCTTATCTAACTTTGAGCTAAGGCCAGCTGCTCTTCACCTAGATATTTATTTCTCTTAGATACTAATCAGTAGAGTAATACCTGCAACTCATCAAGTGGAGCTGGGAGTCGTAAGAGCCCTACTGTCACCGAAGCCCCTGGTTTCCCAGCGTGCACCCCTGTTGGTCTCATCTAGCTGCTGGATTAGAGAGGAGACGCAGCTGATCCTGAGCAGATCCAGCAGACTATAATTCGGAAGAGATAAGGAGCGTTGTAATGTTCAGGGGTCTATCCTAGAAAAATGTATGAATCCTGCTGATTTTTTGCTCTGGCTCAGTTTTGAAAGGGCTCTAGGCAATTTAGTTGTAACTACTTATCCCTCAACTAGGGAAGTACCATCGTTTGGGTTAAAAAGTTGATTGGCAAAATCCAGGGGTGTAGGCAGAGGTTAGGGGCTTTGTGAGTCTGATGGGTGCTGTCTCCTCCAGTAGCCTGCTTTTGAACAGGGAGAACTTGCAATAAAGTGGTTAAAGTATTATGTGAAGAGAGATGGGTTTCTGAAACACTGCCTGAGCTGTGGCAGTTCAACATGAGGGAGCAGATGATGTTTTGAAGGGGAAGTGGTGAAGGAAATTAAAGAGGTTGAGAACTGTTGCACAGCCGTGCAGATGGGGAGAGGCAAGGTGCAAGTAAGTCAACGCTGGAAAGCAAGCATAGGCAAATATTAAATAATTTGAATATGCGTGCTGTGTCAAATCCCACACTGTTTTTTCAGTGCATGTATATACTTGGCTGGTCCATCTCAGAGCCTTCAAGGTCTGGGTAAAATATTAAAGAAAACCACTAACTGGTCACTTTCCCATGTCAGTTAGCAGTTTCTTAATATGTGTTTAGGTTGAAAATACCAGAAATCATCCTACCTGTGCACACAGTAGTTGAATTAATGCCCTGTCCTTCATTGCTGCTAAAAGGCCAAAATGTTTCTTTCAAAGAGATTAGTTAAAAAGAACGGGGAGCTGCACAGAATATTTCAAGGAAATGAAACCCGGTCAGGAAAACGGTAATCTTCATCCTACACAAAAAAAACCCCAACTTGATTAGTATCAGCTTTAACCAAAGAAATGTCCCTTCTGAGTGGAGGACCTGAGTCCCATGTGTCACCCCAAGAGAAATTTAAGTCTGAACCCAGGATTTTATAGAGAAAGTGCTGATACAGCTGCGGCACAGTGCAGCTTTATGAATGGGGTGTTGATAAGCCTTGTGAGCAGCCATCATATCGGAATTACAGTGCAAACCAGGCATGTGCACAGGTCACTGCTTTTTATGAACACATGTTCCCAGATCTTATGACAAATAGGAAAGTAGCCCATTTTGACCTTTGAAGCCTGTTGCAAAGTCATTGCTGAGCTATTATTTGAGTAGCTTGAGGTAGAATAATGTTCAACTCAGCTTCCTGGAGCTGCATTTGAAATGCAATTAATTGACTGCTGTTAGTTGTCAATTAACATTTATTATCAATTAGTTCATCAAATTGATTAGTTGGCAGGACCTTAAAGCCTAAATGCACTCCTTTCCATTATAAATATGTCTATAAGAGTAAAAGCTACTCACTAATTGATGTCAAACTGAAATTGCTTATGTTGGTCAAGAGACAGAGCACATTGTTTTTTTAAATCCATATTAAATTAATTTTGCAGCAAATACATCAGTAGTACATTATTTTAAAACACACTCTTTGGTGCGTATGACTTTGTGCACACATCTCTTAAAGCCATTAAAGCGTACAGGTATAATACAGGAATTGTTGGTAGCCTTTTTCCTTGTTTGAAAAGTGATGCTGTTTCAGACAACCAGACTAATTCTTCATTAGTCTGCCCGCTAAAATGTCTGGTAGTGAAAAACAGGGCATGAAAGCCGTTCAGTTTTAGCAGATTTACCGCAAAACTATTTGCATTTCTCCCTTCCCCACTCTATCCCCCTTAGGCCCGTCCAGAATTTGGGGGGCCGTTCTCATGCAGCAGGCACTAATCAGGATTATTCAGGAACATCTCTTCATGACCAGAACAGAACACAAAAAGGAGTCACTATGCGTTTCTCAAAAAAAATAGTGATGGGAGTGTTATTTTCAGTACCTTATTCTTGCAGGCCAGTAAACAGGTCCTATGTTTGCGAGAGCCTTATTAAAGAGACGAGAAAAGAGATATCTGGGTTAGCTTTGCAGTTTTAAATGCAATAGTTGTCTTGACTTATTTGCTCTTAAACCTAGGGCTAAGGAGCAGATAAAATCCTGAAAAGTATTCCTTTAACTTTTTGTATGCACAAAATACCTGAGAGGGGTTATTCATTTTCATTGCCTTTGTGCAATGAGATTATTCCTGCATCCCCCAAAACTGTGACCTAAATATGGCTGAAAGACACAACATGTGACCTGCTTAGTGCTGCCTGTCATGGCCTGGAGCCACAGCAGGAACTCTATTAGTGGGAACAGCACAGATGCTACCAGATGGCCAACATATTGTCCAGAGATGACCCATGTATAATTGCAGAAAGTTCAATACATTCAGGTTTTGAATTTAATTGCATTGACCACCTTAGCTACTGCTGCAACACAATTTAATTTATTTAAGGTGGAAACTTACTTTCAGAAGGAAGGAAATATTTATGCTTTTAATATCACGTTTGCGTTTTGCAAACTGTAAGAATGCAAGCTCTGTGCATATTAACAGATGTTTACAGAGGTCAGACTACCTGAATGCAGTTCAGGCAATTCAAGCAATAAGGGAACAATACAAGATTTTTTTCCCATTCACTTCCTGCAGTTTATTTAGATCAAGTTCCATGGGACCAAATCTGGCAGTCTTGACTCAAGCAAATAGCCCACTGGAGACAGTAAAAATAAACAAAAGGACTCTCTTAAATATTTGAGCATGAGGGGTTTGCTTGAATAGTGTCTACATAAGAAGCTGCTTAATTTTTATCTTTAAAAGATACATTTCAGAGAGGCAGCACAATTTACCTACTAAGACTTTAGACCGGGAAAGTAAAACCTTGTATTCAGTTTCTTTCCTGCATACCATGGCTATACTGTCCTAGCACAGCCCTGGGGGTCATACCAGGAGCCTCCTGGCTCAGACTAAGGGTCGGGACCTTCTGGAGCCGACCAGCCCTTTCCATGCAGCATAGCACTTGGCTCTTTTCTCAGCCTCATGTGGTGCCTCTGTTACCTTGAGCTGTAATATATTAATTTGGAGTGGGTTTTATTTGTTTTTCTAGTTCAGAAAGCCCTAACACATTGCGAGGCTGGGTTGCAGTCTGCTGGAGTAGTGTTTTCTGAGCATGATGTCAACTATACGTGTTGTACGTCCATGAGAAATGACAGGAGATAGGAACTTGGCTTGTTCTTCAGGATCAAAAAGTCCAGCTGTATGTAGAAGTGAGCACATAGGCCCCCAAAAGAGCAAGCGAGAGGGCACATTGTACTGCAAGACATCAGGAGTGCTGGAAACTATGCTAAGGAGGGGATCACACGTGGGGCTGTGCTGGTTTGGATTAGATTCTGGCACGAATGGCCTCGCCAACAGATTTCCTCTCAGATCCCTTCCATTTCTCTCTCTCCCCCATTCCCTTGCTTTACTATATTGGCTTTCTAGGCTGTAAGTTTTCATTGCAAGGTATTAAATTATGTATGTATTTAACACTGAAGTAGAACAGCCTAGACTAGCTTGGCCTGTCTAGGCCCTATCAACTCCGAAATCTACTGGTAACTTTATTATAATTTTTCCTTGGAGTAAGCCATAGCCTGTTGAGTTATATTCATTATATTAAGCTATTTGTCAACTTCCAGTAAGAATATTCACAAAAGTGGTCAATCATCAATAGATGACTTAAACCTAAGGGTTTTTTGGTGTGTGTATGTAATATAAAAAGATAAGTTGGTGATGAGGGATGGGCCCAAACCATAACATGTGGTTCTGCATCCAAATTGTCAAGGGTTGTGGGGTTTTGGCCCAACAATGAAGGGGAAGGCCTCATTTCATATGGCTACAGCTCCAC
>NW_008824309.1:3263826-3275869 GCF_000699105.1 Pygoscelis adeliae | reverse complement strand
CTGATTTGTGTTCATTGCTACTAATATAGCAGACTGATTTCCTTCATGTATAAGGAGGAAACCTTCTTATATACCAGAACCATCACAATGAAGAATTATTGTTTTAGAGACAGGGGTGTGGGTGAATATTGCTCTCTTTTCTTTTTTTTTTTTATTTTTCCATGCTGTCTCTAATCAAATGTAATCACCGCAGCATGTGTTATTGATTTTATAATTGCTTCTTGAATGGTTTGGGCCCCAAGACTGCTGCACTTGTGAGGATGTCATTTGGGTTATATATATAAGCTAATGGATGATGTATCTTTTTATCAGGAAAGCCCTCTAGTATCTCAGTAAAGATGAAAGACTTGTCCCAGAAGGCGTAGTTGCTAACACTTTCCAGCATGACTAGGCAGCAATCTTTCACCAATACTTCCTTTGTATAGCTTATTTCAAATGCTTTTGTTGCTCACTGTAAAGTGGCGAGGCCAAAGGTATGGACATTGTCCATGTAAATCCTGTGGTTACAGCATCTGAGGTGGAGCGTGTTGCTTGCTTTGATGCTTCAAAAAGTGCCTGATACTGTCTTGTTGGTTCCCAAAACTGAGCAGCTGTTTCTGGGTACTAGCTGAGTATCACTTAATGTATGTCTCAAGACAGGCTGAAAAAGCTCCTGTATATATGGAGTCAAATGGGGAAGTGGATAAAGGAAGGGGAGGCTGCAAGGACATTGTATATGTGATGTGCACACAGAACTGTCCTATGTGAAGGGAACCAGTTTCTTCTTGGATAGACTGGAATTTAGGTTATCTTGTGTCTCTTCTAGCACAACATCACTTTCACCAACCAGAAAATCCAGCTTGAGGTGTCAGTGAAGCCTGAAGTGCAGCTGGGACTCAAATTTATGATACATCTGAAGTCTTGGAGTGGAGTTTGAATGACAAAGTAGGGCTGGCATTGGCATATCAGGAGTACTGAAGAGAGGTACTGCCTAACTTGGGTGGTCTCTCCCCCCAGCATGTTGGCTACTCTGCATCACCATAGTCTTGTGAGATGGCTGATCTGATCTGATGGCTCACTGCTGCCAGGAAAAGTTGGTCCTGCTGCCCTGCCTGCTTTGGCTGTGCATTCCCATGCTCTCTCCTGCATGAGGTCTGGTACTTGTCCAACCCCTTGGTGGTCTGGTTCAGCATGCACAACTATGAGAAAAGCAACCCAGCAAGGAGGGCTAGAAAGACGCAGCTGTGACTATGAGCTAACAGAGTAAGACCTCTAGCAGAAGCAGTTTATGAGGGCTCAGCTGTCTTGGGAAGCCTCACGCAATTGATATCCCTGTGGTCTGAGCTCCCTTTTCTAGAGTATTTCATGGGAAGACTTAAGGTATCCTTCTGGAGGTAAGAATTAACACAGAGCTCTGATTGTAAGAGGAGCTGTACTGGTTCGCCTGCTTCGAACACCTGGAACATCCTATTTTTCTTTTCCTTAACAGCTTGCTTTTAGCTCAGTCAGAGGGAGTGAGAATGAATTCACCTGGCTTTAGACGTCTAGATCAGAGCCAGTCAACTTGGGCTTCCTTTAAACCGACAGGGAGAAATAGATCCTTTAAAATGTTTTTCATCTGGCCTTTTTTTATATCTGCTTTAGGATGAGGTTAATCCCACATTAATGACATCTCTTTTTCTAGCCTGAATGTGAGAAGAGCCTAGCTCAGATGTCTGCAAGATAGACATCTGCATTTGGTCACATAAATCCCACCCGTAGAGCTGCTGCACTAATGTGACAAACCAAGATGAATGGCTTCAATTAATAACAACAATAATAATATGGACTCTGTAGTCTAAATATAGAAAATAATTTCAGATTTTTTTTTCAGATGTGGGCCAGCTCTTTCCTCGGTATTGGTCAGATTATTTTTGATTCAGTGGGGCTCATGGTAAGTAGTTGGTTGCAATGGTCAGGAGCAGTGGTGGTACCTCCTTTAGGCAAGCTAAACTAATATAGTCTTCCTGCAGGTACAGGCTGATAGGAATAGGAGAATTTTCCAAGGGGAGGGTTTGGTTTTGTTCTTTTGGGTGAGACTGGAAAGCAATACCTCTGTTGAAGATATCCTTTGTAAAATCACAATGGCTGCAACTTTCTGGAACTACTCGCGACCTCCAGACTTACTCTTTATTAGTGTTTCTCATTCAGCTAAAGCTGAAACAAACAAATGAAACTAATTACTCTTGAAGTTGGGTATTGCCTTCTTGAGCTTTATGAGCCTATTTTTCTGAAATTAGAAATTGCCTAACTATGTGGAATGTTTCCAGCAAAACTGCTTCCTACAGCCACAATTTTTACAGTCACACAAGTGCCTTGTAGGCTACCTTTGGGTAGGCAGCAGTGACATCCAGTGGCCAGAGACCTGATCACCGGTCTTCTCCCAGAGCCTGTCTCACCTGGGACATCCTCCCTTGGCTAATGTTGTCTGAGACCATTGTGGTTTAATACGCTTATTCTGCTCAGTTTTGGGTTTTTTTTTTTCCTGCCCCCACCCCTCTGAGACTCTAAAATCCTCAGGTAGATCTTCTCTGAAGCTCCAACAGGGACTATAGAAATCTACTGGTAAATAAATAAATAAATTTTAGATTGTTGGCTTCAATGTAAAGTATTTTAATATGGCTACCCGTAGACGTGGATATCTAAACAGGGATTGAAGAACAAGGTTTGGGTATCAATGCTGGAAAAGTTTGGCCTTCTTTGGATTCTCTACAGACCACAGAGCACAAAAAGCCTATGGGAAATAGAGCATAGCAATAGAGATCCTGCATGTATTGTTTTAATATTAACTTATTTACTTTCAAGGCAGTGGGTCTGATCCCAAGTGAGCCAGTTTGTTACAGACTAAGACTGAAGGCTGTGGGTTTTTTCTACTCCCAGGAGTAAACATTTTCAGGATTAGATCCATAGTTATCCACGTCTAATTGCAGGAAAAACTGCTGAACTGGTGGTGCGTGTTCAGAGGACTCGTACCTCCTCCGTGCTTATATAGTCCATGAGCTTTCCTAACACAGGGACACATGGTCCACCTTAATTTTAAATAAGTACTCCTTTCAGTTATGTCAGCTACTTAAATTTATTTGCAGACAGTCAATTCATATTGATCATAACTCGACCTTACAATGACCTTGAGCAAAGGTACTCTGTGACTGCTATAGATATTGTGATCAATACTGGAGAGCAATTGACTACACCTAGTTACTGATAAATGAAGTTTAAAAAAAAAAGTACACTATTTTCAGAAGCAAAGATAACTGCTCATTTAGTCGACTTTGCAAAGGTTTAATATTGATACATGAAGTCATAATGACATCCTTGGGCATTCTGAAATGGCAGAAAACAATAGGGTGCAGAGTCACTGTAGCACATTAAGGAGAAAGAATCATTAGTTCCCAACTTCAAATAAGAAATTTCATGATATTTATGACAACAACACTGAGAACAAATATACTTACGTAGCAGTACTCATCGGAGAAGGCATGTATCACACTGTGCCTCTTTTCTTTATGTGTGAGCCAGGTCTAGTGAAATAAAACACTATATTACTGTGCACGGAACAAAGCCTTTACTACCACTTATTTTACTTTAGTACCACTCTCCTTTGCACATTTGTGCCTGAATTAAATTACTCATTCCCAGGTATAACCAACTGTAATCATGAGGAAGAGATCACTTTGGTCTCAGCACATCTGTTACATGTTGATACGCTTCCCCACGCTGCCTGAAGTGGAAAGGGAAGATACGAGGGACGTTTTCCCCTGCTATTCCTCTCGCTTTGCTTGGAGTCCTGCTGAGCGGTGGGAGCCGAGTACCGGCAGCTGAGATGCGAGCAAATCAAAGTCCATTGGCAAAATGGTAGCAGGCTGCACGGGAGGGAGGCTTCATCCCCAAATCCGTTGGTGTCTGTAAAGAGGAGGCTGCTCCAGTGCATGCCTGGGGCTGAGGTGTGATGCCCGGAGGATGCTCCAGGGACACGGGAACAACAGAGCTCACAGAGGTACAAGCGGAGCTCATCCTCTACCAGTGGCACTGAGCTTGCTTTCCATCAATGCTGCCTGCAGAACAACCTGGGTCCGACATTTTACATGTATGCGCCAGGGATTTTGTTTTGTTTTGGTTTTTTTTTTTTTTTTAGAAGTAGATTTTTACATCTGTGACATTCTTTACAAAAGAAATTAATTAAATGGCAGGATGGTTAAAGCTACACAAATCAGAAACAGGAGGGGAAACGTTTTGCAGGCTCAGGCCTCCCATAGATCTCCCTGCACTCTTCAGTGTTTTCCCCAGGCACTTGAATTTCTCTCCCCATCCCCAAAGTTAATCTCCTGATCATATTTCTTCAGTCCCATACAGTGTTTTTTCTTTTTTTCCACGCTTCCCTGTTTTTCATAGACGTGGTGTCCTTCTCCAGGCTCCCTCTACATCTTACACTTCAGTCAAGCTATTTATTAATAAACCTGTGTTTTCAGTGTGTTGGTACATCAATAAAGTACAGAGTGGTTCAGTTAGTCAGCATTCTGGGAAATCCTTTGCTGTATTGAAGAACTGTAAATCTCCATTATTGCTTCCCATAGCACAAATAAAGAATAGCCTCTTACCTTCGCAGCTTTCTCTTTGTTAATTTTTAAGGGTGAATGCGTACATATTCCCTAGCAAAGAGGATCAGTTTGTGCATAGCCCAGATACCAGGCATTTATTGGTTTTGGAGTTGGGGTTTTTTTTTTTTTGGTATAGCTTCAGCTGCTACCTGGAAATTCAGCAACAGTGAAGGGAAGCCAGGGTGAGCGCAGCAGGAAGCAATATTGAAACGTTCGGATGAAAATAATCATCAAGAGTTTAGGATTTTTTCCAAAGTGAACCTAAATTGGAGGCTTTAGCGATTAGTCCATGACTGATTGAAGAGGTATGTCACCTGCTACTACATGGCAGCACATCCCATCGCATTGCAATTGCCTGCCTGGAGTCATTATGGTGTATTACATCCTTTTGTTATCAAACTGTGTCATGTTGCATCACAGTCAGAAGCAGCCGGATGGAGACGTGGCTGACACGTTGCCTGTAACAGATGCGATGAGACATAGCATCCAAAGCACATACCTGCTTTTAGTCAAGGCTCAATTTGCTCAGAGTGTATTTTGACATATCTGCAGAGGGTTTGAAGTCACAGGTAATCCCTTCTGTGTTTGCCAGCTCTCATTCAAGACACAAGTCTTTCTGTCGGACTAGGAAGAAATGCAAGCTTTAAATTGCCTTTGCTTGTTTCAGCGTCATCAAATAGGTAGGAAAACCTGCTTAGTTTAGTTCGTGCAATACATGCATGAGATTTGGGACCATTAGGCATGCTGGGAGGTGTGGTTTTTTTTTTAAACCCTAATCCCAAAAGCTTGAAGAAATAAAAAAGGTTTCTAGTTACTCTTTAAAAAACTTGTGTAAAAATAAACTCTGGTAAAAGTACTAAGAGTGGGCTTCCGAACTACTGGAAAAAATAAGTTGTGTTAAGATGGTGGTATTACAAAAGCAATAACATTTTCCCATATTAATTAATCTTGAATTAAAGCAAATTTTTTTATATGAATGCATATGACATTCATGGCATGCCAAATTAATTCTTTATGATCAGAGCCACTGCAATCAATACTAAATGAATTCGTAATGATAAGATACATAAAATAAAATGTTACCACAAAAAACAATAAAAGGCCATCATCAAAACTGCAGCCTACTAATAAAGCATTGCCCAGCAAGACGGTGCTAGCTATGACGGTCGATGGTTATCCTTTCTTTATTCTTTTGTTTGATCTCTTCCTCTCCCAGTCCTTGTTGGAATATTCTGTATGCGATACAATGAACTTCATGGATTTCCTGATATTGGTGGACAGTATTGCCCCATATTCTCATTGGACTAGTCTCTCATATGCTTAGGTTTTTATCCTTTGGTGATCAGCAGTCAGTTATGCAAGAAAGCCTTACATCAGATCCTGTTAATAAAAAAAACCCTTATACCAGCCTTGGGACTTTGTTGTGTTAGAGATATTTCAAATGTCATGAGAAAAACAAAAGCAACAGGTAGTGTATAAAGAGAGGCATGTATTACATATCGAAAGAAATTTCTCCTTTAGGGAATGGGTTGTACACAGATGAAGACGCTGGTGACGCATTCAACTTTTTCATTTGTATGGTTGTTTTCTTTAGTCATGTTGCTAGGGGTTTGGATCAGGCTCTCACCAGAGCTGAGAATAGGAAGTCTGTCCTGCCTGGCTTTCACAGTGCTTCCCTCCCCAAACCTAGGCAATATGAAAAGGTGAAAGGAGACAGGTGAAACACAAGATGGAAGAATGGCATAGAGGAATGAAGGGTAGGACGATGGTGTGAGAGGTAATGGGACAAGTGGATGGTGTGGGTCAGTGGTGACTCCAGAGTTAGGGTGCAGCAAAAAGGGGTGGCTGATGGCTGGGTATCATGCTGGGAGGTGTGCAGGGCGATACTTTGAAGGAGAATGGCAGAAAGTAGGAAGGGAAGAAGGACAAAACGAGGAGAGGCAGATGGCCAAGACCTAAGGAGGGTAATAGCAGAGGTTGGTGGGTGATGGGAAAATTAATGCTTCATAGGACATACTAATTCCAGCTTTTTTGTTGTTGGGTTTTTTTGGTTTGTTGTTTGGTTTTTTTTTCTTCCTATGAACTAATACTCTAATTGACTAGTTCCTTAAAAATCTTCTGGAGGAAAAAAGTTGGAAGCTAAAAGTGCAAGTTAACCTGGTAGCGGCAGTGACCCAGGAGCACGGGTTCCCCTGTACTTTGGCAGTGTGTGCTTCAATATTTGTTTTGCTATGGGTGTACTTGTCAGGTGAGGAAAAAATATTTTCAGAGAAGAGTCTGTACTGGGAAAGCCTCTCCAGAAGGTACATTACCTACCTGGCGCGTCGGGCTGTGGCTCCTGGGCTGTCGTGCAACCTCTGAAGTAAAAGGCACAGTACCTGTGCCGTATGGTATAGCTGACAGCTAAATCTGCCCTGGTCTGCCTTAATTATACTCTTCAGTACAGGGTCTTTCTGGTGATTTGAGGGTGGGAGGTTCAGCGGGGAGTAAAAGTCAACTGCTTTCCCTTCTAGTTGGAATAGGGAAGGATTAGCTGGATGACATCAGGAGAGTTTCTAAATATCTTTCCTGCCAATATTTGATTAGGGACTTTAATTTCATTAGACAAACTGATTTTTTCATTAGACAAACTGATTTTTTCATGCATTTCTCTCTCCTTTTAATGTGTAAATTACATGGGATTTGACTCTCATTACAACATTGATATGGGTGCTGCCTTCAAACGGACACCGGCGCCAGCACCGTGCTTGCGGCCAGGTCTGCTGAGAAGAGCTGCTCTGTGTTTTGCTCCGGGAAGTGATTTCCGTAAATACCCAGTTATACCGTGTGGGTTGGTGACATACGTGTGCCTGTACGCATAGTCCAGCATCCTCCTGCGCAGCCTTCCTTGGGAGAGTAAATTCCAGTAACTGACTTGGGTCTCCTGGTGCAGGTTATGATATCCACCAAAGTAGGACTGTATCATGTGAAGCATAGTTTGGGTAAAATTGTGGGGTGGAGCTGATAGAGGACACAGTTCAACAAGTATGTGCCTACCTTGAACCTGAGCAGTTTAGCTGCAACGGTTACAGGGCAGCCTTTGCATTTCCAAATCAAGATTGCCATAATTCGTTATCTTTTGATAGTATTAATTTTGTATTGTTTACCTCTCATGCCATGTGTGTGTCAGTTTTGCATGAATATTGTCACTCATCCTAATGAGGATGAAGGACACCATTTTATATTACTTTTACTCAACAAACGAAGTATCTAAACAATGATATGGAAAGGCATTTCAAAATGTGTTTTTCCGGGGTCATTTGGGGTAAAACAAAGCTGAAAAAAAGAAGTAAGATGACGTTTCCAAGTATTTCTGTAATTATGAATGAGTTATTTCAGCTACAGTCCTAAAGTCTGGTGCAATGCATACATATGCAATCATAGTGCCTAATGTTACTAGCTGCCTGGTGCTGTATACGCCCCATAAAACATTGGGGGATGTAACTGTGCTGGTATTAAGCATATGAGATAAAAGTAAAATAAAATTCAGAATACTTTGGTTCCAAAGTCACATCAGTTGAGGCTGAGATTACATTAAAACCCAAACATGAAGCTGAACCGGTACTTGTTTTACTGGCTTCTCAGAAAATACAGGTGCTGAAGGAAGTGAGCCCAGTTGTTATTGCCAGATAAAACTCTCTGCTTGGAGTGGGAAAAAAATAGAATTGAAAAAAATGGTTGTTGTTGTTGCATAGCTTTTTAAAAATGAGAAAATGAGCTTTTATTATTGAGGCGGTTATGGGAACACCCATCATTTTTATAGGCTTGTGTTTTGGTAAATAAACATGCTGACAGAATTTCTATAATTGTTTTGAAATTATTTTTATTAAAAAAAACTTATTTTGTATAATACTGAGTACATCTGTTCTGAACTGAAGTAGAATCAGCTTTGATATTCCAAATGTTTTATTTTTAAAATTTCAAACCAATTCTACGTTGGGCAAGACTGAACTGAGCATCTCAGCAGAGGTCTGGGTGATGCTGTTCATTGGGAGAGCCAAGGAAAAGCAATGTCTTTTGCTTATTGAAATGATCAACAGTTTAGAATTAAGAGGGTTGCAATATTGCATGTTTTAGCCAGATTGTAACGTTCTGTTGGTCAGAATTGTTAAAAGTTGAATTCTGGATTCAGTTCTTTGATGCCCGGGAAAAAAAATAATCCCTGTATGGAAATACTTCAGTTTAAAGTTTCCAAATGTTTCTGAGTTCTCAGGAAAGTAGACTAATTTTTGTACTATAAGAAATGAGCAAAATTTCTTCATCAGAAGCTGTTTTTCTGCAAACTGTCCTTTACATTTTTGCAGAGTCGCTACGTCAGACAAATAAAGTGTTTTCCCCCTGTATTATATAGTAGGTATGGGTTTATTTACACTAAATATAACATCATTATATAATAAGTTTTCTTGGAGTGCTTGGTACTGTACAAACCACAAAAATTTTTGCTCCAGTGACCTTGTAATACAAAACTGAGGGAGCAATCACATTGCATTATGTGCCAGCGCGGTGAAATTAGTTTTGCACTGCCTAGGCAAAAGGATCTCCCTTGTCATCCAAATTACAGGACTGGGGCCAATATGTATGCACTCTGCCTGTTTGTTTATGCCATACGAATGGTAATACTAGGAAATATTTTTAAGAGTTGATGTCCCTTTTCCCTCAGCATTTGTGGGTTTTGTTGGTTTTTCTTTTTAATACTTCTCTCCTGAGTAAAATGTGTCCGTTCAACAGAGTTGAAATGAGTTATGTTAATCTTCCAACATAAATATGAAACACTTTCAGTTGTTTTGCCATCATTAGTCGTCCAGCTAAAAAGGAGAGATCAGTTTACAGGCAGGGTCTCTCATAATATAGAAAGTGTTTGTTGGGGTGAGGTACACAGGAAGAAACACGGATGTTTGGCCAAGTATTAAGGTTGAGCTTTAAACATGTAGAATTTCTTCTTCATTGTCTTTTTCTTTAAATCTAGGCTTATTTCTGATTTAGGTATTTCAAAGCTCATGCAGCCAAAGGAGGGAGATTTTCTAGCAGTGGGGGGCGAGCCTATTAAAATTCATCATGATTCTCTTTATTGAAAGGAGTAAACAAGAATCAATTTTCTTTAGTAAAGAAGTTGGCCGAGTTGCGGGTTCATCTAGGGAAGGGCGAGCTCTTATAGAGAGTTAACCCAAGAAATGCGAGATACACAAAATCGGTGTGACTTCTTTCAGCCGGAGCCTGGGAGGGGAGTGTGGGGCAACACAGAGGATTTCATAGGCTTTCCCTTTAACAAATCAACAGAAGGACCTCAAAAGATGCATCGTTGTGTATTTTCTAGGCAAATAGATGGGCATTTATTTAATAAAATACCCATTAAATAGAGCAGAAAGCTGTTGCAAAGACTAGATTGGCCGGGATGGCCATGAAGGCACCACGAGTCACCAAATATTACCCCCTCCAAATACCGTTTTCCTGCTTGCTTGCTGGCGGAGGGATGGATTTCATGTGTGATGGAAGTGTGGACAGGCCCCGCTTTTTGTCCCTGGGGAGGGCGTTGGATTTCCCTGAGCCCGGGGGATTAAGCCCTACGGGCACCCTCCTCCTGTTTGAAGCATATGATATCGATATCGACATTTTTGGTAAAGCAAGGACTCTCAAACCCACGTATCACGCCAGGCTCCATGGAGTCTACACTCAGTGGAGATGTATAGGCAGAGATGGAGGGCAGCCAAGAACGGCTTCTGCTCGGGAGGGCGAGTGCTGTGCTACGTAATGGCTTAGATTGGTTTCAGGGCCTTCCTGTAGCTAATATTTGTTACATTTCCACGGAATATAAAAGTAAGCTTGCATTTCAGGCTAGCTTGGGCTTCTTTTAACCCCAGATCATCTGGGTTTCATAGGTACTGGTCATACCGTAAGCTTAAATATTCTTTTTCTCACGTGTTCCCTTTCAAATAGGGTCAAGGCAGATTTTTATTTTTAAACATTTGGAGTTTGTTTTCATAAAGTTTCTCCAATCAAGACGGTATCCAAGCCATCTTGGGTTGTAGTCGTACATCCAGTATTACTACATTAGCTCTTAATAAAGAACTCATGCAAAAACCAGATTCCCTTCACACTAACTACAGAAACATGTTACGGGAATGTGACCATATAGCTGTGTGGAAAATGATATTACTTGCAGAAGATTTGTTGTCACATAACAGCCTGCTCATCTGCTGATTACTATCTTACATTTATTGTGCATCTTCCTTTGTGTAGCGACTGTGATACTTTCAAAATTGTTTAAAATCTCTGCAGTAAAACAAAATAATAATAATAATAAAAAATCCTGAAATGCCTCTGCTAGGATCAAGCTAAATCCAAACTAAAAGCAAATTTATACATATGCTGTATATTAAGCTTAACCAGGGTAACGCCCCTTTCCTTTGGTTTTTGGAAAAGAGTCCCACATTGTCACATGTAAAGGGACATTTCAGCACTGATTTTCATTTTCATGAGATTAAAAGTGAAACATGTAACCACAAAGCTGGTTTATGTCATCCCCTGTTGGAGCCAGCAGTAATGCCAAAAATTAGATATTTGATAGGTTTGTGAGAGAAACAGATGCAGGAGGGATGCCATTCCCACAATTTTAAACTCCTTCTTATCTTTAAGCTAGAAAGAACATTCCAGATGAAGAAAATCTATCTTATTGGCTTTAGAAAATAGAGGAAGAAAGTTGCCAAAAAAAAAAAAAAAAAAAAAAAAAAAGTAAGTAGTTAATTTAAAACCAATGTCAGTCTTGGGGAATTGTAAACCATAATTGAGGGAGAGTGTGTGTGTGTGTGTGTGTGTGTGTGTGTGTATACATTCATATAAGTGTGCACATGTACAAAATAAATCGGCTGAGATGAGGCTTTTCCCTCCCTTTTTGATCTGCAATCTCGCTTCAGCTTTTTTAATGCTTTTGGGGTGCGGAGAGATGAGGGACGGTAAAAATTAAGGGAAGAATCTCCCCCAAACATACACCAAATAAACTCAGCGAAAGCTAAAGCATCCAAAAAGTATTCTTTCGGCTTTTTGTTTTGGAAGCAGTTTGTATGTCCCTGTTCTTTTTATTTCATTCTGCCAGCTGTCTGCTAAACAAATCTAGCCAGGTGGGGCTTACAACCCATGACTAAAAAACCTACTAGTGCAGCTGTCCAGCTTGCCTGGAGGAAGAATTCTAACAAATGGCAGGAATGAAAAGATTGGTTTTGTTTTCAAGAAAGTAGCTATGGTACCTTCCTTGCTTCAATTTTTTTTTTTGGTTCTGCTTGCTTCAGTTAAACTCATGGCCTCCTAAGGTTTTACAGAGTAGTGGAAAATCCACTTCCGTGGTTTATCATTTAACATGCTTTTTGGTATTGCTTGGGTTTTTTTTTTTTTTC
>NW_008824309.1:3242170-3263648 GCF_000699105.1 Pygoscelis adeliae | reverse complement strand
TCAGGAGTTGAATATATAACTAGTGAAGGGTGATGGTTGGTATTGTTTATCCACAAGCTGGGGACAGAACAGGCTTCTTTGCACTGCTTCATCAATCGACCTCAACTGTGATTTTCTAGTCAGCAAATGAGTGCTTCATTTTCTGTGTCTGTGTTGAGCTAAACAAGAGCTGTGCTAAAAATTACCAAACTGCCATCTGATCTATAGTTCCAGCAGTAGGAGAAGATTAGCATGTGAGCCACCGAGCCACCTTCCCTCACGTACTCCAGAAAAAGGAATGTGTGAAAGGTGTTTATCACAAACTTCCACTTAGGGAATTCAGTCGAAAATCTCCCTCTGATTTTCGTTAGATAACAGCCAAAAACCAAAAAAAAATTGGCTTTTGGCCCAATCCTGCCTCCTTTGAAGCCTGTGACATTTTGTTCTTTTGACATCTTTGGTGCAGGTCCACGTTGATTGCGATTGATCTGGTGGAGTTAATTGCTCAGTAAGGAGTTGAGGGCTTTTGACACTTCTCAGGTATCACTCCGGGTCTCATGGGTTCCAACTTTAAAGGTGCACATGGCATTAACTCCTCTCAGGGTCAGGGTGGTGCCTCGCGGTAAAGCTGTGATATCGGCTTTGGGTTTGGTCCAGAGCTAGTAAGGTATTCAGGCTTATGCTTGTGTAGGTGTGTGAACGGTGCCCCTGAAGTCAATGGAGCTACTGTTTTGCCCAGTTATTGCTTGTCTAACGGTAGGAAATCTCACGTGAGGTTAGGGCTTCTTTTTCATGGACGCTCTATAGTCAAGTGACTATGTGCTTTAAATAAGGCATGTCCTTAACTGCCGAACTACAAACATATTGAATTCTTGTAGACCTGAATTCAGTGACTATCTGTTTCCTTACTAGCATACCAACAGGTCTGTACCCCAGAATTCATAAGCAAGATGTGGAGGTGCATGCATGCACAGGGTCCTACTGAAGTTTCAAGACATGTAGGTGCCAGGTTCAAACGTACTCACCTCGTTGCATGATTAGAGCTTTGCTTTGGAAAGCAGCAAGACGCGTATAATGCATATTCAGTGCTTGTCCTTTAGCCCTCTCTGTCATCATTATCTTCACAAGAAAAAATGGATGCGAAAGGGATGCAATGATTGTTTCCATGCCTCTTTGCAGCATGTACACTTCTCCGCACCCACCTAGCCAGCGTGTTCCAATAACGTCCCCTTTCCAGTCCATTTGGGAGATTGAGACCTCGTCCTGTCTCCGCAAAGGCGACGGGGGAGCAATGCATGCTGCCTGGGCTGCACAAGTCAAAATGGCATCCAGCACGGGCAGGCGAAGCCAGATTGCTGTTGCCGGCGCTGCTATTTCCTTTTGTTGTATAACAAGGCATGAGTGATATTGGTCGGGGTGCTCACAAGCCAAGAAAAAAGAAGGCCAATTTTTCATGAGGAAATTGAAGTGCTGATGCAGAACTAACCCTCACGGTTTGTTGTTATTTAATGAAGAAGCAGTGAGTGGGGTATTTTGGCAAAACTTGGTGTGTAAGCATAACAATTGTAATGACATTATTTAACACACAATGGAGTAACAAAGGCACTTAAACGCTGCGATTAAGAACTGTGCTAAGATTCTTGAATAGCAACCGAAAGCAAAAAATGTGGCTATGTTATTCTCAAACCCCGGATAGAAATATATTCATTTTACTCCTTCATTCCATTTTTCCAAACCTACAGTAGAATCCTAGAATGGCTCCAGCAAAATCGCTGGAATTAGTTCCTTTTGATGATATTCTGCAGTAGAATCTCTGGACATTGTTATCAACTTCAGCTTTTTACCTATTTTTCTTTATTGTTCGGCAATGGCAAATGTATGTATTACAGTAAAAATGCTTATGTTCATTTCCATCCCATTTATTTTTCTGAGAACAGTGTCAGATTCTGAAGGCCTGTACAATGTACAGGGGATATACATGTTTCTGTGAAATAGCAGGATAATATTAGGAGAACTGAGACTTGAGAATAATTTGCCATACATTATTTTACGTGACATTGTAACAACTTCTTAATATAAAGGGTTTTCTGAACTTGCAATATTTTTACAAGGAATTCTGTTTTAAAAAAGAAAAAGAAAAAGGGTGGGGGGATCAAAAATACTATATTGTAGCTTTCCTTTAATTTTCCATACATTTTCAAGTATGATTCTAAATGCTCTGCAAGGCATACAATTACTGTTACGCTGGATGAGCCCAAAGCAGCTTGGCTTTGGGAGAGGAGAGGTGTACCATCTTTATGCTAAACCCATCACCAGGTCGTTTCCTGACTGCCGCGAGAGCAGCCCTTTGCTTCTGCAGACCATGATTAGAGAATGGGAAACCCAAGAAAGCTCCAAAACGCTGTGTGGGATTTTACCAGTCCAGTTAGTAAGCCATGGTGCCAAGGGTGTAATGCAATATTATAACCATCTGTTGTCAAAGGCCGTTATCCCAGTGGCACCTGGACACCACTCACCCCCCTCGTCGTGGCAGCAACATGTCACCATGGTATCTGGATGACTAGCAGGAGATGGAGCACAAGGGGGAGGTGGCAAAAGTGCAAGTAGCACAAAAAGGCCCTTGAATTGTGATCTTCACTGCTATGCTGTCTGGTGCTCAGTACAAAAAGGGTTTCCATTATAGCCTCCATATAACTGTGGCTAGTGTAGCAGTTCCAAGGCTGTAAGCTCCCTGGACTGCCCGAGACTGGTAACAATTGGCCAACTCTTACAGTTTTAATCTGAAATTCATCTTATTTGGTGACTGAAATTTTCTCATGGTCACCACTATCAATTTTTTTTTTAGATTTTGCATTTATTCACAGTAGGTATAATGTCTTTTTTTTTTTTTTTCAGTAGGAGTGAAGTTGGTAGAGCTACAATTTTTCTTTAACCCCTATGTGTAGAAATATGAGGCTGATCCTTGTGGAGATGTCCTCCATCTGCCCCTTTTCCATTATTTGCAATGTGATGGAAGTGATAGTACTTTCAGGAAAGAAAGCTATTCCAATTGCTAAGGAATAGGACAGAAATCAGGTAAAGGGATATGGGACATAAGATTGAAACCAACTTTGACAAGGAAGTCTGAACATAAAAAATGTGGTGGAACTGGGAGCAAATACTATCCTGTGGACTGTGAGGAATAGGAGAGGAAAAAGTGATCCAAGACACTGAACAAGAGCGGGAGTCCAGGAATTGAACATGAGCGATAGGAAACTGTGGTGACAAGGTGGACCCATGGCTGTGGGACACAGATGGGGTCTGTAACAGGCGGCCAGTGGGAATGGTAGCTCACAGCATCCCATGGGACAGCAGAAAGTAGAGACTTGCAACACTAGCCAATAGGGATGAATTTTAGATTTGAAATGAAAACACACAAATCAGATTTATTAAAAGCTAGCAACTAATGATTTTTCAAGTCATATATGAATTCATTTTCTAGAGGAGGGAAGAGGTTTAAAGGGTAAAATAGTTTCAAATACTGAATAGATCAATAAATATGGATACTTCAAACACTGGTAATATCTTAACATCTGAGCGTTTCCCCATCTGAAGAGCTTTTGACTTTAAGCTGGTAAATAACATGGATTCCAGCCACTCTGACCACTTCCTGTGGGGATAATCTGCCGGTCAATAAAAGCATAAAATTAGGGACTACTTGGTTCCTTATTATGCAGAATTAAAGATTAAGCTTGACTCAATATTTGATGAGGCCAGGAGTAAGCAAGGCCATGAACAAGCAAAGTCACTTACCAATAGAAGAAATACTATTTTTTCTTCTTGTTTTTTTCCGCCTCCTCCTTCTCTTCTGTTGCTACCAATATCAACTTTGTTGTAGCCTGCATGAGCTTCTACATGCCTTCTCTGTTTGCCTTGTTTGTGACTGGGACAAATACTGAGAGAGAAGACCTGAAATAAGGAAATTGAGCCAGAAATGACGTCTTATAATACCACCGTTCCTGCCATATTATATGAATGTGAAGACTGAGATGCCTAGGTTTGATATTGTTTGGGGTTTTTTATATATCCATATAAAAAAAAAAAAAAAAAAACAACAAACCAAACCAAAGCAACAAAACACTTTACCTTGGACTAGCAGCAAACAGGAAGAACAGGTGTGGTGGCTAATTCCATTTAGGACCAAGATGGACTGTTGGAGCAGTAGGGATAGCAATGGGATGACCCAAAATTTGCTGAATAAGTCACTGCCAGCTATGAATTTATGCAGGGTTAGGAGAGACCAATGAGGCTTGGGTACACCAAACCCATCCAGAAGGAGAGTGACCTTACAAGGTGGCACAAGAAGAGCATTTGGGAAGCGAGATATTGTTGGGTGGGCTACTGGGGTTGAAGAAGTAGAGAACATCATGCAGATAGCAGGTATATTGAACCATCCAAAGGCAACTGAGCTGAGGAAGTTAAAATTTCCAGAACTATCAGAGGGACAAAGCATAAAAACTTGGGGGGGGGAGGAGAGAGAGAGGGGAGAAGTCTGCAGAAAGGACTTAAAAGAGACAGAGGGTAGAAGGAAGGTGGAGCGACGAAAAGCCAGAGAGAAGAACAAAGGAGAGTCTCAGAAAGGGGTTAGATATGGGGAAAGATCCAAGAGAAGAGTCATGAGAAATTCAGTAGACAAAGTTGTAGGAAAATGGCAATATCTGATGGAAAAAGTCTTGTGACTAAAACATTAGGCTTAGATTCATTTAACCCTGTTAAATGAGATATTAAATGGTTGTCACGTAGCATACATTGAAGTGGTTGCATTTGTCATGTTTGCTCAGAAAATCTTTCTCGCCAAAACAGATTCCAGCCTTTTTTTCCTCCTTTTTCCGGTGCTACTGAATTCCCTGGGACAGAGGTATTGTTATCTGTGATTAGGGAAGAGACTATGCCTGTAGTCCTTGCAACACTTATCTGCTTTGACATCCCCATGATGAATAAGTTGTCCCTTTGACAGTTCTTATCAGTTGGGGCTACTTTTGAAGGCCACTTGGAAACTCCAGCTATGGAGCATCAAGCTGTTGCCCAGGGCATGGTGCTGTGAGTAGGCAAAATCTGAGATGTTACATTCAAGTCTTTGCTTTCTTAAAGGTGTCACTTCAAGGTGATGATTATGGTTTTTAAAAAGGGAATATTTCTGAAAACTAGTTATTTTAGAGATATTCTGTCATGTCAGCTAACCTTAGCAAAGAGCAGTCTGCTGTCTCCAGGACAGCTTGAAAGGCACTCTCATGAGTAGTCAGAATTTGTGTTCCTTGTCAAACACCAGAGCTGACACCTCCAAGGCATGCAGGAAGATGTATTTAATCATCTTCCTTTTCATTTGATCTTTGGTTCGTATTTACAATCCTGAAACACTCGCTTGAGAAGCTCTGACAGGTCTGGAACAAAATTAAGAAATAGTGCCTCTCTAATTCTCGTTCTAACAAACAACTGTTAAAGGAAAAGAAATCCCGTTATATGCCAGTGTTCTCTGTTTGTTTCTCATGTTCAATTTCAGGTAATCCAAGTAGATCTTTTCTTCCACCTGCTTCCAGGCCTCATCTTGCTGCATTTTAACATTTCCCATTCTAGAATCATCCTCTCCCTCCCTCCCTCCCTCCCCCATAAAAAATGCAAACAAGAAACTGTTTAGTAGAATTGAAACATGAAGAAAAAAAAAAAGCTGCTTTCATTCTCTTGTTGAAATACCTTCCATTTTCTACAGACTCTAGATTTCCTTTGGCATACAGGCTTTCAGGATTTCTTTTCCATTCAGTATATTAACTTTGTTTTTTCGCATGTTACCATTATTTTTACCAGCATGTATAACACACATTTCCTACTTTATGATGGCAGTAAATATAAATGCAGAAATTACACACTCAGACAAATTAAGAGAAAGAAACCCTAGCAGGTCCTGAACCAGTCAGTAATCATTCCTACATATTGTCTATTATAGCCCCGTGTACCCACAGTACATTTCCACATCACACAGGTGGAAGTGTGAAGCTGAGGCTCATTTAACAGTATGAATTTTCCCAATGTATCACAATTACAGGAACACCTGTGCTTCATAACTTTCTGCTGATCCACTGTGAAAATTCACAGTGTGTTTGGTAACCGAACCATCAATATGCTTTGTCTCCTACAGTGTGTGGATTGGGACAGCCGTTTTACTTCCTCCTTTAAAAAACAAAACAAAACAAAACAAAAACAAAAAAAACCCCAAACCAAACCAAACAAAAAAAACCCCAAACCCCCAGAAAATGTAGCTGATGCTTGTGTTGTGGGCTGTGCTCACTCTTCCCCACTGTGGCAGATCTTTATCATGGAAGATCTTCAGATGGCCCTCACCGAAGCTTGGCAGACCCCAGTCTGGGAAACGCAATACCTTTCTTTTTTGACTTCCTTTCACTGCCTGAATAAGGCACCAAGACCAGTTTGTGTTCATGACTCATTGCTTTCTTGAATGTGTGTCAAATTCACATCATGTAAGTCAGGCACCTTTAACAGACACTCCACACGGCTCTGCTAGACTGTCCTGCAGAGCTGCCCCAGCCCTGTGCCAAGGGATCATCTTGGCCCGTTCTTGGCATAGTTTGTGCCCACTCAGTCTGCTTAGCTTGGCTTGGCTAATGTCTACCAGCCTACCTAAGTTTCTTCTATTGATGGGAAAAATTAATAAATGACAATGTGAAACAAGGCTATAATTTTACCCAACCTACCAAGCTGCCATTGTGGCATGACTGTATTTGAGGCATTGCTTGACTGGAATGGGTTTTGGTGAAAAGTTTTATATGGATCTCTACCCAATATAATCATAGCTATTGTCCTAATTTCTATTTTATTTTGTTTCATAAAAGATTACAGTTTGCTCTGTGTGTTGCTCTGTTGCCCAGAAGGGAGCCTGAGGCTTGGGAGGTAGGTTTCCACCATGACTATGTCCCAGCACTGGAGGAAGGTGTCTTTGGCAATGTACAGATGCTGCTGAATGGTTTGAACCATTGTGGTGAAATGAGGGCAAACAGATGATAACATGCAGAGTAATTTAGGCAGGCGGTGTCAGGTATAATGAAGGTGGAAGCTGGCTTTGATTAGTTAAAACTGTAAATTGGGGAGGTAGAGGTGAAAAAAGCTCTGCTCACTGCCTTGAGTTTAGGAGGAGAACGGTCCCGTTTAACTGATTTTTGCATCATCTGGGCAGTGTGGCCCAAAGTCCTTGTCCTTCAGTTACCACACCGAGAGGTTAGCTGAAGATGGCTGTGCCTCCTACATAGCCAGGTTTCTCATCCATGGAAAATGGGCTCTCTAGAGAAGGAAGAAGGTAAGTTCATATCTGGTTCTTGTCCCACGATGGAGTCAGGATGTGTCTAGGAGACTAAAGTCTTGGAGATGTTCTCAAGCCACCCAGTTTAAAGGTAACCTAGATTAATCTCATCAGCTTTCAATGAGAATTGGGCGTTTGTCTCTTCTCTGATGTGCCACTCTTGTAAACAAGTCTTAAGTTTATGCATCACTTAGAAATTTGTGATATTGGGTAAAAAAAAAAAAACAAACCCCTTAAGAATTGTCAAATTTATATTTCCACACTCTCTGTTAATTGTTACTAGTCTTTGTGTCATATCTCTACTTTTCTTGCTGTTTCTTCCAGATAGGAACCCATCTCTTCATTTAACCCATTTGCAAATCCCCACGATACACGTTTCAATGAGCCAAACTCTCTGCTTTTCCTTCCCTAGTCTCAGTGAGGTTTCTATCATCACCGAGACTGTGGACCCCTGAGTTATTTTCCTGGATCCTTTCTAGATAGTCCGCGTATAGTTCTGTCCTTGAATGAACTTGAGGAGGTAGGTGCCCCTATTCTTCCTTCTCTGTCAGGTAGAATAATATATATGTTGTGTCATAGGTGTGTAGAGAGGTCTGCAAATTAATGTGCTTTGAGGTCCTCGGATTAAATGTTATAGAAGTGAAAAATAGTTGAAAGTCATTTTAGTGTCCCGGTGGGTCTGACATTCTTTTCTGCTCCCAGAAAGAGGTTTGCTGTCTGCAAATCTCATGTTTCCAGAATTAGATTAGGAGTGTCAGATGTGCATTCTTGGGGCCTTCTGACCCAGATTAACCCTGGAGCACAAAAATTTGATCGTGTAGTTGCAGTACCAGAACAAAAATATACCCACCATGGTCTACCACTGAATATAGGAGGCGTTTGTATAGCATACTGAAGGGGGAATTCAGGGTAAATTCACTGGTCTGAAGATCAGTGAGATTGTGGGGAAAAAATGAACTTCCCCCCCAAGAAAAAAGGACCTTTTTGATTACGATGGTACAAGACGATAACAGGAAACTCCAGTAGGAAGGAGATGTACCACATGTATAAAAGGTATTCTATGACATGACTGTCCCTTTATTAAATTGCTAGGGGAAAAAGGTGTGGAATCCTAAAAATGAGGATGAGTAGGTGGCCCGTGTCTTGATAAGGTCTGCTGGGGCTGCAAGCCACGAAGAAATGTTTGTCTTGCTTCTTGTCTGTGCTTGGACCAGTGGTTATAGAGAAGCCAAGGCAGTGGTTGAAGGCCAATTGCAAAACCTGAAAGAAATAATTTCCGATGAGATGTTCAAGAGCAAATATAGTGAAAAATGTGTCTCGTAGGTATACTTGCTATGTTCTCACCATCTGGAAATAATAATATACATCTTCACAAGAGAGGTTTGGAGATATGGCTTTTGCTGATTTCTTTCTTAGCAAGGGTGGAGCCATTTCTGAGATGGGGGACTATTTCACTGCTGTGAATTATCTACTTCTGTAAATATGTTTACAGTGCTAAATAATCAGAACTGGATTTCCAGCAATAAATCACTGGTCTAATTTAACATTTGCATTAAAATTCAGTTTATAAAGTCTTGTAGTTGAAGCTGCATCTTAACACTCAGTCAGGATGGTGAACAGCTGATTTCAGTCGTGATTTAATTCATGTCAGAAGAAGCTGAACCCGAGCATGATGTGGAAACTGGCTGCTGTTTGGGCTGGCTGCTTGTTCATGAATGCACTCATGTTACGACATGTACAAAAAAAGAAGGAAAGAAAGAAAAACAGGAGAACACTTAACGTCCCTAAAGTAGTTTCCTCAAATTTCTCTGCAAACAATGTAAAATAACAACCTAATAATTTTGTATCTTAATCATGTTCAGTAAAGAAGTCCTTTAGATAATTGGCACTGCCTCTGTACTAGGCCAAACTTTCTTTTAAGTTACAAATACTCACAAAAGGTTTACATTATAAGGAGCTGCTTTGGAGATGTGCAGATTTAGTTTGTAAGTACAAAGTGAACATGCAAATTGCCTTATCTTGTGGGATTCACAAACAACCATCATTCAGATTGATTTAATACATAGCTTTTTATCTTTAAAAGTGTTAATTAGAAAATAGGGACAGTTCTCTGAACACTTAAGAGTAATAAATAGATCAAAACAGCATCCATGCTTCTGTGATGGAACTTCTGAAGAATTTATAAAGGGATTAATACAATTGTCAAAAAGACCACAGTATACATATTTAATAGTGCTACCAAGATACAATTACATTTTTAGGACTCTATTTGCTAAGCTTTTAAACACTCATTATACAAAAAAAAAAAAAAAAAAGAGAGAGAGAGAGGAAAAAAAGGGATTTTCAGAACTTTACGACATAACTCGGGATTCTATGCCAGCAAGCTCTGCTCCAGGTCCAGAGTGACACAGCTGTGTTCAAGACACCCTGGTTTTCATTTAGCATCAGGAGCAGTTCGACCGTGTGCGAAAAAGACCTTGTGTGGTTTGGTCCTCTGCTTTTCCTCTGCTGCAGCAGCGTGTGCGGGAAGAGGGGGAGATGCCCACTGCACCTTGCACGGTGCTCCCCGACCCCTGCCTGTGTGCACCCGCTGTGGGCAGCCTGCCTGGCTGCCGGGGCTCCTGATGCTACTAATGGATATCCTTGACCTAGTGTATGAGTAAAAGCTCGTTCTTTCTAAGACTTAGAGGTCTGTGTGTATTTAGTCACATCAATAGTGTTCATGTAACAGGTATTTTCCTTTAATTCCAGTAATATGTTTGTTCTGTGTATTTATTTCTATGTATTCCTGTCATTGTCCAACAAGTTCACACTGAATAAGATCAAAACCATCAGCTATAATCAGTTGCAAACTGATTATTTTACCAACAAGTAAAATGGGGGAAAGGCAACTTGTCAAGCGTACAATAAATAAACCAGATCTCTCGTAAAACGTGAGAGAAACAGGTAACGTCTTGAAATGTACTCAGGAGACGAATAGTGTGAAGGACTAGAGGAAAAATTAATTTCAGCACCCAAGGTCATCTGCTTCTCAGACTCTCACCTAAAATATGGGACCCAAGGACTTCTATGGATTCAGTGGGGCCAGACTTTCACCCCATGAGAGAACAGCTGTAATACTCAGTTTCCTACTGTGATTTCCAAGTCGTACCTATCAGCAGCATATAAAGTGCATTACAGCAATGAGATAAAAAAAATCTCTTTCGTCTCTCCAGCCTAAGTAATGGTTTTGAATGTCCAGGATTTATTTTTGCTGCTCGGTTCAATATTTGTGCGTGCAAGTACCCATGAGCAGTGGTTTCACCAAGTTGCTGTTATTTGCATAAACCACATAATAATAATATGCTTATAAGAGCTACATGTTTATCTGGACAACTTCAGAGAGGGGAAAGTCTTGTGAATAACTGGTTCTGTGATAGAGGGAAAATTTCTCCGTCTCTTATTTGCCATTTTGCTGCCGGAGCACAGGAAGGCACCAGCTGCAGGAGCTGAGTCTGTCTGGGCTGATGAACCCAGCGTTAGGGACTGCAAGGAAAAAGGGCTGAGATTTGCCCAGAGCAATGATGAGAGGGCTGGAGCGAGCTGAGAAAAGAGGCTGAAGGAGAGAAGTCTACAGATTTTTACCTACATTTGCTCAGCCCACTTCACATCAGATGTGCATCCTTCCCTGCAGCCTATTTGGTAAAGCGTGGATTGGTTCAAATTAGAACTGATAAAGTCTTACTATGTGCTTGTTACTACTTTGCTTTAAAACTTATAATATACTAATACCACCTCAAGGAAATAGATATGACCCTTTTACATTTTAATACAAACATCTAGATATGTGCAATTTGGAGAGAAGCTGCAAATATATGCTGAGAGCAATTAGGAGAACAGTTTGTTTCCCAGATTTTAAAGGGTATCTGCCATTTTTCATGGAAAGCTGCACGTGCTTGAAGACTGTTGGTGCATTTAAAGAATTTAATATTTTATCAGGACAAAATATGCATTTAACTTCTATTGCTTGGGAAGCGGTAGAAACAGAAATGTTGGTTGGCAGTGCTTAGCTGAGCCTTGGAAATGCTCTGGGAAGAAGACTTCACAGCCTCTCTGGGCTCCTGTTCCAGGACTGCATCACCCTCCTCTTGACAAAGCTTTTTTTCCTAATGTCCAGTCTGAACCTCCCAAGTTACAATTTGTGGTCAGTGCCCCGTGTTTGATTTACGGCCTCTACAGAGAAGAGTTTGCTCCATCATGTTGGAAGCAGTGGTCTGAGCTGCTATTGGACTTTCCCCTAGTGTCCTCTTCAATATATGAAACAGGCCCAGCTTCCCCAAGATCTCCTTGTTGGTCAAGTTCTCCAGGCATCTGATGACCTTAGTCGCTTCTTCTAGACCTTCTCCCATTTCTCTATGTCCCTTTTGCTCTGGGAGTCCAACCTGGGCGACACATACCAGAGTGGCCTCACCATCCTGAGCAGAGGGGGATGCTCCCTCCATCTGCTGCCGTGCTCCTTCCCACGTAGACCACTGTCTGGTTTGTCCATGGGCTTCTGCTACAAAGTTAGGAGGAAGGTGAGCGGGTAAAGTGGGATTTCTTCACTCACTTTATTAATTTTCTGTGTCATTATAGCCCTGGGGGACCCTGTAGTGGATAAGCACTGGTTGTGCTAGGTGCTGTACAAGCACAGAAGAAAAAGTCAGTTGCTGCTGTGAAGAGCTCAGTCTGCACATGTCACAGGAGGCAACAGATGGTACAGGCTGACGAGATAGTATGAGAAGAAATGAGACAATATTTATAAACATGATAGACAGCAGTCTCAGTACACAAGTAGCCAAGACATTGTCAAGGTTTTTGCAGGCATCACAGGATGGGTTTTGGAGCTGAGCAGAGAAGTGGTTTTGCAGCTGCTTGCAGGAAGCCGCTCCCAGATATGAGAAAGAGCATGGAGGTGCTCGAGACAGAAAGAGCAGAATTTTCATTCAAATTTGAGTAATAAAGTATATTCATCAAGGTGCTAAAGTTCTGACTGGGACTGGAGGATTGCTGGGCATGGCGGGAGGCTGGGTTCAGTGACCCAACAGGTCCTTCCCGGTCCCATTTCAGAGTTTTTCAAGGGGCTTTTGGTGGGTGTTTTTGAGAACGTGGAGAAAAGGGAACAGGAGAGAGAAAGCATCATGGAGCAGTAGCTCCTTATTCAGCATCAGCCACAGGCCCCGGTTGTGCGGTGCGGTAGCACATGTGCCCTGGGCTTTCTCGCCGTACTACAGGAGGGTCCAGCCTGTCTGTGCAGAGTCATTATCACAATCTCTGTCTTGTCAACTGAATAGCACGGCGGCACTTTTAGCCATGTAAAAATGCAATGTCTGCTGTACAGTGTCGTATGTGGTTGTGTAAAATGGGGTGGGTTAGCTTGCGAAAACCTGCATCCTAAAACTGATGTAAATGTAAATATGAATTGGGTATTGTGTACCTCTGGCTTTGGAGCTCTCTAATGTTTATTTCAAAGTAATAATAGCCTCAATAATGTTCAAAGAGCTGTTTGGTTTGGATGTAAAATATATCTTACATAAACTAGTTTTGTAGTCATCAGTATACCTAACTTTTTTCCAACTGTTATGTCTGGAGTTCATTTTCTTGAGCTTTCTTTATCTCAGCTCCTGATCATTACTTTCTTTGCCAACCTGGAGCTTTGCTTTCTTTCACATTTGTTGCCTCCATTCATTCTACTGAAATGGGAGTAAGGTTTCTACCCTATCCATTCTTTTTTTTTTTTTTCTTTGGCGAAAGAAAAATAGGAAAATGCAGATAATAGTAGATAGATGGGGGAAAAAAAAGGGTCTTTTTCAGGTATGAGTTAGTTTTCCTGACTTAGCATGTTAAGTTTCTATCACATCAATATAAAATTACGTGACCTGAGATGATGTATCAGGAGTGAAATGACTCATGAAAATAGACATGCTAGCATATAGTAGAGAACTTGCTATCTGCACATTCATAACATTAACCTTTGTAGCACAAATTCCAGCTTACATGAGGTCTGTTTTTAATAAAATGAATCAATTCCATCCCACTTCTAAGGGCAGAAGTTGCTTGTTCATATTACTAGTCAACAACTCAACACCATTTTTACTACCACTGCAGAAAGAGAGAAACCTAGCACATTCTAATGAAAAGTGAACAATTGTTTGGAAACTTGATAATGCGCTATAGTACATTAGCTGAAGAGTGGGCAGAAGCTGTGTTAAGAGAATTGACCTTTACATGCAATACCTTTTGAGAGATAGGGAGGAAGATATACATCACTAGCTAAGTAGAACAAGAAACAGAACAGAAAAAGGTGGGATAGGAATTTTGACAAAAAAGACAAGATTAAATTATTTTTGGTAAGTTTTCAGACAAGAAACACCTACCTCTGGAAGCATTTTATAACCAGAACATTAAGCAATTCTCCCATGATAGCTACTTCTTATAATAGTGTTTTATTGCTTTGCATTTGTCTGAGTATCAGAATAACAGTAATGTTTCACAATTACATAATGCTTTTTCGATTTTAATCTCACAATAAATAAAAGGTGGGTGAATATTACGGGACTTTCCACTGACTTCAGAGGGCTTTGAGTTTCCTATCACTCCTTTTCACAAATCTCCTTTATTCCTTTGCCCTTGTCTTCAGATGCTTTGTCCACCCTTAAAACAGTCAGAACAGATGACATCATAGTTAGCAAAGACCAGTGAATAACACTAAGTGATAGCTAAATTCTTCAATAAACAAGTGATAGCTAAATTCTTCAATAAACCTTTTTAAGCTCCTTTGTCACCCAGGAAACCAAACTGGAAACTGGACAGTAGGTAACTTAGATAATTTCAGAACCGGAGGTTTGTTTCATTGACGTAACTACAGAAATGAGTAATACAATCATTACCCATGCCTTTTTAACTTTTATATTTAATGCAGTTTATTTTACAGCATTCTCTTATTTTCAGTTTCCAGCTTATCACATGTTCTTGCATTAGAAATGCATTTCCTGCATTGCTGCCATTGCTGGGGGAAGCTGATGGTGCTGATGGTCAAGTTGTTTGCACTAGGAATGGAGTGGCATGTTTGACCTTGGCTTGAACTTCCTTCCCTAATGTCATGCCTGTGGTCTTGCACCGCATTGTTGTACCCAGAAGTGGAGCAGAGGGAGAGGACTCATGGGGACCGCTCAAGTCACAGATCGAGAGCTGATAGCTGAGGCGTGATCAGAAGCAGCTCCACAAACGTGCTGGAGTAGCAGGATATCTCTCTGCTCATTCTCAAGTCCACTGGGAATTTGGAGATGCAACTGGGAGGTATTGCTGTGGTTAAGGATTTAGCAATGCGTGGTTGGAAAAGTCAACATTCAGCCAAGCATTCCAATCATACAGTCAAGAAACAAATAGTTGGGAATGTTGCTATCCACTTTATTGTTACTAGGTTTCAGAGTTAATATCAAGAGAGATAAATATGCCATTTCACCCTACGATCTGCCAGGCCACCCTTTTTTGCAAGATGATAAAGGCAGCCCTTTTTCATGTCTAGATGTCCCACTAGCAGGGTCTGCAGTTTAATGCTTTTAAGAGAAGTGAAGTTTCTAACTTATAAACCTCCTGCAGACTTCTGCAGCAAATTCCAGGTTTACAGAATTGCAGAATTCACAGGGGCCCACACAGTTTTAGGTCACTTAATTCAGGAAGCATTGAAATCTCCGCTGAGTGTGGATAGCTGTATCTTGTTACAATTCATGATGCCTCTGTGTCTGATTTTTTGGTTCTGTGAGTTCCTCCTGCACTGGTGAATTTGATGTTTTTTGGTCCATTCAAAACTGAAACTCGGGGAATGTGAACTCAAAAGCTAAAGAAATTGTTTGTGCAATCCTCCCTAAAGTGAAACTGCTGCTGAGCGCCTGTGGCCAAAACAGCCTTCTCCTTCCAGTTCATCAAGGACAACCTGTCCTAGTGCCATGCCAACATTTCTTGCTTTCCATCACATCTCTTGGGTAAGCCCCATAAGCAGTGACCTTGTGACTAAATGCCTGCCAGATCTTCTTTCTGGCAAAACCAGCTGCTACTCTTGGCACATTCAAATGCCTGTTCAAATTTTAGGGCCTCCTCTATGAGGTGTTCGTTTTATTTTCCTTTATCAGTGGAGAAGCATTTCTCTAATAAGGAGAAAGGCTATGGAATTACAAAATATAACTGGAAACGCGGGTGGGAATTAGCTGCTTTTGCAGCACGGGCTGTCATTCTGCATGCCTTCCTCATCTGTGATATTTTCTTTTAAAATATAAATGTCATCATTCATGTCACCAGGAATTAATTAATTATAGTTAAAAATGCAATTGGAAATTAAAGTTAGTATATCTGTAATGCTCTGCATTTACACTAGCCTTTTCGATACCAGCTTATGACTTCAAGGTCTGGAAATATTAAGGGCCAAACCTTAAAATATATATTTAGACTTCTTAATATTGTACATAGACAAATAGTGGGATTTTCAAAAGGGTAAATGTACAGGTAATATTCTGGACTGACGTAAGTGTGATTTTCACCTTAGAGGTGTTTTAAGGTAGTTATGGGGATTTTGGATAGTTCACAATACTCGGCAAAGCTTGTTAGCCCCTGCCCAGAACAGACTGTTTGGATTTATCTTGTTTGTTTCCTGGCAATGAGAGATTTGAAAACCACACTTGGTGACTTTCTGGCACCTAAATGTACTGAAAAATATGGCCCCAGTTTCTTAGAATTTTATTTGGGAAATGGCATCAAGTCACTTTTATAATAGGTACTTTTGAGTGTGTGTAAACACCTCTAACTCCTGCCTTGCACCTGGCAATCTGGTATTTGGGAGTGAATAACAGATCACCAACCCGTCTCTGTGAAATAGGATCAGTGGGCAGCCAACACCAGGATATTTACAGTATGAATTATGATAAAGAATCCCTCGACGGGCAGGTTGGGGTTTGAAGGTGGATGAATCTCCCATTTCCAGATACAGATGCTGTGGCAGGTTTTTTATCCATGCCTCATCGTAGAGATTCCCTGTACAGAGCCTTTAATATGGTGCGTGGACAACTTCTTTCTTACTGAGGGGGTATCTGTGGTCTGCAGGTGTCAAAACTGGGTTTGCCTTTCTGGAACACAACCTATACAATGCATAACTGATTTAAAATTAAACCTTTGGCAAAACAGCAATTTCACAGACTATACGATTTTTGTTTTGTTTCTAGATGGGTGTTTAGAGACAGTTGTTGAGGAATATTATGACTTCAGTGCAGGCCAGCAATGGACATGCTTTTGGTATTAATATTATTTTACATAACGTAATTGCATTAATGCTGGCTAAGTGTATTCCTGTTGAAAACTTGTATTGATTGTTAATAGTAAAGCTGCAGCCTTTTAACACCAACTGTTGGTTCATTGTCTGTGGAAGCTAGGAGTCTTAAGGGCAAGGACAATTTATACTTGCCAAATCACTTCGAGAAAATTCCAAGTGCATTGAAATTTGCATATTCAGAAATATAAAGGGTAATTAGGGATAGGCTAAATATTTGCCCATTTCTCTGTTTTAAATCACAAACTTGGAATGAACTGGCTGGCTCAAGATTTTCTGATTGGAAGCAAATTATAAAAAGAAACTCAGTCCCCCTCAAGTCATGATAAAATATTTTACGGTCTCATAACATCTCAAGTTTGAGGAGGGAAAAAAACAAAAAGCAAAACACAAACACCCCCTAAGCCTAAGTCTCGTACTGGTTCACAACCTCGCAAAAGGTTCCCCAGCTGTGTTTCCAAGTCAATAAAGGGAAAGTGGCTTATGAAGAAGTTCTATTGAATTTAGCAGAATGAAACCTATAGGAGTCTATTGATATTAATGGGGTTCCGTTACTCTAGAATTACTCAGGGATCTCGCAGTACAAAAGTTGACTGAGAGTTCTCTCTCTGCAGTTTTGGACCAGCCTACAGAGCTCTGAAACAGAGATACAGTTCTCTGTTAAAACCCATGGGATGGGGGAAAAGCATGAAGAAAGCCTGTATTTGTTAATTTAACAGATTTTTTTGATAAGAGCTTAGAAAAAATAAATAACGAAATATGCATTTCATGTCAGTGAATAAGAATTGAGACAAGAAAGTTTATTTTAAAATATCCATCCTTTTAATTTTTTTTTTTTACATACTTGAATGTTCGAATGGTTCATAGAACAAAAACCTAATTATTCACTCAGATACTTCAGCACCTGAGTAGCTCTATGTACCTGTGTTGTCTCACTGAAATAATGTGAAAGTGCAATTTATAAATGCCCTTAATGGATCCTTTAGTCTGTAAGATTTTCCAGTAAAAACAGAGTGGATGAAAGATATAAAATTGCTGTAATGTCATTGTGCCGCATGCTATGGTGCTATTGTTTCTCTCACCCTTATCTGGCTTTATTCTGGATGACCACTGTAAGATTCACCTTTGAATGTGTAGAATAATGGTTTATTTTTTTGTTCTGGTTTCATTAATTTGTGGATTAGCCGAGAAGAAGAAGCAATTGCACTTGTACCCCCTTCAAGTGACATTTGGTTCCTTCTATTTTTCTTCTTTTCCCTAATATTTGCTGTTCTTTATACATTCCTTCTCTTGCCTTTTCTTTTCTCATTTCTCAGCCTCCTCTTCTCTCCAAGGACCGCATTTTGACACCCTTAAGCAGTGAATTGGTCTTTGCTTACTGTAGTACTCACATCAATCTTGTGGTTGTGGCTCTGGCCCTTATTCCTCATTCCATAATAGTTTCCCTTCCTCCCCCACCTCTTCTCTTTTATCTGTCTTTTAGGAGAATAATGTCTTTCAAAACTTTAGTGAGTGGGAATAGCAGTGTCTGTGAATATTTATTTGCTGTATAAATACTCCAAAGGTTTTTCTTCATAGTGGCCACCCACGCTGCTGCATGTTCTCAGAACATCTTATGTTATTTTTCTGTGCAATGAAACCTCACGTGTTTTGCTAATTTTGTTGAGTAAAGATATGCTCTTGTTGCTGACATTTTCATCTGCATTTGGTAAAAATGAAAAAGAAAAATCAAGTGGTCTTCTATGTCACCAAAAAGTAGGGGAGAGCTTCACTTCTTGAACGTTGCACTCTAATTTCTCCTGCCCAAATTGTGCAAATCCTGTGCAACCTCTGTGTTGGCTACTCTTTCCGTAAGGATGGAAGATGTTTATTCCCCGTACCAGCTCTGGGCTGCCATATATTTTGAGTGAACATTTGAGAGGTCCTTCTGAGAGGATTTCCAGGAGGCAACCTTGCTGATGGACTGCAATTCCCACTTAAGGATGTGTTTTTTTAGCTTTCCACTGTGTAGTTTTGGTCTTTCCATGTGGTGTAAATGATTTGGAGCGAGACTGAGAAATCTGCCAGTAACTTTATCTTCCTTGGCCCTACTCCGCAGAAGTGCATAGGTACAAACTCCTCTTTAAGCATGTGAGGATTGGCAAATTCAGTGGGACTATTCATATGCTTAAAATTAAGCTCCCTATACTTAAGGGCTACAGCGATGCCTTACATCTGGCTTTCAACCAGCATCCTGAATATTGTTCATTGATCCTGTCGCTGGAACCTAGCCACAAAAATGGTTCCAGTTGTTTTTAATGGATTTCCTACAAAGACACTGGGAAACCCATTCAAAATAACATTCAGTCATTTGACACTTCGGTGTCTGCTTTGCACTAATGAACTCCTACGTTTAATTCGGTCTTGTTAGGACACAGTGCCTCCTGAAACCTGAAGTTTAATAGAGATGAAGCAATTTTATTGGTGTAACCGTGAGCAGGAAGTTATCATCAATCTCATCTTCTTCAAGCATAACTTACAAGGTCTTTCTAATCTGATCAGCTTTCTTGAACACAGTAGGTTGATGACTTGCTTCAAGTCATTCATGTGGAGATATTATACCTGCTACGTATGATAAAACAATATAAGGCAGATCAACTGCTTATAATCTAATTAGTTTGGTCTTTTCATTTACAGTTATGCCCTGAGTACAGCTGTGCAAAATTCACATAATTTGTTTCACAGAATTTTACACATTTTTCTTTTTGTTTTGTTTAGCTTTATAACTCTGAGATTTCTGCTTTATTTGCAGCTTCAGTGAAATTGCTAGTCCCACCTCCAAAGCAGATGAAATCAGATTTTTTTTTTTCTAAGTCTGAACTATTTTCAGGGAGTAAATGAATCCATTTAAAGTCAAAACTTAAAGTAAATTCTTTGCTACAAGTTTTCATGAAAAAATGCCAAGTGGTTCCAGTTTCACTCCAGATGTTACAGGTACTTTCAGTTATGAATGGATCTGATTCAAAACTGTGGGATTAGAGTTTTTATGAACTATCATGAGTTCAGTAATACCAGTACGTTACAGATTAAGAGACCTTTCTCGATTCAAGTATTGCCGCCTGTGATCAGTTCATCTATGATACACCAGAGTAAAAGTAGGTTGTGTCCTTTTTTTCCCTTTGGATTTAGGGTTTTGAAAACATAAAAAAATATTAATATATAATTTGTAATTATTTTTGCTTGCATAGATCTTAGTACAAAATCCTATCAATGCATGACCATGTCTTCAGCTTGAAATATGCAGAGTACCTGTGGGGGACTCCGAGAAAGATGCTCAGCTTTCTGCTGTGGACGTTTCTGGGAAAACACTTCGGATAAATAAATTAAAAAAAACCCTATTACAGAGATATTCCTTCTTGGAGGACTCCAAATGCACAAACCCTTCTCAGCTGCTTTTGGGTTTCCAGAAGCAAGTGGGTCCAGAAGAGAAAAGTACCAAATTCTCGCTGTTTGCACATAGGACGATGTTGAAGTGCACTTTTGCATCATTTCTATCATGACCTAAATCTAATTCACTTCAGTTGATTTGTTTAGTTTTTACATTGATAGAAATAGAAAATACTATTAATTTTTTTGTACATCTCTCGATATGTAAATGAATGACTGGAAGATAGGGCCTGAATTTCTTTCTAGAGTACATGAAAGATGCATTTGTTCATCATGTTTCCATATATCTTTGGCAGGGAATACTTTGGCTAAATTTAAAGGGTAATAAGAGCATTGTAGCAGAATAAATTGTTTTACTTAGATTTCAGACCTACAAGTGGGTATTTTACAATCCATGTATTTATATCTGATGCTTGAATAACATAGTTTGTATTACTCTTACCCTTCCTTGAAGTGAATGCTTTGAAAATAATATGTTGGCAAATAGTTTCCTTTTTTTTTTCCCCCTTCCTTTTTACCCTGTACTCTTTAGCTGCTTAGTATGTGACAAGCAGAACTAGAGTATTGCCAAGACTTGCATAAACAATGTCTATTGCTTTTGGTTTAATTTCTTAGGAAAGTGGGAACTAATTTTTAAAATAGATATTGCAGTCAGAGGATGTATTTTATTGGATGACACCAATATTAAGAAATAGAGATTTGAGACCCCCAAATTACAATGCCTTTACTATTTTTTTTAATGTATTAGTACTGGTGGTAGATTGTATTAACATTGTCAATATCATTCATTTAAGATTTGTCAAACGTTTGCTTTAGCTGTTAACATCAGAAGAGGAATGTGTAAATTTTATTTACATTAACAATACATTCAACTTAGCTGTTATTGCAATGTATTGATTTGGTTTCTGGAGCTTACTTGGATTGCTGGAAGGACTCTGGTTTTTTTTCTTTTCCATGGCCTTATCTACGTTCACAGTTTTATGGTGACTCCTAATCCAACAGTGGGTTGAATGAGTATCCACTTATTCATTTATTCAAGTTTTATACCCTACTTGTTGTCTTTTTTTGCAGTAATTTGTCAAAAGCTTGCAGTTAGGTTGTACGTAACCTTTAATTCAGCTATTGTTAGCACTTTTGTTTGCCAGTAAAGGGTTCTGAAATTTTCAGTAGGACGCGTACTCCTAATAGGGAAACTTAATTATTCCCCCAGTACTTCAGAGCTCTCATTGACATCTGAGTTATCCACACTTCATATGTCGTAACCTTCAACTCCCAGTCAACAGGTTATGGTGTACTTCACAGGCTAGAAAGAGCAGGGTTTTTTGGATATTATTAGCATTATTATGGCTACAAGAGAATCTTTATATGCTAAACTTGCTTTTCTCCCT
>NW_008824309.1:3240740-3242112 GCF_000699105.1 Pygoscelis adeliae | reverse complement strand
TTTGCTCTTTCTCTGTTTTTCAACGGCCTGTTTTATTCATGCCATTGAATCACATCAGGATAAATTAATCATGTCACTTTTAGTTTAAATAATAAAGGGCATCTACTTATCCTCTCCTAGTACATTTGGTAGTGGACTAATTTTAATCCTGTGGTTGCATGCAGTAAGCAATTTTGTTTTCCAGATTGGGGTGGGGGGCTGTATGTGTGTATGAGAATATAATTCCAGAAGTTTTGGGATGCCTGGATCAGGGCACAGCTGACTAATGGAAAGGTATCTGCTGTACAACACACTCCCATATATCAATGTATAATGCTGTGAGGTTTGCTCTGCCTACTCAGTATTGGCAGACATTTTTACAGTTATGGGGAAGACTTTCCAGCATGCTTGGGTCCCTGGTTGAAATGGGTAGGCTTAGGCTGCAGGTTTGTGTTATCTGACCCTTTTTCAGATTGCAGATGCTTTTTGTTTCTTTTTGCAAGCGACTGCTCCAAATTCCTTTGGACTTTAGTACTGCCACAGACTGGGATGGGCAAAGGCTGGAACACCATTCGGCAATTGAAAAACTGCAAACAAATGCAAAGGGGTTTTTTGGGGAAGAAAAAAAAAATGCAGGCAGCCGGTGGGATTTGCTGCACACATTGGGACCGCTTTATTTCGACTGAAGTACAGTATGAATCAAAGCAAAACTACTGTCCTTTTGATTAACTCCCATATAGACTCTTTTATTTTGGAATGCAGCTACTGCAGAGATGAGCCTTTAGACAAATGTTGACCCATTGTGTGGCTATTTAATCCCCTCCCCCAAATTCACTGTAGCTTCATAGCTTCAATTCAGCAAATGGCTAATGAGATTGATAAAATGTTGAAGCAAAGCTGCGGTATTTTAATCAGTCTCCAAAGCTGTTTATTGGGAGTATGCACTAGAACTGGAGAGACTGTTGATATTTTTAGAGCCAGTCAAAAACTGCAAGAAAAATGTCATGTCTATTTGCTCAGATTTTTAAATGAATTTATTTTGGCTGTACTTTCACTTCTTTTATATGCCATGGAGAGTCACAGATTCTGGCTGGCTCTGCAGCAAGTTAACCTATTCAGTAATTGTCATCTTGCCATAGGAACCCATAAAGCCAAGTAACAAGCCTTCATGTCTGCAATTTATAAAGCTGCCTAGAAGGTGCAGAGTGTTAAAATAAACTCCCGTGCCGAAGTTCACAGCCTGTAACACTTGCTGTGCACTGGCCACGTACTTGTACCTGCTGCCTGAAGGGGATCCCTTTGCTGCTCCCACTGGAAATCCAGCATGTGCATCCCATGTATTTACTTATCTTGAGTGAAGGATTACAACCAGAGTGGCACAGAATAGGTTGAT
>NW_008824309.1:3233240-3235740 GCF_000699105.1 Pygoscelis adeliae | reverse complement strand
TCGGAAAAAGTTTGTTGAACTGTGACCTCAGTCTTGAATGACATGTAAATTGTTATTAATAGGGTTTGTTTTCTGTTCCTATGAAAGGAGCATGGCTGGCCCTAACATCCCTGGCGTAGTAGGGTACTAGTGGCTTGCACTGATGAAATATTGATCCACTGAATCTCTTGATTAACAAATAGTATGTCTGGATTCTTTGAACTGAAAATTGCTACAGAAAGCCAAGAGTTGCTCATAACTTGGTCTGGAAAATAAAGAACATTAAGGTGTTGCATGTGTATTAGTTATAATTTAAATCTAGTCATGCAGGTTCTTTAGTCTCAATGTCTAGATAATAGAGGAAGTTTGGAAATACATAATTTATGTAGGCTTACGGATCTGGAAGTCTGCAGATATCCAGTTGCAGTCAGTTATCATCACTACACTTCTGAAAATTAGCAAGAATTTTGTTGGAGGAGGAGATAGCTGCTTTTTTTATTCCCCTCCACTTTTTTTTTTTCCACTTTTTTTTTTCTGGCCTGTGGAAATTTATCTTGAAATAATTGTCAGATAATACTGTCAGAACAATCAATTTGGTTCTTACAGACATAATTGTGAGGAAAACCTTGGACTTTTCAAAATAGGTACTATACACTGCAGACAAGCTTGGTACCTCCTTCTACAGATGCCCATGATCTTTAAAAGAACCATTTAGGTCTTGAGGTTATTTAAAGATGCCTGATTTTTTTACTTGTCTTTTAGACTTTATTTAGCTATGCAAGATATCACCATATTCAGTATTTTTTATAATAAACATGTCTAGTCAAAGAAAGCATTAATGAAGCAATTCCCCAAATAAAACAGCCCATCATATCTGAGTTGCAGCAGAGAGAAAGTGTGGTCTTTGTAGTTTAATCAAGATCACAAGACTTGTTTTGAGCGTCTGTCATCTTTAATTTTACGGCACTTCATTTCAGAGTGGGACTGCCAGGGTCACATGCAATTAAAACACAGGCAAGATTTGTCTTGTGAAATCTTAACATAAAAAGTAATGTGTTACTCTATTTTAACTTTTCTACTGAACTCTGTGAACTCACTAATTACTTTTCCCCCTCTTGTCACCTTTTTGATATGACATGTATTTTATAAAGGAGATAGAAGTTTGGAATTTTTTTTCTATCATGCATGTGATTGAGGATAACAAAATTAAACCGGAGAAAAAAGGAAATGTATTTTTCAGAAATACATTTTTAGAAATATTTGAGCATTACTGCTTCAATTACAAAGGGACTGGAGGATCAAATTCTAGGAAATAACTATTAATCTGCTTAACTAGGGCAGGTAGAAGCATAATAGCAGACCAGGGATTTTAGTGAGGCCAATCACACAGACTGGAGTTTATTCTCTTGAGTGGGGTGACGGGGGAAGGGTAAAGGGACTTTAACGTGGTGGGCCATGAGAAGCACTAAAAGCCGGTATCTATGTAGCTTCTTTATAGCTTTAGCCCAGTTGTTGCATCGTAGTGATCAGTAAATTGCATGGACCCTTATTAACCTTATTGATAAGGAGCTTAGGGAAGTCCCATTCAGTCCAGAATATATTCTTCTTTTTGTTCTCCTGTCTGTCTCGGTTTGCAATCCCGGTCTTTTTGTACAGAAATCCTTTATGTTGCACCTCAAAATTCTGTGCAAGTACTCTGCTCATTTAACTTGGAGCAAGGGAACTGTAGAGCAGAAAGGGTTGGAGTACACATGGGGCCACGGGCCTATTTAAATATAGCTGGGACACCTGGAGAATGTTTGAAAATTTTCTTTTAAAGAATCCTTTATATTGTTCTTCTTTCAGTGCAGCTGGGGTCTGTGGGGATCAGGGGATTATTTTTGATACCTGTCTAAAAGAGTTATGTCTACACTGATTTCCATCCCTTGCTACTAATTAACCTTATTGTATACAGGAAACTGTCTATTTAATACCTGCATTCTTTCTGTAATGCCAAGTAAAATGAAATCTAGTGTGAAATCTAGTTAGCATTTGCCTTTTTGAAGTCATTTTTGAGTTTCCAGTCCGGGTGACTGTGACCTCAAAACTGAAAGCTATAAAAATGGTCCCAATTTCAGCTCAATGGGAGTTTCTTGAAGATTCCCCGTTCACCTGGACTTGCACGTGTAGTGAATTGCCCATCTTGGCACTTAACAGTGTTTTCCCAGGAACCGTCTATTTCTGGGTCACTCGTAGCCCTGCAAAGCACATATGTTCCTGCAGTTCCTACTAAGTAAAGGAGCCTTCTCCTTTCTGCTGGAAAGATCACACTTTGGCTGTTTCAGTGTACAGAGACTTATAAAAATTTAAATGGCAATGGTAAAACCAGATACATTAAGGAGAACAAGGAAGGATGTTCTAAAAATGTCACCAACAAATGTAGAGGACGGTGAGGGCTAGCTAGGTGACTGAGATGAGCTTAAACTCTAAAATGGAGGGCAAAAATGTGGATGATGTACCATATTTTAAATAGCCTTTAAAG
>NW_008824309.1:3226797-3233198 GCF_000699105.1 Pygoscelis adeliae | reverse complement strand
TCGTGTCTGCTCCAACATGCCGATACAGGAGTCATTACCATACAGCGTGATCTCTGAAAAGAATATTCACTAAAATGAATTTTCTCATGTATTTGACGAGGAGGTGTTCCCCTGGACGCCGTAAGGCTGAGCCGAGCCCTGTGGCCCTGCTTTCTCCGCAGGACCCTGACTGCATCCCTCATGAAGCAGGGACCAAAGGCAGGATTTGATTTTTACAGGAGATGGGTTCAGTTTCTGAAAGAGGACACACGTCAGGTGGCCGGGTCATTCTGCTGGGGACAGGCCAGCTGCATGAGCCTGGGAGTCTTTAACAACAAAATCCTGAAGAAAGGGCTGTCATTTAGTACTAAATTTGCTTCATTTATTACGAAATAATGATATTGAGAACAAAGCTAGTCAAAACAAAGGACAAAGAAGAAAAAAAAAACAACCCCAAACCTTTTTAATACTAACTGTGCACCGATATTGACAGCATAGACACTAAACAAAGGTTGGAATTGTTGATTTGATTTATTTGTTAGTATTAAAGCTCGGTGGAAACACCAAAGGAATAGGATGTTGATATCATTAGTTATAATCTATTTGGAAAGAATGAGAAGTATTGTTTTCAGCCCTGCTGGGGCTTGTCAGATAGCTTGGCTATTGGAAATTGCGCTTGATGGCAGAAATATAGTCTTATGGGCCTGAAGTACTGAGTGTACATAGGTGTCCATCCCTATGGCTAAGTGGCCACAATTACAGCAGTGAGGATCCAAGATTCAGCTTAAGGAGCCTGGAAGGTGCTCTTGGATCCCTCTGTATAACTAAACCTCAAGGAAAGGGAGAGAAATGTTTTCATTTGATGTTTTCCTTCCATTTCCTGTATTTTATACTTATTTTGGTCAATAAAGCAATGTTCCTTTATGTTTTACACCATTCTCGAGAAAACACATTTCTTGCTGTGTGGCCTTTCCAAAAAACCCAGAAATAATCTGGCTTAACTATAAAAGATTTTATTATTATGATTTTTTTTTTCTTCTGCCTTTCCTACTAAGCTCCTCTGCAAAACAGCTAGAAATTTTCATTTTCAAAACATTAGTACAGCAAATTGCCATCTTTCTGTGCACGGCATTCTCTATGTACTCATCATCTGAATGATTCCAGATCACTCTCTGGCAGCGTGAATCACAGCATGCCCTCATGCCTGCCTCTTTTTCAATTATATCTAAGAGGAAGACTGCTGGAGACCCATTTTTTCATCTTGCACAGGACCCCAAAAGTGCCAGATCTCATTTCAATATAATATTATGACAGTATGATAAAATGGATGTTAACAGGACACTGACTAATATGATCCGTAGAGAAATGATAGAGCAATACAATATCGGGCAGATTGTATTACTAATGTGCATTTTATGGACACAAAGTTCCCTTTATAAACAGGGTCCTAAGATTTAATCCTTATATCCTATGATCCTAGTTAGTGTTGTAAGCAGCAGTACTGAAATTTTTGCATTCTTAAATGAAATACATGTATTTTATTTTATCATAGGGCCACTTATATCACTCCCAATTTACTAATGAAACTTGGCATTAAAATGACTCATCAGCATGTACTGCAAAGCATAAAAATAGATTAATGTGGCATACGTTTCTTAACCCATAAAAACGCACCTTCATATAATCTCAGTGCTGTCTTATTCAACAAAAAGTATGTCATTTCCTTCCCCTAGCACGTTGACTTAAAAATGAGCTAAATGTGTGAGAAAGCCATTACTGCACTAATGAAAAGCTCGATACTGTTTGAATTTTTCATCATGGGGTATTTGTTCTGTAGCACACAGCACTAATATTTACTGTCACCGGTACAGTATGCACGGTAATTAAGTTACAGTCATCAACATGGTGGATGTTTAGCAAAGATGCTCCTGTGCGAGCTTGGACCTCTTTCGCAGATATTTCACATGAAAAAGACCTTCAAGCATTTGTAGTTTTGATGAAGTGGTGGGGAGAGAAAATGGGTTAAAAAGATTTTAGTGTCTGATATAACCTCTATATCTGCCTATGTGCCTCTGTAACCAGAAGGATGCTAAAAGCCATCTCAGGTTCTTACTGACTAATCGGTGACCATGTAAGGGAAATCAGTACCACTGTGACTGCTCTCACTCTAGAAGGTAGACTGAAGTTACAAAATGGTGCTTTACATCATCATTATCCTCATTCAGAACATGGACAGTGATCTTACCTGCTTCATCAGTGGTGGCAGGGTGGTGCTGAGGGTGCCCTTGTTTGTTCAACACGAAGCTCGGCAAGAGGCCAACGTAGCAACACAGGGCGGCTGGCTACCTCCCTCTGTCCCTCCTCTTCCTTTGTTAATAACTTCAGAAGGGTCTTATGTGAAATTAATAAAATAAACTTAGGAACAGCTGCAATTGTGGCTATAGTAACACATTCCCCTCCGTTGTCCATATAGGAGATGTGCTAGGGCCAGAGTATGAGCTTCAAGGGCAAGACTAGTTTTTTCATCAAACTCCAGTCTAATGTTTTTAGGAGACTTCTTTCCATAAGCACAGTCCCTTTGGAGGGCACCAGAAAATCTGGAATGTGCCAAGTATCCTGAGTGATCCAGCTTTTTCCTGCCAAACTGTCTATCCATTTTGACAGTGTCCTCCCACGCTCCCTTTCCCCCCACCACTTAGTGACACAGGCCACATCTGGGCTCTTTTTGACACAACCTGGCCATGGGTTCCTGGAGATAATTGTCAGACATCTGTTATTTTGTACGTGTACCTGTGTTTTGACAACTAGGCATGGTATAAGTTTAAATAAGTAAATCAGAGACGTGTTCAGAGCTGTCTAAACCTCGGGAACCTCTGGCATGTTTATGGTTGGATGAACTTCTGACAAATCCCACAACTTCCTCATCATTAGGTGAGCACAGAAAGTCCCGAGACCTGACTGTGAGGCGTCTGTCACCCGCACTACTGGAGTCAACGAGTCCAAAAGGAGCAGTTTCTAATAGCAGAAAATTTGCCCCCCCACCACATTATGCTTGGCAAGTGGCCTGAGACAGATGCACGCTTGCTTCTTAATTAGATAGCTTTTTTCTTTCTATCCAGTAAGTTCTCCTGGTTGCTTCTGCAGGAGGGCAGCCATAGGGAAGGCAAGAAACACAACTTGTGACCCCGGTAGCCTTGCAAAGCACGCTTGAATTAAGGCAGAAAAAGGCATCCCAACCTGATATGCGAGTGATAGATTCCTTCTGCACTAGGGCATGTTTGGGGTCAAATGTTCAAAATGTTTTATGAATGAATCCCCAACTGTACAGATAAGAAGGGATTAAAAAAAGTTTTGGCCTTCACGAGGTAAAAGCTAAGGTCTGGCTTGTGTAGCAACTGTTTGGGATATGAAGGAATTAAAGCCTTATGTGAGTAAATAGGAATTTTTGCATCCTGGAAAGGTGTTTTTAGGTAGCTTCTTGTAATGCCAGCCATTGCAGGGTGCCTGAGCAGAGCGTGCAGCAGTCTCTTGGCTTGGCCTGCGGCCCCTTAGGCCACGGATCTCAAGGTTCACCTCTTTTCACTACTTGTTTCAAAGCAATGTTTTCCTAGCAAGTGTCTGCTGATTTTAGGGAAAAATGGCATTGCTTCTGAGGTGGAGCCTTCGTCTTTCTTTGCATTTGACAAGATCACAGATTTCTCTAGCAGCACCTATTTCTGTAGCAAAGACCCTATTTGTACAGGTAGGCTATCCAAAAAACAAAACAAAACTGTTGGTCCATAATAACATGGGTTATATACATTGGCAGAAAATGGAAGAGGAAATTTCCTTTAGGCTCTTTCTGCCTTAATACATCCCTGATTCCCCCCCCCATATTTGCCTAGCTTCCTTAAAGCTATTTGGGATGTTATTTGAGAAACTAGTTTACTGATGACCTATACTCTAGGAACAGTATTGTCAAAGAGGTTCAGATTATCTGAAATACAGGCTATGTGCAAGGAAAAATGATATCATGGCAAGGAGAGTGAAAAATAAGGGTAGAATGCCTTTGGAGGATTACCCTTCCCTGGACCTAGACACTTGATATGGGCCAAGCCTGAGGGTCTGGACACACGCTTAGGTGGAAGGTATCTAGAGGAGCAGAGACACATCGCTCTCCTTTATCCATTACTGGGACTTCTGCTTGACAGAGCAAAGCTGACTTAGATTAGGAAAAAAAATTAGTTTGCTGTGGCAGTAGTTGCTCTGTCTCTTCCAGAAAGTGGAAAAAGAGGCCTCTGTCCTCCCTCTCGTCCTTTCTTATACGCTGTCCAGCAATCACAGAGAATGAGTAACTCGTAACTTGCCACATCTTTTCCATCAATGCTTACACTGAGTCCGCTTAAGCCACTTAAAAGGCCCAAATTTTAATCTATTAGCTGGAGCTAATGTGCTCCATGACAGATTCTTGAGAACTAGTGACTCTTTATCCCTGTGCCAGGGGCTTCCTGACGGTGAAAGAGCACCCTGGCCAGGAGAACGCGAACCCAGAAAATGCACCAGGTCTTAGTTCATCTTCTTGTTTTTCAGGGAGGATGGTGAATTGTCTAATCAAGGAAACGTTTTGATTTCCAAACCCATTCCTTTATTTTTTTCATTTCCCAAAACAAAGGGGAAAAAAAATAAAAGCAAGTTATTAATAAAACATCTATTATGCCCATGGGACAGAGGTCCTTCTGTATTGTTCAGATGGTATGTTTATTGTTGACGTCTCTCTTTTCTCTGAGTATGCACAGAACCCTGAAATCCTTTTACATTTTTAATAAGATTATTTCTTTTTTCAATCTAGTGTAAGAAAACCGCATCTGCAATATGCATAATACTCTCAAAAACTGCAGCATCAGAGGGAAAGCATTGCCAATGTTTTTGGCTATCACACTTCAAAGAGACATGACGTGAAAAAGAATAGTACTAGAGTTCTCAAGAAGGTGCTTGTATTTTGCATCTTAGAGCATGTTTGTTTAAGGTAGCTGCCTTATCTTTCAGTTCGCACATTTGAAGTGAAGCATGTCATAAACACAAAAGGAAATTTGGTTTGCTTTCCAACCAACAACACTCGGGCAATCTGGAATAACCAATATTATTGTGTTGTTTTGTCTGAACTTGAGTGTCTTATGGAGCAGGATAATCGTCAGCTCTACATTCCTGCAGCACTGAGTGGCCTGGGTCTGTGTGGTATCTGTGAAATTGCTTTTGACTCACAGCTAAAGGTGGATCTCAAACTAAAAAACAAATATCTGTAAAGTATCACCTATGTGCTTTGTCTTCAGTCTATGATAATGAAATCTTAGAGTGCAGCTGCCTTGAAGGACCCTAACTCATCTTGCAGTAGATCCCAGGTCCACGTCCCTGTGCTGACATAGACTTCATTTTAATTTTGGAAATCAAAAGGCAAAAGCAGTCCTTCGCACTGGCGTTCTGTGGGTAAGCCAATATCGTGAAGACTGCAAGGGGCTCAGAAACTAAGGTGGAAGTGGTCAGGCAGGTACCAGATACCTTTAATCTGATCCCCACAGCACTTATTTTCTTCCCAGCCTGAATACATACTTGCACAACTGAAAATCTGTGACAACCTAGAACTTTCTGGCTATTGCCAGGTGGCAAAAGGGGTTAGATTTGGATTGGATTTTGGGGTTAGAAGAGAGGCTTTTACCATCCCAACAGCCAGGAAATTGCCATTAACCATCAGCCCTACAGAACCGTGTCCATCGGAAAGAGAGCTACAAGGCACACACGTAGATGGTTTTGCTTTGCTAGGCATATACATTGGGTATGCCAGAGGTGGATGCAGAGCGTATGGCATGTGTGTTGTCATTGCTGTTATTATACATACAAATATATTATTATTAATCCTATGGGAAGGCTGAGGACTCTCTCAGTCGCTCCTGCTCCCAGTGCTTTGGGTCACAGCGCAGGAGCAGACCTGCTGCTGGGCAGCCTCCTCCCACCCTGCCTTCCCTCCTCCTGCTGACTGCTAGCGTTGTGTGGCTGAAGCTGCTGATGCAAATTTGGATAGCTGCAAGGTGAGATAGCCACAAGGTAGAAACCAACAGCACTGATACGTTGTGTGTACGGACCAGAAATAGCATTTAATTCCCCAAATTCCCTTATGAACCTGGTCCATGGGGAGCATTAAGGACAATTCAGTTCTTCAGTGCAGAGGAGCAATCAGATTGTCGTGGTTTAACCCCAGCCAGCAACTAAGCCCCACCCAGCCGCTCGCTCACTCCCCCCCGGTGGGATGAGGGAGAGAATCGGAAGGGTAAAAGTAAGAAAACTCGTGGGTTGAGATAAAGACAGTTTATCAGGTAAAGCAAAAGCCATGCATGTAAGCAAAGCAAAACAAGGAATTCATTCACTCCTTCCCATGGGCAGGCAGGTGT
>NW_008824309.1:3224337-3226684 GCF_000699105.1 Pygoscelis adeliae | reverse complement strand
TATGCTGGGCAGGACGTCATATGGTGTGGAATATCCCTTTGGTCAGTTGGGGTTAGCTGTCCCGCCTGTGTACCCTCCCAGTTTCTGGTGCCCCCCCCAGCCTGCTCACTGGTGGGGTGGGGTGAGAGGCAGAAAAGGCCTTGACTGTGTGCAAGTCCTGCTCAGCAATAACGGAAACATCCTTGTGTTATCAGCACTGTTTCCAGCACAAATCCCAAACACAGCCCCATACTAGCTACTGTGAAGAAAATTAACTCTATCCCAGCCAAAACCAGCACACAGAGACAAACAAGCTACTTGATTCTTTTAAGAGCTGAAAAGAGATCAATAATTAAAATATTAAGGATCCTTTCACCTTGAATACTTAGGGTTTTGTTCAAAAGGGCAGAGTAGATACAAAAAGCATCCAGTGAAAGACAGAACAAGTTATAAAAGGTGTGGCAGATCTCCCATACGAGAGAAGGTTAAATTGATTAAGAGACAAATGAGAGGTGATATGTTAGTGGTATATAGGAGAATGAACTGTCAGAAGAGGTCAGTCAGACGATCCTATTTAGCCTTTCCCATAAATCAAGAGCAAGTGGAGTGCTATACAATAATGCTAAAAGCTAATGAATATAAAAGTGATACAAGTAAAATATTTTCTTACAGGGTGCATAATTAACCTGGGAAATTCATCAGATACCATTAAGACAAAGAGCCCAGCAGGATTAAAAATGGATAATAAGTGACAGAAACTACATAAAGATAGAAATGTATACAGGGTGTTCAGCCATTTACTTAAAATCATTTGCTGCCTGGTGCTGCAAAGAAACATCCCCTGTGGGAAAGCAAGACGTTAACGATTGGACTTCTTGTACCTTTTTCACTGCAGTGGGTAGACTTGAGGCTGCGCAATGGGCCGGTCGAACCGCTTTCAATATGGTCACTCTCATTTTCCAGGGCAGAGGACACACCTCCACCTACCCAAAATTGCAACCAGAAAACATTCAAAAACTTCTGAGCTGCTTCTTTGAAAGCGTCTGAGCTTCGAGACAAAATAGAAATCACCGGTGGGGAGGTAGCCACTCCTTTTGTCTCCCAGACACACAGCCAAGAAACTTACGGATAGGAGCTGAGCATAGGAATTGTATTTTGACACAGGCGGAGGAGAATCATGTGAAATTTATGAGTCTGCCTTTTATTAACTGAAATGTGCTCTAAAATGGCTCTAAAATGGTGGTGTTTTGTGGGTAGTTAATTGGCATGCGTTCTGAACTTGCAGTGTTTTATGGGCCCTCTTAAACTTATTAAACAAAGCTGTCAGCTTCTACTGAAGGTGTAAGATATCGCCCCAGGTTTTACAGCGTGCACAAAGCTTTTTGGAGGTGCGCGGACAGGCTGCTTTGCCATGTGATGGTGGGTTCCCCACACTTCTGAAGTATTTCTGAGAGTTTAAGAATCAGCTTCAGAAAGCCAGCAAATTTTACCATGGTTTAGAGTTTGGAAGGTAAATTTCTACCTGTTCCTGTTTCCTCTGAGGCTGCCCTGCCCTTGGGTTGCAGGGATGAGCAAACCTGAGTGCCTACCACAATGCAAATACTGGATTATATCAGTGAATTCAGATGAAGCAAGGATGTAGAATATAAAGTTTCTGGAAAAAAAAAAAAAAAGAATGAGGCTTAATAAAATGAGCACTCAAAAGCAGTGCTCTGTTTTGACACAGCTGGCTCCGTGCCTCAGTTTCTCATGCCACCGATGTGCAGGGGCGGTATTTCATCCCCGATTCTCATGTCCTGAGTTTTGCGCGCAGGTCTCTGACTTCAGTATATGTTTTGTGTGAAAAACTGAAGGGATGGCTCGTGTTTTGTATCCAGTGTGCAACCAGATCCTTGTAAGAAGAATCTATAAGGAAAAATGGGCATTAATTCTCATAGCATTTCAGGTATGTTTGGAAGTATGCAATTGCTGAGTGTAAAAATAGCATGTAGTATATAAGTAATGGTAGAGTATATTAATTTGCTGTGATAACACATGGTGAATTGGCACAAGGATGAGATTGCTGCTTTAGTAGCATCCTGCAAGCATTCCCTTGATGAAGCCTACTGACTAACAAGGGCTATAGCTCTCAAGCAGCAAAGGGTTTGGGTACGGCCCGACCTCAGCAGGCCACTTGCTGGAGATATTTCTCATGTGTTGCCCTTAGTTCTTAGGGAAGGGTTTTTTTTTTTTTAATCCGAAGTGAGTGTTAGGGAAGGTTCCTATGTTCTGCAAAACAAGCATTGCCCTGGGCACCATTTATGCAGCCTGCAAAAATCAGGACTTGTGATTGAGACCTGCATCTGTGATTTTGCTCAGCTTCCTTAGG
>NW_008824309.1:3196520-3224327 GCF_000699105.1 Pygoscelis adeliae | reverse complement strand
TTTCCATTCTGAAGCAGGACTGCAATGCAGGGGAACCTGCTGTGCTGTGATAATATGTGCATTCCTCGAGGCTTGTCTTTCAGCCTCTTCTGAGAATTAGCCATGTAAAATCTATACACTGCTTGATTACAGTGGTGATTGTAGTCCCAACTTACTTTCCAGCTTTCTTCCAAATTCTACCCATGGTCTGTATACTACGTAGTAATTGAGTAGTTGAACTTGAGTGCCTTGGGCTGAATGGCAGCCTTTGGCTCTGTTGCAACATGGGGTACTTACAAAAACAGACTGAATGTTACCTGCACTGTAGCTGTCTTAGCAGAGAAATAAAGAACTATTAAAATGCATGTTGCTCTTAATATATATATGTATACATATGTAAATAAAAAGAGGGATGAAAATTTGTTCAGAGCAGTTTACATGTCCTCTTTTAGCTGTAGCTCAGCAAGTCAGTCTGTCTTTCTCAAGGTTTGCTCAGAAATTCTATTTTGCAGTTGAATTTCTTGAGTTAAAAACTGACAATTCTTCTTGCAAAAGTTTAAGGTTCAATAAATTGGTTTTTTATCTTTATTTTAATGAGAAATCTTTCTAGCTGGGAATGCCCTTTTCAGTTCCATTACAGGTCTCTTTCTGATGTCTCCTTTTACTATAGTAATTCCAGTTACTAGGACAGCTGTCTTTTCACACGAATTTGAGTTGAAGATACTCTGTATATGGAGAGGATGCAGATAAACACACTGATTCTTGGACATATTTGTCTCTGCTGGATTCTCAGGCTTCATTTTCCTGATCATTTACCATTAACAGCGATAGCTCCTTGCTTAAGGTATATCTGTGGCCTTTTTTCAAACTGAAGCTAGCTCCTGACAAAAAGGTCTTCTGCAAGTCTAAGTTTGACTCACTAAAAATTTAGCAAAGTTTGAGCAAAATTTCTACCAAGTCATAACAAATGTTCTTACAAGTAAAAATTGGAGGAGCAATGTGGTGGTGATATAGGCTCAGTGAACTGCTCATGCTGAATGGAGACCAAACTTAGACACTTTTGGGATTTGGAAATGTTTATGTCCAGCAACAAAAGAGAGTCTGCCGGAGCCCTGGGCTGTGAGCTTAGTTAACAAAGAGTAAACTACCTGAGCAGGAGGAAAAAAAACACCACTGCACTTAAGGTTCGCAAATATTTTTCTCTTTTCCACTCTTACCACCTTTTGTCCGGCTGCTTTCTGCCCTGAGGGACTGATGGCAGGAGCTGTGGTGCTGGCTCTTTGACTAACGGTTGAGTCAGTAATTTTTTCCACTGAATTCATGTCGATATTAAAGGGGACAGGGAGAAGACTGGTCTCTTGGGGAAGGCAGCAGCTTGGTGGGAAGGCAGCAGCTTGGTAGGAAGGCATGGTTATTCCTTTCTGTTGTCAGGATGAGAAAGGATAGACATCTGCTATATGCCCCGGATGTATACGCTCCTCTGATGAGACCCACTTGTGTCCTCCCAGAACTGGCTACCCATGTATCAGGCTTCTATCTTTAACAAAGCATTTTGTAGACAAATCAGCACATTTGAACAGAATTCCTGTAAGGCACCCTTCAAAACCAAAGAAAAGCTTATGTGTCCAAAAGTTTGCTTGATTTCCCCCCACCCCCGGCCCCAACCAAACCAGTTGATCTTAAGAAAGATACGGATTCATTTCATAAGCCTTGTCTTGCTTATAAAAACAAGAAGAGAGGAGTCTCCATGCTCCAAAGAAAGCTTAAAAGAAGATAATTAATTAATTAAGAATCTTTTCTTCTGAGTGCAACAGGATCCAAGTAACAAGTGAACTTTTCATTTCCACTAATAGCAGAAATTACTTCAATAGCATGATTGTGAGCACCCGTGGGGCCATAATGTGAATGGTCTTTATTAAGGAATAGACTGAACTTCTGACTATCTTTCTTCCAGTCATTTCCACAGGCTATAAACAGCGCCTGGTTTGTTGCTACTAAAAGAGTCTAAAGACGACGATGCTGAAAAGCATTACTGTTTAAGTACTCATGGCTTGACATTAACATGAAAAATATTTTCTTGAAAGTAATGTGAATTTGGGTTCTCCAGAACGTTATAGTTTTGTTCAGAAATGATTAAGTTGAATACTTGTGATATGGGGGAGATGTTTGTTTGCTTTTGTGTTTTTAATTTTAATTACTGGTCACTACCCCTCTGTTTTGCTTGATTTTTCACACATGTACGAAGTCCGAAAACATCTTGTGGCCAATTTTTATATTTTCTTGGTGTTATTTTCTGCCTATGTTAGCACATGATGAAAGAGCCTGGTCTTTGTTAACGATAAGGCCTCATTATATGTTTGTTCCCATAAATGACCGCTCTGAGGAGCAACCTTTCCTGAATAACGTGGTATTTTGCAAAATGATGCTAAGTAAAAACTGAAGTAATCCATGATCTGCTGAAGTGATATTGAAGACATATCTCTCGTGCACAGCAGACCTATGCATTAATCCTATGTTTTGGGATCTTTAATTGCTTTAAATATTTGCTTCTAGATCTGTGTTTCACAGATCTTATTTACATGGTTTATTTTTCATTTTATGAACAAATCGATAACCAGACAGACTCTTTACCACACTGGATTAGTTTTATTTATTCTCTTTGAACTTGATTAAAAAGCTGTCAAACATAAGTCTACATTTTATCAGCAGAATACTTTTACAAAACAGGGTAGGAGATGTGTATAGCTGGAAACATACATTTCAAAATGAAACAATATTTGATATATTCTAGACAGTTACCCTTTTGTTTATCCATGACAACTGAAACTAACCATCAAATGCATAAATTGATTCAAGTCTAGCCAAGTAATCCTAAGGGCATATGAAAAGGCTTTTTTTTAAAGTTCTTTCTAGATGAATTTAATGTAGTTCACCAATAAAGCATCCTCAGGAGCACAATACAAATGCTACAGAACATGAGATAGCTGGAGAAAGCGGGCAGATGTACAGTGTGATGAAGGATCAAAATAGATGTTATGTTAAAACGAGCAGTCATGCAATGTCTTCATTTCATGTACTGCATTTAAGTAAAAATGCCAAAGTTCCAATTTTGTTTTTAATTTTTTTTAGGCACTGTTATGCAAATAGTGACATTCTGATGGTGGTTTTTTTTTTTTACTTGTTTAAAAGTATTAAATGTAATCTTTTTTTGAACTCTTGGGGTAGGCAAATTGATTATTCATCATGTCTTTAACTTTCACTATGTATCAAAGAGAAAGGTAAATTGTACTCAGATTAGCTACAAATGATCTGCTATCACTGTTTTAATTCATTGCCTTTAATATACATATTTTAGTCCATCTCCCACAAATCTCTTCATTTACTATTTGTCTTTCTGTGCCATTGCATATGTTGGTAAACAGCATTTTCTATGGTCTTTGGCCATATGCTGTATGCTCAGCTTGTAAAAAAAGTGACACTTGGAGTGCTAGCATAATGAAACTCTCAAAGGGTTAATGCAGAATACATATAGGCAAATGTTGACAATATTTTTTATTCCAATGTTTGAAAATTAAACACAAAATCATCATTAAGTTTTCACAAAATGAGGCATCTGTCACTTGAAAGAAAAAGAAATATTTCAGAAATATGTTTACAGAAATGTAAAAATATTAGACATCAAGACAGATGTGAACGTTTTCAATAACAGGCCCTGTCTGTCAGTCTTCCTCAGAGCCGAAGATCTTGCTGTACTCACTCAACATAAGTTCAACTATCTGATTTTGGTACAGCATGTGGACTGCCATGTTCCCTGTCTCCTTTTCAGGTCTAAGGAGTGTTGGTCCAAACACAATTCCTAAGCTTTGTGTTGACATAAGATTCACGGATTCCTTGGCTGCTATCCTGTTGACGAAAGGAAAGAGTTGGTTAAAAAAGAGGGATGTCAAAGGAGTCGCTGTTGCATTTGAAGTACATAGAGGCACTTTTTAGTGATGCTCCTAACAGGGATGTTTGTTTGGTTAAGTTATCAAAAAGAAAAAAAAGAGGGAGGGAAGAGACAACTTCTGCCGACCTGACAAACAAGGAAAGGAGAGTCAGCCCCAGACAGCAAGATGTGCGCGGTGTGGAGGTCTAGAGCCCCATTTACGGTACTCTTATATCAGGGCACAGTTATGTCTGGTGAATGAGCATTAGTTGGTATGTATGCTATAAGGCAATAATTTCTGAGCTCATACATTTAGATACAGAAAATAGGGATCGCTTTTTACGCTAAGGGAATCGAGCACTTTTGCTGTCAACAGTTTTGGTGGCTCCAGGGAGAAGCTTCCCTGCTTCTCTTAACATGATCTCCGGCACTGAAAGAGTTGGGAAAACAAAAAAAGCCCCTTAATATGAGGTCATATGAAACACATTCCTTCTGCTAATTTGAATCCAATAAAGTTAGTATGGTCTGAAATGGATTGTGAAATTTATATAACTAAAGACGTTTGCATGCTTTATCCTGACACAAAGTTTCTTGAAAGACACTGAGACCACATACCTTAATGAGATGACTTAGAAAATAATGGTAAGGATTATAACCTTTGATATCTTTATTATCCACAAAATTACAAGAGGAGGACCATTACTATTAAAAGTTGATTTTATGTCTGTATTAAGACTTAATATTCTTGTGGAAATGACATTAAGGATGGAGAAGTCTGGTCTAAAAACAACATAGGTTTAATGGATAGAGTTTAGGTAGACAGTTTCGCATAAATCTCTGCAGCGGTGAGTATGAACTAAGTAGAAATCCATTTCCTTCCACCCTCCAGAATATATAATATATCCTAGGTTGGAAAGACTAGTAAATGAAGATACGTATTTTATAAATAAATTACACAGCTCTACCAAGGAATGCAAACTAAATGTAACTTTAATATGTAAATGTTTGAATTCATGGATGCTTCCTTAATCTGTTAGTTTTAACTTAAATATTCCAAGTGGACTGTTGAAGCCAAGTTGCTTTTTCCCCGTCTCTCTCATTGTCACCTTTTTAAAATCCAGACAGCAATTTAAAAATCATCATAGCTGTCTCTGTTTTCCCATACCTGTTGCTGAATTTGCAGCAAACTACACTATAAGTGAAAGAAACTTCATGAGACGTAACGGGTTCAGTCACTTAAAAAAAAGGTTTCTTTCATGTTAGCGGGTGGGTCACACAGCAAAGAGCATCTTCTTGTGGATTTCTGCCAATCTTGTCATTTACCATGTTCCCTGAACATCAGCGCTCGTGGTTTTTTCCCCATATATAAATAGGAAGCATTACTTAGTTCTACCTCATGCTTGTAACCGTGGTGTCCATTGCACAAAACGCTCTCCATATGGCACTAATCAGATTGGCTTAATTATTAGTTTCTTAAAATATAGCATCTTTACTGTAAATTAAAAAGAAATAATTATCTTTCCTCTGTGGTAAAATTGACATATCATCTCTTCTCTTAGGAGTTCAGAAAGTGTCAAAAGTTAGTAGTTTTGCTGCCAAATGACTGTGTGGGCTTCTGATGGACATCGCACATCTTTATCACAATTAAAAATGTTAGTTACAGGGGTGACAAGGTTGTTTTGCTTAATGCCACTTATGCAGAAGCACATACATCAAGCTTGGTGCCTCCCTGTGACAAGGACTTGATTTCTGTTGAGCTTGTTACATGCTAGAAGTTGGAAACCTTATAAAATATTTGCAGACATCAGCATGGGTAGAGATGGTAGTTCACCAGGGGGAAAAAACCATATTCAGCAGCTGTACCCTGCGTAACTTTAGAGATCATCAATTTAGCATTAGCCATGGCTTTGCAATGAGGTGGTGTTGATGATGGACAACATCGATGAAGCTAGAGGAGAAAAACCTTGCAGGGAACAGCAGGCAGTGGACCATGGATGAGCAGAGTCAGAGTGAAGAACGGTGGTGGCAGAGCACAATTTACTGAAAGGAAAGGAGGGGTCTGACTTCCTTTATCTGTAAAATTTGGAGCAAGATGTTGAGATCCTATGTTTCTGATGTCACAGAAAATGGAAGAAGGATGGCCAGCCTCTCTGTCATTGTTTGCCATCTTTCTGAAGCAGAATAATTCCCCCTGTTTTTCCTGGAGATGCCAGCCTCCACGTGAAGTCCTGTTTGAGTCCAGGCATTGCCAGCATATGGTCTGCAGTCGCTCAGGTCTCAGGAGGTGAGGGTATGGCATGAAGCAAGGGAGAAAGTGCAAGGTGTGTGTTGGCGATGGAGAGGAACTGGCTCTCTGTTGTGGTTCATCGATATGGAACGTGGCACTAAGAACATCCGTGTATACTTGGGGCTCCTAAGCTTAATGCTAGTATAATAATTATTATATTGATAAAATCTCTTGAGAATTCTTGATATTTTCTATCTATTCATGCAGTCATACTTGTTTTGATGACCATAATAACAAAAAACTGTAAACTAAGCAAACTTGGAAACAGGGAAATTTTGAGTAGTTAATCTGTGGTAAAATACAGCTACTGGAGGGAAAGAAGGAAGGAATTTAATCCAGCCTGAATAAAATAATTACAAGTTTAGGATTTATGCCTTTTTAAAGTGCAAATATTTACCAATGAACTTCTATAACTAATATTTTTTTTCATCTGTCGACAAAAGAAAAAGTCAAAGCAAAATAAAAACAAATATGCACAATTTAAGCTATTACTGTAGCTGCTAAGTGAAATTCAGTTGTTAAAAGAGCAAATCCCTAAAAACAAGCAAAAATTTTTTTTGGCAAGAAAAGGAGCAGAAAGAGTGATACAACAACGATGTTTTTACAACGTAAAAAGTGAAAGGAAATGCCGGAGCTACTTTTTGTCAAGCCCAAATGAAAGGAGCAATGATCCATCAATTTAAGATTATTTTAGAAACAATTTATAATCCGGTGCCACAGACGTTGGAACCGTATCAAGAAATTGTTGGGCGTTATGCTGTGCAAGATCCCCCCCCCCCCCCCCCCACCGGGGGCGGTAATTCAAACATCCACAAGCCCCCCCCCCCCCCCCCCCCATAGGTGAGCTGAATTGCAAACTTCAAGAACGGCTTCAGTCCTTTAAGACCACAACTCAGGAGATAAACAGAAAATACAGTTCTCATTATTAATAGTAATGAAATTAATGATGTATTAAAACAGCAGGAGTGTCTGATAGGAGGGCTCTAGTGTCAATGGCAGATATATAAGCAAAAATACTTGGAATTTATGCTTTGGCTGTTGCCAAGGCAACCATAAGCTGGAAAGCGTGTGACTGAGAGCAGGGCAACTCTACAGCTAAGAGGGTCATTGTGTGGTGAGTTTGGCTCTCTAGTTCCATTAAACCTACTCTTTTCAAACTCTCTAAATAAAATCATTATTAATTTTGACATTCGGAAAGCACATTGGGTTATTACTTCAAACTCTTAACAAAAAGGTGTTAGGAAATGTTCTTCGTCCATTTTTACTCCATAATAACTGCTGGGGAGGGGAAAGCGTTCCAACAGTGACTCTGATTCCTCACCGTTATAATGTTCCTACTGCACATTAAAAATTAGAGGGAGAAGTCAGCGTACTTAGAGAGGAAAACCCCATTGGAAAGGGCCCTGTTCTACTGTAAGCTGGAGAGTGTTTCAGGGTAGAGCTGTCCTCTGCTAGCTGCACTGAGAACTGCTCAGTCTTGCTTTGTTAGTCCTTTCCAGCCTACGAGGATTTAAGTTTGCTCAATGTTAGGGGCATTTCTACCCTTAGCAGAACTGTTTTTAACCATGCTTAGTTCTCTTTTACTATTTTAAATTATATCTAGGGGTAACTTTTCAATAAGACAATCCTGCTGCTCTTCCATGAACTGGTAATATAGGCTATGACTAATGGGTAACACATTACAAAATGAGAGGATCAGAAGAGCAAGAACGAGTCATCTGGTAAAATATTGTGGGCCAGAACGGCAGGTGTAGGAAATGCCATCCTCTGAATTCAGTAGAGGACCAAGGGATAAAAGTAGGTTTTGATCTTATCAGAATCCTGTCCACCAGCATTACGTACAGTATCTCGTTTAACTAGGGAAGTCACTGCCTTGAGAGACAGAAACCAAGATCTAAACAGAAGCCAAGAAAGATTAAAGATGCATGGGAATAAAGAAAACTTCCCAGAAAGGAAAAAAAAGACATATTTGTGACATCTGTCCTCTTGGTATAACAACTAACCTTACAGAACTAGGAACTAACTCCTCTCTAAGTGGATTATTCCATGACAGCCCGTTTGGGTAGGTTTTGGACCTTTGCTGAACTGTGCTAGCGACCACTGTCATGGCTGGAGCTGCTCATCCTGATGGACTTTTGGGCTGATTTGATATGTAAGTTCCTAAGAACTGCCTTAAAGGGTCAAAGTCTGCACGTCCCATTGATCCGCTTTACCAATAACTATCCTCAAATTAGTTAATATCTGGTTCCTATACATACTCAGGCATATGCAAATGTAATGTTTTAGCTTAAGGACTCTGCCCTGGGAAAGGCTCAGCTGCCTTCTCAGCTGAGTTGACTCACCTCAACTATAGCCCTGTTAACAGGTCTTTTCATTGCACTGTTATGGGACAGTTTTTATGCAGCAGTTTTCTGACTTTTGCTATTGCAGAGCTCCCAATCAATTTGAACATGTTAAAATTTGACTCTTAGGATGAACAGTTTCTAGCTCAACATTTTATGCTCCTCTCCTTCCCAAATGCTGGTTCACAGGAGTTAAAAAATAAAAAGTGTTACATACTTTGCTTTAGTGACAAGACATTTGGGAAGGAATCATCCAACCTTGAAATAAAATCTTTATTGAAAGCAATTCTACATCCATGCCAGTCAGATACATTGTATGATCAGAAGAGGTGTCCCAGGGGAAAGCTCGGCGCAGTAGACAGGGTTGATTACTTAGACCTCCTGTCAGTTCTTAACTCATTGACAATGGCTGAGACATTCAGTACAACTTTGTTTTCTTTATTTGGAAGTAAAGTTAATATACTTACCTTAACTGTGCCAAATGTACTGGAAAATAACCTGATAATAAAACGTACCATCCTACGAAGTGATAATGTCTGTGTGTATAAGCACATTTTGGCAGTGCTCTTGCAGATGGGTTTTTCAGTGTTAGGAAGGAAACACAAGTACAAAATGATGCACAGATAAACTATCAGGTTTCTTCTGAATATATTTCCTTTCCTTTTAAGGCCTGTAACATATTTTCCTGAGATATAGCATATTACTGCAACGTCATTTTCTGTTGTAAACTTATTTCGGTTCAGCTATAGTAGTTGTTCTTCAGGAAGAACCCTGTGCTTTTTGGTACTAAAAAGACAACTGAACTAAAAAGTTTGGTTTTGAGAGTCCTATTAAAACACAAACAACAATATGTGTCCTTTTACAACAGGTCAAAACCTTGCAGAAATATCCATATCCAGCTGGATATACCAGCTTAGGACAGACAGCAAAATACACCCGTGGTGGAGGGAGGGTGCAGTGCCTGTTCATTACTTAACCCCATTTTGAGAGACTTACGGAAATAATCAGTGGTAAGTGAGCCCCTGATTCCATAAGCTCTATTTGTGTAAACTGTTCAATTCATTGCACTGCAATGTAGATAAATTTAAAATTTAGTAATAAATTGGGATTCTTGATATTTTATGAATGCAAACTAAACCTCATTATTATTTATGTACTGGCTTTATGGATGATTTGCTCAGTTGCATTACAGTGGTATTCACCAGCTGATGAAGCTAAGCAAATGCAAACATTATCAGTTGAATCCCCAGCTTGTCGTTTGTGAAAGCTGTATACTATGTTGCGGGGAGTGGGGGGGGACACCTTTGTGTATATGTTGCTACAACCTGAGGTTTATGCTTATAGAGGAGCTCCAAATCACTACAACGTCTGTCCTTTTCAAAATGGATCACAGTGGACTAATACAGTTTTAAGGTACTTTCTTTTGCCCGTGTAAAATGCAAAGGTACTTTAAATTCCTCTTTGCTCCATAGGTTGAATTCGAAACAATAGCTATCCAAGACTGGTAATAGAGAAACCAGGTCATGGCGTATGATATGTTACGAGAGGGGTCAGAAATAGTTCAGACATACTTAAGAGCTTGCTTTTGCTGAAAATAGCCTCCATGGCTCCTGGCCTACAGAAACTCCATAGGCTTCCTGTGCTCTGCAGCTGTGGGTTCATATTACAGCTCTTTGGGAAAAATCCCTTCTCTTCAGTTGCTCTGGGACAAAAGAACGAGCACTTGATGCTGTCTTCTTCTGCAGACTAGCCTTTAAATCTGACCGTTGGATGGCTATATATAGTACCTGGACAGCTGACAGGGACCCGGTGGAGAATGGGCTTCCTCAGGGGATCCCCTGCATATCTCACAGCACGAGCCCTTCCCTGGATGAACTGCCTTGGAGTCTAGCCCTAAATGAAAATAATAACTAAACTAACTCCGAACATTGGTTCACAGTTGGCTGAATAGACTCCGAAAAGCTGAAGAAAGGCATTTATTCTGTCTTAGCCCAGTTCAATAAGAGAATGGTTCAAAATAAAATCTTCTCACCATTGGGTGAACTTTGCTACCTGTATGACTTCCTTTCTGAAGAGCACGTGTGCTCTTGCCTTTGCACACACCTCACATACTGCCTGTCTCGTAGAGAAAGTTTTCATTTTCCAGGTGACTGGGACCAAGATGTAAAAGCACACTTACATATCTAAAGGGGTTCAGGCCCCTACAGGGGCTTCGTTCAGGAATGTGCTTTTGAGAAGTCCTGCTTGTTCTTCTGCACAACGGCAGCGGTGCTCCTGCCTCTGCCCTCAGCTGTGGCTATACGAAGAGAGCAGGGTAACGTGGTACCCACATCTCAGCCTTGGATCTTTTCTTTTTTCTGGCCATCTCCTGTGTTAGAGGAGCTCCAAAGACAGGGGGTGCACACCTGTGTCCCAGCGTGGCATGGGCAGCAAGGGCAGGAGTTCATCTCCACGCTGTGGTGACTCCACTGAAGAGCCTGGTGTGGGCAGAGACTCAGGTCGTGCTCTCCCAAACCATGTTGCGTCAAAGAAAAGGGTTGAAAATGTTTTCATAAAATCTTCCCTATTACTGCAAAAGTCCCAGGTCGCCCTTTTGGAAAACTGACCCAACTGGGTGATCTGCTAAGTTCTTCCATTTACTGACAACCAGCACTCTGTCCTCTCAGTTTGGCTTGGTTTTTAATTTTTTGTGTGTGAATGCAAACCGGTTCTGACTAATGCTCATAAGACCAGAGGGAGGAGGAGATCTGGCGACTCCGTGTTATCACAGTGCGAGTCGCTGTTGAGCCTGAAGTTTGCCTGTTCGGGGACAGCCACTCGGTAGGAGTCAACTGAAGGCCACAAACTTCTTTAAGAAGCATCTCAGACTCCTGGCTGCAGCTCCGTGCACAAGGCATTCATTTTTGCCCTCTCTAACAGCTCTGTAGCAGCATATAGATCTCAAACAACAGCGAACCCCTCTTCAAAAGCCACACGGCCACTGCAAGCACGAGCCTCTCCTTGGGGAGAGGATGGGAGAGAACAAAACCACCCGTGACAGATGTTAGGCAGATGCTAATGCACTTCTTAGAGGTGTTTGGGTAGTGGAGTGATAAAGGCAGTGTGAGACTACGTAGAATAATATATGTTCAGGCAGAGATATAACACATAGAGCCTTTAACTGTATTTTTGGCTGGTGGTGTAACTTTTGCTGTGATTGATATTTTTAATATTTTTTTTAAAATTCTATTTCTGATTTTTTTTCTGCAGAACAACTAGCTTATTGTAAAGACCAACCTGTCAGAGGTCCTGGATCTGTACACTTTTGTAGCCTGTGTGGCTCAGAAGGCAACAGATAGTTTTACATGAATAAAGCTTTAACTTTTTAAATTGCTTAAATATTTTCATTCAAGAATGCCTGAAGCTACATTTCCTTGTAACATTAAAAATAAAAAGCAGTTAGTAACAATCTCCCTTAAATCAAGAATTGTAAATATAGAACCTTTATCATCAGCACAGCACATCCAAAAATGTCTTTGTAAAATAAATCAAATTATATGAGTTAATTGATTCCAGGCAACATCAGCAACTGCAGGTGGAAACTGAATAACAGGATGTTTATTAATGAAGGTCTATTAATCAAAATTGACAATATCAATTCCTGTTTCTTTTATTTGAATTCTACCTGCAAAATCCATAGACATACTTGCTGAATTTTTAAATAAAAATTTAAAAGTAAAGAAAAGGCTAACACTTGGGATTTTAGCTTTAGATGTAGGGCTATTTGTTTAAACAGCGAAAGGATATCCTAAATCCAATTTGACAGGCAATGCCAAAGATGCCAGTGGTAATTAATTAGCACTTAATTTAGACCACAGAACAACAGGATATGGAATTGGTGCTCAGTGCCATTTCCCCTTAGGCTTCATCTCATGAGGGTCAGGAGTATGGCTGTTGCATTGAAGGTCAGTAAATAAATTGGGGGAACACATTGACACTGGACTTTTCATGATAGATATCCTTCACCCTTATTACTGCCTCTGGCTATCGCTGATGAGAAAAGGACTGCAATTGTTCTGTGAAGAATGCTGTACACAGGCTCGATTCGAGCAAGGTAGCGTTTGAACTCACACATCGTACAGTAGTGGTGCTGGATGCTTCCTACGGGCAGAGAGCTGTCTCAACTTTGTATCTGGGCTGGAAATAAACTTCTAACTGTAGCGTAGAAAGCTTGAGGATCTCTGACAGGCGAGAAAATTCACTTAAAAGCAGTCCTTAAGTTTGCTAGATTTGTGAGCTTAGCTTTAGATTAAGCATAATTAAAATCAATGGAAGATTTTAAAGTGAGGTTAGAAACTAGGTCAACAAGGGAAAAAACACATTTCCTTATTATCCTCTTGTCTTTGTCTTAATAATATTTGGTATTCCTCCATAAAGCTAAAGGCTCTTAATAAAGGTGGATTAATGTTATTAACAGCATTGTTTTCTGATGGGCACACTGAGGCTTTGACGTGCTTAGTGATGGACAAACAAAAAGTACGTGGCAAAAAAGCAGAGCCACCAGTTCTGCCGGTAACCCAGCTGTTTTCTAACTCGGTGAAAGAAGCCACCCTCCTACAACACACCCAAAGCAGAGGGTATATGGAAAGCACACAGGAGACCCTATGGAGCTTTGTTCACAGATGCACATAAATTGCATTCTTTGGTTCAGATTTACTGGTAAGAAAAATGGAAAGATGATGAGACACGGTATTATAATACAATCCTCCTCCTCCCAGTAAACTTAGCGTGTCTGCCAGCCACTACTCCGCTCTTTCTTCCAGTAATCTCTACCCATCTTTCAAAAGAGCAGCTCAGGTGGAAGGGTGTCAGCACTGGCACTGATACTCAACGATGTTACAGCCTCCTGAAATCGCTTCTTACAAACCCTACCCCACTATGCTTAAGTAGTCCAGTTCCACCACGGCCCGCAGGACGATGAACAATGGAAAGTTCAGCAGTTACAGCAGGAAAATTCTTATTGCAAATCCTAGATGTACTCCACTAGCGGAGTTTTATCTCCTTGATCCCAGAAGGGCTGTCTGCATTGCTACGTCAGGAAAACACTGAGTTAGACAGCAGTCCGTGCTCAGAAAATGTATTTTGGAAACCCCAGGTTAACAGTTATTCTAACTTTCACTTCATCACACCCTTTGCAACATCTCTCTCGACAGTGAGTGAAATTTTGGTTACTGTGAAAGTCACTGACAAAACTCCCAGCGACTGGGAGCCAGAATGGAGGCAGAATTTCACCTTATATAAGCTTACCTTTTCTTACTTTGGATGATACCTACTTTTACTAAGTGGAATTACTGCTTTTGACTATGTTGAATCTATAACCTTTTGCAGCCTTCAATTATAGCCCTTTTGTGCTACGGTAATCCAGTTGACAGCAAATAACTTGGCTCTGGACATGACAGGTTCACCTTCTGACTTAAAGCCCTAAAGTGGAAATTGGCTGGAATTTCAACCTGGAATGCTGAATTTTAGACAACCTGCTCAGAAATGCATCTTTGCTCGTGAGTCTAGAGCTTCTATGAAAAACTTAGTTTCACTAACAACGCATTGTTTTTGTCCGGCATCATGAATAAATTATTCAGTTTTGTGAGGCAATCAGTAATTTTTGATATTGAAATCAGAGAATGTGGCAAAGAATTCCACGAAAGTCAGAGAACAAACTCTCGCCAAAGTTTTCCTTTTCTGTGAGCTCCTATATATGTAAATACTTCATAAATTGTTTTGTTTCAGATCTTTTTAAATAATGAAAACCCTTTTAATATTGGCCTATTAATTGTCCCCAGTATAAATTCTCCTTTTTTTTTTAACCTATATTATCACCATTTTGTTGCTTATAATGAAAGTCTTTTTGCAGTGGTCTGCCCAACAGAGATGATTTTATACGGGATCTGACCTCAACCAAGATCCCTACTCTTTCAGGTTCAGTTCTGAGCTCTCCACAAGCTACTCTTGCAATATATATGCACTGCATTTGTATCAGATTTGAAAGATGCTTTAACATGCCTCCCAGCATCACGATTGTTTCAGCCCTGATATTGAACATGAGTAGGATGAATGTATCTCTTAAATGCACTAGTGAGTATGTGCCATGAGTCTTTGATTTCTTTAAACTTATTTACATTTTTCTTGCCCTTGAGCGATGAATTTACTATGTCAGCATTGTCTTTTCTACTTACACTTTGTCTGTCTTGTCCACTCACCTTAGCTTGATGTTTATTTTTCGTGCACGTGTATAGTCCATTGCACTAAATGCACGAACTGCCTGGAGTGGAGGATTTTCCATATATTGTGTCTTTCTAAGATGCACCCTTTGTAGTACTGCAAGTTCTGCAATATTTCCTAGCTTTAAACTAGCTTTGCATTTTCTCGTTAGCTCCTTTTTAAGTCAAATACCCATTCACCCATGTACTGGTCTCAGATGACTGTGGTCTGACTCCTGTAGACACTTTACAAAAGTCTTTATTCTCTATGCAGGCAGCCCTACCTCTCTCAATAGTTGTGTGTCTTTCATCTTTGAAGCTTCAAGTGACCAGACTTGCCAATATCTGCTTTTGTCTGACCCTCATCAAAATCCACAGTTAGAAAAACTGGTGAGAAAACGTACATGAGTATCTTAGACCTCCTAACTGAAAGCATGTTTGCCAGACATTGAAGGATTTAGGAACAACAGGTACAATCTTGCTTTTGATATCAAGGCATACTCATCAGTCTTGGGACAGCTCATTCAGTATGCAGCTTCCAGGACATCAAATCTCTCAGTCATACCTTAACTGAGTAAAATGCCTCAATGCACCTAATAGAGATGCAGAGAAGCATTTCTGATAGTGCCTGCCTGCCAAATGGGTCTGTCCCTGTATGGCCTTGCTTGTTGACGTCTGCTGTTCTTGCAGATGAAGCTTAAATGCCTTGCATATGATTTTTTTCGTTGCCTTGAGCACCAGAAGACGACTGACACTGCGCTGTCTGGCTCTGAGATAAGACTAAATTCAGGACACTTTTTTGTAGGTGCTGCATGGATCTTCCCTAAAGCAGAAAATGTTTAACCTTAAGTGAATGGTTGCAAATGGATTTACAAGCTGAGGAAGTGCCTCTTTAGGAGACAAATATTGTAGTTTCAGGATGTGAAGCTGTATAAATGTAATTTAATATGAAGAGTAATGGAAACCCGTTAGCATGTAACCCAGAAAGGTTAAGCAGTTCCTCACCATAGTGGTCAGGTGAGATTCAAAACATATTCATCAAGATTTGAAATTTGCCTGAGATAGAAATCTCAGGGCTGACACTGAGTCCACAGCAGCTGCAATGAATTCCATGGGGTAAATGCTCTGAAGGAATGGAAAACTCATTCTTTTGATGACATTTTATGAGACAGTTATCCAGGTATGGAAACATATCTGGGTTGTCCTAGGAGGTGGTCTTAAGTTGCCTGCTACTACTACTGCCACAGCCCTACTGAAACCCCTCTCTGGACTGAAAGTTTGAAAATGGACAAACTGGTGTTCACAGTAAACTTTACTTACTGGAAAACTTCATATGCTACAGGGTTGTCCCATATGTTATACGCTACTGGGGTCTCCAAGATTGCTGATAGCGTTTGGTGAAGGCCTGGACTTGGCAAATGTGGACGGCAAACGATCTGGGAAGTGGGAGCAGTTTCAAGGCAGATGAAGGGCTATCCTGAGGTGGTTTGGTGAGACTGAGTCTAGTGCTGATACAAAGAAGGTGCGAAAAGTTTGTGCTTTGTCCGTGAAGGTGTTAGCAGAGCTACAGGAGACAGATTGGTGGGATCTATAGAAAATACGGAACTTTTCTGAATTCCCTTTTCTTGGTTCATCGCCATGGGAAAGGGGTCTTCTTTCAGAAGACCACAGCAAAGCTCTGGAGAGGACGTGGCAATGCCATCTGACGGAGGGGCTGAGATGGGTGGAGAAACCCGCGGCTTAGAGGAGGTAACCGGTTGCATCTTGTGGACCAGGGGAGGAGGCAAGTTGTCGTACACTTGGCTGGAGTTAGCCGCTCCACAGATTTATGATTTTACATTGCACCGTAATGAGTAATGTACAAAAAGATAAATATTTTCCATTCAGCAACATCTTGCTATATTTTCATCTAACTCTATAATTTTAATTATAAAGTGAACATAACCTGTATCAAATTATGATTTTGTTAACATATTGAATGAGGACAAGAAAAATAAATACCAGATTTTATACTGTACAGGCACATGAAGGTATAGCAAAAAAGTCTGGTTTCCTTGACCACATTGTCATAATATGCATATATAACTGCTTATTGAATCCAGGCTGTGTAGACAGCAGAAAGAACACTGGCTCCATACCATCACAATGCATGCCCACAACAAAGAGGAGGAAAGAACAGGCTCTTTCATTGTGTGTTTCTAAGTATTACCAACATAAGGGCTAAAAACATTACCTCTGTCTGAAGTGTATCTATATATCCATGCATAAGTTATTAACTGGTCTCCCTGAGCACAGTTGCTGAAAATATTAATATATTCAAATTATATTCTAGCTACTGCAAAAACAGTAGATCAGACAAATGTATTAAAATCTCTTCAGACAAAAGGAGTCATGTTATTTAGAAAGTTCCTTCCCCCCCTTACTGGAACACAAACCTTCATTGTATGTAATATATGAGAACGCAAGATGATCCTTAGATGTCAAAATGTGGCTTAAAGTTTGAATGTAATCATAAAACAGTGACTCTAATGCTTGCCATAAACAAATTGTCACTGGTATTATGTAACTTAGGCTATTCACAAAGTATAAAAGACGGGAAGAATAAAAGGTGGCTGCCAAACACTATGGGCCAAATCCGAAGGTTGTGCCAAATTGCGCTAACAGTCTGGGAATTGCAAACCCAGCGTGGAATTTGGATTTGCACTCCCCGGTGCTCAGGCTGCTCCTATAGCTTAAATTAGAGTGAGATAAAGGTTTTTTTGTTTTTTTTTTTAGTTTGTCAGTTTAGACTGTAAGACAACAAAGCAGCAACCAGTGGCTTCTGCGGCCTCCCCTGCTCCCTCTTTCCAGGAGACGGGAAAGTGGGACAAAAGTTCCCTAATTGCCTCAGGACCCATTTTTGTACGGAGTGGCCTTCTAGGACGCAAACAGGCATAGTCAGATGGCACTGACTATGGAAAACACCGAAAGGAAAACACCGCTCTCAAATCCGGTGGTCTTGACTTTTTCATGTTATCCAGGGCGTAGAGCACCGCCCCATCGGGCTGAGACCCTGCTCTTCGCTCGGACTCGTTAGGAAAGCCAGCACAGCGGGTTAACGACAGAAGATCATACATCAAGGCAGAAGGCCTTGTCTGTGAACAACAGCTAATCATTCATAGGTACTTTCCTTTAGTCCGGGCTTCAGGAGTAATGTATATCTGATAACGCGCACTGCACAGATTTAAATTGCATCTAATAGTTGTGTTAAGGCCCTTTATCAGGGACAACGACCAAACTAGGTGGTTGTCCACCCCCCCTTTTTCCTCCCCCTTCCTTTTAAAAGTAAAATGACATTTTTTTCACAGCCTGAAATAATTGTTCAAGCAGAGATACTGGTTTAACTCATTATGAATTATTAGTGGAAAAGTGGGTCTCAGAAGTATGTTACATCTGAAATATTTTTCGTCACTTGAACATGTGCCGTCCAGAACTGGCCCTATTCTACCAGTCACTGGGAACAAACACTTCGCATTCACAGATGCTCCTAATTTGGTGTGGTTTGGAGTGTAATTTAGATCAAACGTGTCCATGTAAATGAGTCAGGGTTTCTTAATTAGGTGCCTCTAAAGAAAAAACTTGGACCACATCAGTAGGTGTGGGTGTGGTGCCCACAGTACTGGAATCTTTTCTATAGATGAAGCTGAGTTTTGTTCAGGCATACTGTAGGTTTTTCTTTCCCTTTTTTTTCTTTCCCTTTTTTTTTTCCTTTTTTTTTTCCTAAAGCACAATAATAAATCTGCAGATGGCATAGACATAAAGACGCTACTTCAGAGGAGCTGTCTAAAGCACTGTCTCTTTGGCAAATGCCTTAAAGTAGGTCATTCTGCTGTGATTTAGGTTTATATTTCATTGCCAGCTTTTTGTTCCCATTACAAGTAGGGTGCATTCCAGTCCACAGATTTGCTCTTCATTTTTGTTCAGATTGTTTTTTATTTACAAGAATTTGTAGATCTTCGTAAGAAAATGGCCAATACCCTGTCAGAAGTACTAATCATGCACTTGACCACAAAAAGAGATGTATGAAGGTGATAACCTGCGAATGTTGGAATGTAAAATACCATTCTCTGGAAGCAAAAAACATATTGATTCTCTTAACACGGTGATTGAAATGATTGTTGCATCTTTTGTAATGTGTGAAAAATGATTTGATCTAATGTCATTTCAGAAGTCTCACAGAGCAGGGGCATCCGTTACCGTAGTTGTTCAGGTATTTGCTTTTTCTTTTTATATATTTGCCACTGGAAAGCATGTGTTTTATAGCTTATAAAAAAATAAAAAAATCATCAGGGTCTGTTTTCCCATCAAAGTGCTGGGGGATTTACATGCCAAACTCCCACTAGCCTTAATGAATTACCTGCATAAATTCCCTTTCAATCGATAGTAGAATAGATCCTATTGTGTTATATTAATTATTTTGCACAGAACACTGACATTTTGGCATTAAAGTCTTTTTTGTTTTGTTTTTAAGTTCCAATGAATATCTTAAGAAACTTAAAGCCTATTATTTATTTTACAGCCTTATTCTGAGAAAAATCTCATATCTTTAGTCAGAAAAATGAAAAGCATTGCAATTTACCCTTTGATGACCTGGTCCTGGACATTAATGTGTTAGGGCCCAATCTCCCAAAACAGCAGAAAAAAAAAAAGAAGGGGGAAAAAAAGCCGTTTTGTAATGAATTGAGCATTCTTAATTTTCACCAACAAAAAACATTTGAGTTGAAAAGAACGCTAACCCCAAGCAATATTAAGAGGTTACAAAATCACATAAATTAACTCCGCCAGTGATATTTTACTGAAGCTTATGCGAGTGCAAACCAGAAGCAGGACTCTCACATGGTCTTTATTAACCGAAGAGTACTTAGCAGTAACCGGCCTTCCCCGAGATGTGCTGGCCATATGCACACGTACACCCACGGTGCCAACGTGCACATGGATGAGCCTTCAAAGGTGTGGGGGGGCTTGGGGTGGGGGAAGTGAACGGAGAGTAGAAGTGAGAAGTGTTCACTGTGTCATCGTGGGCAAGTGCCTTACCCTCTTCATTCCTCACTTTCTCTATCTACACAACTAGGATAATAAAACTTACTGACCTGAAAAGGAAGTTAGGAGATTTAATTAATGTTTGAAAAGCTTTTTTGAGATCGTTTGATATTGAGTAATGTGGGATGAACAATAGGAGCTCTTTGAAACAGGGGCTCTATCTATCTGTATTTGTGTACTGCACCTAGCACAATGGTGCCATACAGCCACAGAGTCAACCGTATCATAAATATTTAAATTAAAACTATGTTAATTATTTTTATCGTTCTGTTATTTGCTGATACACCAGTTCAGTACATTTTGAAGCTTGGTAGCATTGAAAAGTACCAAGTGTAATTATTTGCCTGATTGTTATGAAAATCAGGGTTTATATTTTTAAATACGGTTGTGGGAATAGGAAGTATATGGAAACACAGGTAAAAATGTGGTTTTAATTACTCGTCATTCTTCTTATTAAAAACATTAAGCTGTAGGTATTCTTCAGAGAAGAGGTGAACTTTGCAAACCCTCTTATTCCACAAAGAGAAGGACTAAGCATGACTGCAAAAACCTCGGTAGCAGGTCGCCCCTGCCCCAAAGTGAATAAAATAAAAATGTATAAAGGTGCTTCTGGAAGACTGGATTTCTTTTTTGCGTTTACTCCATAATCTATTATTACTCCTGTCCTGTGCACACTTGTGCCTGGTGCACATTTTCATGTGTCCACTAATTTACAAGGAGAGAGTTTAGTAGACCAGTATATACTTAGCAGAGAGAAATGGGTTTAACTCTTCTCCTTCCCCTAAAATGAGCTCCGGGAAGCTACAGTAAACGGGACAAGTGTTGGCATTGCTCCAGCTCCTTTCTAAAACTCTTCTATAGCTGAAACAGAAAAGCACGTGTGCAAGAGCATGTCTCGATATATATTTGCCCTTCTCAAGCTAGAAAGTGATTAATTCATTTCATGTAAATCTTAAAATACTAGTCAAGGATGCCTGAGTCTCTTATGTCTCTGGCCACTCACCTACTCACTCTTATGGTGCAAGAGGACATTTCTCCTCCTGACATTTCCAGTAGCTGTTCCCCAAGCCTGTAGGAGTAAGGCTCATCTGTTCTCCCTGCTGCTGTCCTGTGGCTGAAGAGCAAGAGCTGCTCATGAGTTGCCTGATTATAAAGAAAGGTCTTGATTCAGGAAATAATTTCAACAAATAGCCTTTGTTTCTTGTGCCTTCAGTTAAGGACTTCTGTGCCTCTACACATTCCTGAATCTGGGCATTTTTCCTGAAGCAAAATTTAAACGCCCATACCACACTGCGTTGTAGGTCTCCCACAGGTTCTCTGAGGTTTCCCAAATAGAAATTTGTTGTATCGTCCTTCCATTCTGGGGATTATTTTTTCTTTTAAATAACTTTTACCTTTTTTTTTTCCTTCTTCTTTTTCTTAATAAAAAGCTTGTACAGTTCTTAATGTAATCTGTTCTTCTACTGTGTGAAAAAAGGGTTCTCCTGAACCTAGATTTTATATGTAAGCCTGTCCAAAACTGCTGATATGACACATAGTTTAGTAAGTGAAAATGACATTTGCTACATCTTTCCTCCACCAACTTTAAAAAAAAAAAAAAAGTTTGCAGACACCCCCTGCTTAGTATTACTAGATGCCATACTTTAACTTTATTTTCTGATTTTCCCTCAGAATTCTGGGTACTGCTGCTGGACTTGTCATCACATTGTCATCGTGTCCTGGTGTGCGGGCTACTGTGGGCTTCTGTCTATGCATGGCTTTTTTCTTTTCTTTTTTTTTTTTTTTAATCTTTAATAGGTTGAAATAAGTCTGTTTAGTCGCATGTAGTTTGCAAAAACCTATGCTCTTCAGAATTTAGCTGCCACATGTTGCGAGGTTTGAGGAGGGGTGTGTGTTTCATTTGTCAAGGTTGGATGCGTTTCTCTGTTCATAGAGCCATGAACATGGGGGAAGGTTATTTTTCAAAACAACTGAAGCATGAATCTTGTAATACTTATGACTTTTGTTAGGTAATATATTAATAGTAGTAGGTTCATCTTAGGTAAAAAGTTCTACTCTTGATGAGGAGCTTATTTCTGGTGAAATTGATGCAAACAATTGCTAGTCAGGATGAAGAATTTGGGCGGGGGGAAGGCAGTCAGAAAGGAAATCATCATTCTCTCTCTGAAAGAGAAGAAAGCCTGGATGGCATCTGAAAATGTCTTGCCGTGCTATGTACAGTAACGGGAAAGATGGAGCAAAAAAATGGAGTTTCTTGGATTCAAAGGTGAATCAAAAGGAATTGGCTTCTGCCCGGACAAGGCAGCCAGATAGGCCACAGTATAGATCCACGTGATAAACCAAGAGGCAACTGCAGAGCTCCCCAGACAACTTGCCTGAAGTGCCTGCCAAGGAGGCAGATGCTGCTGCTGGAAGAATATCTTCCACAGTTGGGCATCTGGGTTCAGTGCTTTCCACGTAAGGGAGAGGGATGGTAGTGTCAGGCCGGCCCCCGTCTTCCCATTTAATTATTTCAACATCCATTTTATACTTTTATAAATAACACGTATTATCCTGCCTTTGTGTGAGAAAATAATAAGCAAGGAGAGGGGTTTTATCTGTAACATATCCCTTCGCAGGGGTGTCTACATGGATGGGTAAAGACAGACTCAAGCTTGGCTGCCCTGTGCTCCAGCCTGGTCAGATGTGAGACAGCTCGGGTCTGGGAGTCGCAGAGCTGCCTTGCGGTGGCACGGAGCTCAACCTAATAAGCAGAGCAGGCTGAGATTCATTAATTTAACATTAATAAGCACAGCTTATTAGCTCAGGCACAGTGCTGTATAATGCAGGCACACAGCTTCTGGAGCAGAGCTGCGTCTGTCCTTGCCAGCTCGGAGCGTGGTGCAGGGGACCCAGCCATGGTGCTCCTCTCCCCTACTGCAATTTGCATTAGGAAGGAAAGAGTATTTTGCAGTCGTTGCAGAAGCTTCCGTGCAAAAAAATCCCTTCAGATTTTTGGATTGTATTGGTGGCTTAGGCTGAGTCTTTAAGCCATTTAAACTTCTGTGCCTCGGTTTCCCAATGGGTGTGTAATAGCTACCTCAAAGATGCTGCTGTGAAAGAAGGTTAGGTACCGATCATAAAAGACTGTGGGATCCTTAAAGACCGCAGTGTTTCTTCTGCCTCACTGGAATTCAAGTTTTGTGAGTAAATTATTGGGTATGAATAACGATTTATCAGATAGGGATTTGTTGCTCAGTTCATGTTTGTGCAGAGAGCCAATACAAGGTTTCTGCATAATTTGATGTCTTGTGTATGCCTGCAAAATAGGAGCAGAAAGGTCTATCACATTTATCTGGTACCTGTGATTAGCTCGCTCTTTGAGAGTAAAATTAACTTGTAAATAAACAACAGGAAGGAGTGGAGTCCCGGAGACCTGGGATGCTGTTTTCAGCATGTGTGGAACAGCAGTATATGGGCTATATATAGCAAGCAAATATTCGCTAAACACATTCAAGTAGAACAGGCTGTTTTCTGTAACCCTTTATATGGGAAAATCCTTACTCAGGTTGGGTTTTGGTGTTTCTTTCATGTGTAAAATACAATATTTGTTTGATTTGCTCATCTTCAGGAAGAAGTATGGAAAGCTTAATAGTAGTTGTACTCAATTATTTTTAGTATGAGCCCTAACAAAACAATTTCTTATGGTATTAGACTGACAAGAGCTATGTGATATGTCTGTTCAGCCCCATATTTTTTCTCCTCTGCTTATGAATAGTAGAATAATTTTCATGCAAAGATGAACAGGGGACATTGGTGGGGTTTTTTTTCATCAAATGCAAAAAACTTAAAAGAACAGGTACTGCAACTGCAAGCTTTGCTTTTAATCCCCCTTCTGTGGGCTTCGTACGCTGCACTGTGACTTCTTGCAACTTCAGAGGGCTTGGTTTAAGAAAGATACATGGCACTGGTGTTAACCCCTGCTGCCAGGCCTTTCTTGCAGACTCTCTCATCAGCTGTTTTGTCTGGGTTTCTAAAGAAGGACCCTTCTGAAGTGCACTTCACATTGTTATTTGGGCTTGATCTGGACCCACTCCCGCGGACTGGATCGCTGCAGGATGAAACCATAGTGCAGCCTCGCTGCCGTCAGTGATTCAGGATAAACGTAGCCTTCTGGGCAAAGGTTGGATTCTCGTGCTGAGCTCCCGTGTGTCAGTGAGACATACGCTCTCACGTGCCGTACAGGAGTTACAGGCTTACAGAGTCCCGTGGCCCAGGTCTGCGTAGCCCTGGTCTCCTATTTGTCTGATAGAGAGGAAAGAAAGGGGTAGGAGAAAGAGGGGAATGCCACAGAAACAGCATAACTGCGGTCCTTTAGCTTCTCCCCATCAGAAACCTCTTGAAGCTCAGTTCAACGTTGGGCAAGAACAGCCATCTCCACCAGCAAATCCGGAAACTGCATTAATATGCCTCAAACCAAACCAGTTTGTTTATTTTTTTTCAACTAACCAGAAAATTTTGAATTCCCTGTGATTTACACTGGGCAAACCCTGTGGCTGAAGGGGGTGGTACAAGGTGCAAGTCAGTGGTAAGGTGGGCACATCGTGCACATTGGCACCCCTCTTCTGAAAACTCTCCCTAAAAGTGATATAATTCTACGCTTCTTAACCTCTGCAAACTAGTCTTGTTTCCTAGTGTAATTTAAACAAACACACATAGCCTATATTTACATAATATAAACATCATGTCATTGTGTACGATGTATGTATGTTTCTTTAATCTCATTTACAGAGCCACAAGGCCATTCTGACTGGCCCCTGTCTTTCGCATTGACAAGTTCAAGAGAACAAACCAGTTTTTATCTGGTTTTTGGTGTTTTCAATATCTATTCTACTGCTGCTTCCACATCAATGGAGCAAAGCTTATGGAATAGTCCTGTCCTTCCTCAGGGATGTGTTTGTGTGGCAGAGAAGGCTGACCTTCTTCAGAGAGACTCAGATGATTGCTCCCATACTGCTCAGACCCCCAAATGGCTCAAATATCATTTTCCTGCCTTCCATCCCTCTGTGCCACGGTATTGCATCAGTATACCTCTAGCTTCATCATGCCTTCTGCAGTGACATTTGGGTAAGAGCATGTGCTTATTTGGATAGTACGTCCACCTTCCCCCCGTATCTAGAGTTGTAGTCAAGCCTGATATTCTGTACATATGCATTACAAAGTATTGTTATTTTATTGTTTGTATTTTAGTGTGGGTTTTTTTTTTCTTTTCTTTTCTCCAAAACCACCAGTGTTGGTCCAGTTTTGTGAGTTATTCTACACATACACAGCAGGAAACAATTGCTGTCCCAAACAGATTATGCTCTAAAAAGCCAAGGCAGACAAAGGAAGTATTATCATCATTTTGTAAACAAGGAACCAAGGCACAGAGAGATTAAGTGATTTACCCAAGGTCACCCAGAACATCCGGTCAAAGCCAAGAACTGAACCCATGTCTCCTGAGTCTCAATCAAGTGATTTAACTATGAGATCAAAGACTTATTGTGTATACCTGATATCTCTCCTCTAAGACATGGTAACAAAACTTTCCTCAGGTTAGGATCAATGCCACATACGGTGCAGTAAATATTGTATATGGCACATCTGTGCTGACAGCGTGTACCCACTTCTTGCACTAAGGTTTTTCCCAGGAAATAATGTCACTTATTATTCTTCCTTTGACAGTAATAAATTATCATCCTTCTTTAGATAACCCGCTGAAGGAGAGAATGCGCGCACACGGTACATCAGATGAATACATAGAAAACATTTTTTCTGCAAGGCCAAACTCATTTTACGGACTGTTTAAAATCCTTCCACACTTAATGAAATGGGGACATTCCCATGACTGTATGGACTTCATTTTGCAGTTTCACCTGGAAGCTGCAAAACAAGATGAAGGATCTACATCTCTTATATGTAGATGCCAGGAGAATATATCAGAAATGATCAATATAAAGGCATCATTCATTATAAGCTCAGAGTAGTCTTTTATTTGGAGTCTTTATTACTCACTCACTGGGGTCATTATACTATTCCTGGGATGAACTACTCTGTGCACAGGGCTTCCATGGGGCCCTAGATTAGTCCCTTCAATTTTAAGAGTAGTTTGGCTGAAAAGTGACTGTACAAAAAGGCACCAGTTAGTCCCAACAGCAGGACAGCCACAAAGGGAGGAACAGGATCCTGCCCTTCATGTGCCCCTATCTTGAGGTCTGTCATTTCTGCCCAGTCATTCTGCAAGTCAAACAGCTGCAGGTTGGTTTGCAAGTGAGCACGTGGTCTATGTACATTTTTACTGTTAATGCCACAAAACACGAAAAGAAAACCCAAGGTGAATGTGAAAACCTGGGCTGACTTTGTGGGCTGACATCTCTTGCAAACGGAGCTCAATGAGTGTGGAAACCACAGAGGAATGATAAGGTGGAGCCTCACAGTGTCATTTTTCGGCCTCTGTGGTATGTCAGCAACATTAGGAGAACAAAAGTGCACTTCCAAATCTCTCCTCAGCTTTTCTTAGGTGTTCTGTGTTGTCACAAGCTTCCTCGTGAGGTATGAGAGCTTGTAATGTATTTTCTTGGGTGAGGTTATTTCTATCATTACGTGCCTCAATAAAGGAATTTGAACGGCAGGGATCTCAATGGTGAAAATATGGTGATCAAAAGGTCTATTGTTGGAGAAAGTCAAACCAAACTGGACAAATGCAATACTGGAACATGTTGCATTTGCCCAATTCAATATACCTGTAGCACAGTAATCCTCATGTGTCTGACTGCATCGAAGGAAACAGAACTGTTCTGTTTTCTAGTAGAGGAAAAAATTGTGCTTTCGCTTAGACATACTGATTTCTTGAGCAGGAATAGGATATACATAGATACCATAAATCATGCTTAGTTTTGCCAAAGAATGTAATTATCTTTGGTATTTTGGATGACATTTCCAATAAGATTTGGACACCACACACTGATTCCTTTTAAAATTATCAATCTGTTAGTACCACAGTTCTACTTACTTCTTTAGATGTTCAAAGAGGATTTTCATTGTGTCATAGTTTGGTCTAGGGAGCTTTTTTACCAGGCTCCTTATGGATTTGATGCGAGTGGCGTTGTCCTGGATTTCTAAGGGGGAAAACAAAAACAGAAAATAACCACTTGAGTGCCATATTGGGACATTACTTTGTAACTGCATCTGGTACCTTGACAAGAAAAGCCATCATTGATATATGGTTAAAACCAGAATATATCATACCTTCTGTCACCTTAATAGAGAGCAAGAGTAATTTACAAGGATTAAAAATTCTCTCTTAATCTTAAGGAAGCTTTTTCTGGTTCACAGAATTATATTCTTATACTTTTCCTTTATTTTATCAGGCTATTAGACCGTCATCCTAAGCTAAAGTACCTCCAAGTAGTAAGGGACCCACATCTTAAGTGGAATTCCAATTTGGAATTACATTTGTCGAGTGGTGCAGCTTCTGTGATGGAGGCACTTCCCAGGTAGTCCTTGATGTCCTTTTTTTCTCATCATAATTTAATCAGCTGTATTTATGAATCTCTATCCTTAAAATTACACCCCACCATGTCTGAAAATATAAAATGATTTGCTGTTCTTTTTAGTCATGCTTTCTGGTGATCAATTATTTCAAGAAACTGTTCCAGTGTAGCTATGTTCTAATACCTGTAGCATCTCACAACTGTAATTTCTGTAAGAAATAATTTGTATTTCAAACTTACAATTAGTCATAACGAATGCAGTACTAAGGGCTTTAATATCTCTTTTGAGGTGATAAGAACATTGCTATCCTTTTTGTTAAGATATGTGTTCCTGTTGATGATGCATAGTTTCTTGGCTGATATTTTCATCGATTTGTATAAGATGTTGCAACTAAAGCAAAGTCATGTACCACTGTGCTTTCGTTTAGGAACAGATTAGATAAGGTGC
>NW_008824309.1:3195532-3196475 GCF_000699105.1 Pygoscelis adeliae | reverse complement strand
CCTAGATAACCTAAGAATACTTTTCTGATCTTATCATCTATGATTTAATTATCACCTATCATTTTTCCTATATGTTCCTTTTTAATATTCATATTACCCTAGCACCCAGAGGTCTCGATCAGGACTGAATCCCAGTTGCAGTAGGTGCTGCGTAAGCACACATGGTGACTAGTGCCTTGATTCAAAGATTTCACCAAAACAAAGTTTCAAGCAAAAATTTCCTGCAATTGAACTGATTTTAAAAATTAAAATTACTAGGACAATATTCCTTCCCCAGCATGTATTCCTAACTCCTGTTAAGATTAATACTTCATAGACACAGATATAGATGTATAGATCTATATTTTTTATGATTTGAACATTTATATAGATATGAAAGACCAGAGCTCAAAGTAGTCAATGTATAGGTATTATTTTCCAGTAAAAAATCCCAAACTTTCATATGGATTTATTCTATAGGAATTTATTCTATTCATGCAATTAACAGTAGTGATAATGAAGTTACACACAAATGAAGAATACATTTTCTGTGTATTTTACTCTTGTTCTGGTTTGACCTATACAGAACCTTAACTTCTGAACAGCACAAACTCCCCCATCTTGCAACCCAGTCATCCCTCGATGTTTTCTGCCACAAGCCATTAGTACTGTTTGTTTTTGTCCCGTGGACGATCTGTCCAGTGGAAATATTACTGAAGCTACAAATGAAAATGATATGAAATCTGCAGAAGTGAATTTATTGTAGGAAGGGGGTACAAATTCTGTGGGCTTTTTATTTGTGCTGGTTGGTGTGCGTACATGCTATGATCTTACTAGATAAGTTATATTTAGATTGGGGCTGCCCTGACTGTACCGCAACTTCTCAAATAAAGCTTCTCATCTAGTTTATTTTTTAATTCTGTTTTCCCCTGAGAATTCAATGGACTTGAATGGAACTGAAACA
>NW_008824309.1:3191177-3195511 GCF_000699105.1 Pygoscelis adeliae | reverse complement strand
AGGAAGGAAAAACTCATTGTTTGTCCGTTGCAGAATATTTGCAAGGAAATGTCGTACAGTAAAACTTTATCGTGCTCTCTTGAAGGAAATGTCTCCGCTCTGTGTTGATTAACACGGATACCAGCTTGGTAACCATCTTCCCTACAGAAACAGCTACATTACAGAGGCTGTGCTTCCTTACAAGATGTATTTGTAAAAGAGAGAAACTAAAAGGAGCAGTATTAATTTACAAAGAAGTTATTTACTGGGAGAATGGCAAGGGTAGAAAGCTTTGTTTTAGGGCTTACTATACCAAAGTCATCAATACTGTTATACAGGAGAAGAGATCTTTAGGTAGGCACTAAAGCACGAAAAACATAGAAATTTTGCATAAAATTATTTTGTGAATCAGTCTAGTTGTTAATTGTTAGTCTATTGTAAAAGAAGAAAAAACAGGCAACGCGGTAACTTTAGTCAGCATTTCTGAACTGGGAATGATAAACACCTCTGCCTGGCTCTGGCATTTATCAGTACTGAGATATTATTACCACATAGAGTCACAGCATGGTTACTGTTATCATCAAAAAAAAAGAGCCAGCTAATCTTAATGGTTTGTAAAGCCGTTACCTGCACCGGTCTGACATTTATCATGATCATTTTACCACATGAGTCCTACATTGCAAAGGTATTTTATCTGGAAGGGACATCACTATGAATTATTATTTGCAGCTAGGTAGAAAATTGTATGTTGTAGATACCTTTTCTCATTATAAATCACAGTCACATTTCACCATTACCCACACAAAGCTGCTGAGCCCAGGCTTTTTGCCATAACACTTAGTCTCGCTCCCTTTTATAGTTCCGTGAAAATATTGGGTACTCTTTCATTAAAATGGTTGATATTGGTGGTTTTTTAAATGCTATATACACGCTTGATTTTTCTCTAGTATAAAAGAATTTGTTTTTCCACTTGAGAAGCTGAAGAGGATAAACTGTTCATTTTTTTTATTAAAGCTTACTCTCGCTTCAGTTTTTGTGGCTGGGCTGTCTTTACACTTGACCTTGTTGATGGAATATTTAACAGATCAGATGCAAGATCTTATGTTTCATTTGCAATACCTATGTATTTGCTTTCTTTCTGTAAAGCCTTGAGCTCCACTTTCCTAGAAATTTTCCCCTTTCAGTTTCCTAAGTAGGAAGATTTTTTTTTTTTTTTTTTGAGGTTTTCTCTTTACCATGCTCAACTGGAGGGAGGAAATCCTTGACATGGGACATCCTCCACATAAATAGCTGTGGAGAAGGTGTCCCCCTCTTTTCGCTGTATTAGGAAGCCTGGCAGTACAGGGTGCAAAGGAAGGAAAACACTCTGAACAGCTGTTAAATTCTCCAGCTAAGCCTAGAAAATGAAGCAGACCAATTCTGATGAAATGAAATAATATTATTTTTCACTATACTCTTTTTATTGTGAAAATCTGGGGAAAAGATTCCCATTTGGAAAGTTAGACTCTCTTTTCCCTGTGAAGATTTCTGAAGGAGAAGAGTCATCATAATCACATATATCTAATAAAGAATGAGAGGACAGTTAAACCTTCCTGCATTTTTTGGGCAAAATATGGAAGATGTAGGTGATAATTTCAGTAGATCAAGATACTCTGAAGTGAATTGCAGATGGTTTTCCATGTAATATTTTCATAGAACATATATTTAGAATTTGGGTTACTGTCTTTAAAAATAGGGCCGGCTCCCTTTAAACGGAGCAAAACGGTGGAGATGCTCTCTTGTTTATATTTAAATGAAGAATGCATTGAAAAAAACCCCTTAATTTTATATAAGCTCTTTTGTAAATGAGCTTGGGATAAACATTTGAGCTCAGAAGAAAACATGATGTGTCTGTAACATTAACAGTGGCTGGGTAAAAATGAATGAAGAAAGTAACCTTTAGCACTCGTGTCCATAAAGAATACTTAAGCAAATCCCACCGAATCTTTCTTTTAATCATTAATTTTAAATGGACATAGATGTTTACAACAAGCCACTTTGTTTCAGAACAGGAAGTCCAAGGTTTATCTCCAATAACTCACGTTTGCTAGGAAGGGATGTATGTCTCTAACCTGACATGCATTCATTATTTTGCAAGGTACTGGAGTCTGACCTGTGACCCTCCTCAGACCTGCTGCATTATTCATGTCTGACTTTGTATAGTTTTACTATAGCGCCCGTTTCCCTTTACCAAGCGTTGCAGTGGCTTGTGCATGTTCAACGTTAAATGGCATTTATGGCTCACATTAATGCCTAATTTTATCACGAGCCATGGTTTCTTTTTATGCTCTTGAGCCTTACAGCTGAACTGCTGAAAAAAACAGTGATTTCTGATTCGGCATGAAATATCAAACTATTGATCTGCCACCTAATCTATGTTTTGTTGTTGTTTTTTAAGCATGGCTTTCTCTGATTTTCTTACATGGCTCTTCTCACCTTGTTTTGGTTTTTTGGATAAGATTTCTGCTGTGGTTAAAACGTCACACACTGTTGCTACAGCAAAATCGGTCTGCCAAGATTTTTTTCCAACAATTCGCGACCGATTCAGCTGCTGAAAGACAGGTCTTGTCTGGGGCTTTTTTGGTTTGTTTATTTCCTTTTTTGTTTTGTTTTTTTTGGTTTGTGTTTTTTTGTTTTTTTTTTTAATCAGAACTGAGTAGGTTAGGTGCATTTTCAAGTGCTAATGAAATTGTGAGACTTATGGTGCTGGCTACAGCCAGCCGTAGTGTGGGCAGACGCTCTGTGAGCTTCCCCACTGTGCTGCTGTGCAAGCATCCCCGCTGTTATGTTTGCTATAGTTTTAATGTCTGTGAAAAATTCCTGATGCAACTAAATTATGTTCTGCCCTCTTGTTTGTATAAATAAACACCCGACTTAGCCAATTCATCTTGCTCTTGCCCATTTTAGAAGCTTGCCCTGTCACACAATGCTTAACCCCAGTCCTTGATAGCTTCGGTGTTATCAGGGAATGAAAACTTGCTTAAAAAAGAGTGCTCTGTTGGCTTGATTTTGTTTTTCAGAGACGTCAACTGCCCAAAACTCTGCTTGCATTTGGTAAGTCTTCATATTCTGGAAGTCATGCTGGCTAAAATACACAGATTTTTATGTATAAATATATAGATAAATTATTTGCATCACTTTTAACATCGGGATATTTTAATGTTACTCTATGCAACATAAAAGTCCCAATTTTAATCACTTGCAGTACACTATGGCAATTGTCTCGTGCAGATACATTGTAAAATATTTTCTTGTTTTAAAAAAAAATCTATAAGAAGCGTTCAAACTAACTAATGTTTGCTATAAGGAAAATAACCAATTTGTGATCTGAATTGATTTTACTTTTTATTCATGACTCAGAAATAGATGTTGCAAAAGAAAATGAGAATTGCGTGAAACCTCTCTATATGGGCAATTGATAATTTCATCCTATGTGATATAAAGTGGAGTTTGCAATGAATATTCATACAACTTTTGCGATCCGTTAGCAAGACCCAAGACAATGAGTTCGCGACTCAGTCCCATTTAACAAAAATATATGTGGAATTAATGGGAAAAAACCAGCACTTACAAAAGTTAAACTTTAATATATCAAACTCCAGGTGCCGGAGTTTGAGGGAAATAACCAATAATAGTCATTTTTTACATATTTGATGGGACTGATTATGCAATGTGCAACTCTAAATGGCTTATAGCACATTGTAGCATGGTTCCATCCCATTGGCTACAGTAGGGTGCAGGCAGATGGATGACAGTGACAAGGAGAGAAGTGCTTTTGCTTAGCCGTGCGTTAAGATGCCATCCAGAAGCTCTGTGCACTGCAGACACTTCATTAGGATGCCAGGATAATGGTAAACTACCACTCAGAGTGACACCCCATTTCCTGCTTACTGAGCTCTCCAACCTCGGCAGATGTCAACAATCTCACAGTGCTACAGAGCAGACCTAACTTTCCAGGCACTTTGACTCCAATTTTTTTCCCTTAACAGTGCCATACATTACATGCAATATGTAACAGCAAGTACCAAACAGAAAACAAAATTTGCTGCCCTAATTATAACAAAGCAGCATCTGACTTAGGTACCGCATGCCCGGCGTACATACAACCAGTTAGGCAGCATAAAAGAGGAATGATCTTTATCAGTCAATTTGGGGGGTTAATTAGACTTAGGACTTTGATAACTAATGGATAGTCTGATCCCGCCTGAAATGACTGTGCTTCACCGCTAACTTCTACCAAGCCTCGGAAAAATATGCTGACCTCTTTCCTGGTATTTCATACGCTGTTACAGCCTTGTGCCGGGTTTTCTGCACAG
>NW_008824309.1:3181177-3186177 GCF_000699105.1 Pygoscelis adeliae | reverse complement strand
GCACACGCACGGGTTAAAATAGGAAAAGCAGAACAATGTTCTCCCATTAAGGAATGGCCAGCTTGAACAGGCTTTCAGCTATACTTAAACTCACGCCGCGCTTCCAGTTGACAAAATGGTGGCCTACCAAAGCGCTTGACAACCTGATTGGCACATGTGAAATTAAAATCCAAAGGCTCCTAACGGAAAAGGTCTCCCAAACTGGCGGTTTGACTGATACACTGAAAGCAACCCACCGCATTTATCACCCTCTGCCTCAACTCGAAGCTTCGGAAGACGGTAACAGCAGTGCTCCTTATGTCCACGCTACTGGCCAGGCAGGCACAGATCAGCAGGCCATGCTGCGCAACCTGTTTCTCCGGCGGTACAGATTTCGAAACGGCAGATATAGCTCGCGAGGGGCAGGCGCTCAATTCGCACCTATCAAAACAACAGGCAGGGCTGCCACGCTTTCAGCTAGAGGAGCGGAGCGGGCGAGAGGCAGCACCGCCGCGGGGTGTGAAGGGATGCCGTATCCCGACGGGGATGCGGGTGCCCGTTCTGGCACCTCTCCCCTGGGGACGGGGTGAAGGTGGTCCTGATGGAGACAGTGCTCGCGGCCCGGTGGCTTCTTCAGTCCGGCCTGTTTTGCTCCTCTGTGTCTTAAAGAGGGACTCTTAAGCATCGTTTTCCCCTTGAAACTGTTTTTCCCTTTGAAAAGCTTTTTTTTTTTCCTTTTTGTTTTATTTTTCCCCCTTTGGAAATTTGATCTTATGATACGGCTATTAGCGTCAGGTCTCTCACTGAAATGACACGTATTGCCATCCCCTTTTTGTGGCCTCCTAAAAGCATCCTTATGGCAGTTGTGGTGGGATTCAGTCACTTAGATTCTGGCAGCTAATCACGTCGGAGAGTTACCCTGTTGTATCCACACTATCCTCCAACCGCGCCAAGACATGAGGAGCTTCTGGGACACTTCATGCAGTGTGTCAGGTGCTCCAAGGCATATTAAACAGCACTAGATGCATCGTATTTTAGTAAATATATTTACCTGATGTAGCTGAGCATTTAGTTATATAGGTTTCTAGTTGTTTAGAGATTGACTGTATCTGTAGGTTTGTAATCTGGCTCACTAGCTTTTGCTCTCAGAGGTGGGTCATGCTCCTTTGCTGATGTTGTCTTCCACTACCAAAGGGTTCGGAAAGGGGCGTGAAGAATTTGGGTGCGCATGGGCAATGTTGTCCCAGCACATCTTGACAAAAATATCTTGTTATGGAAATATTTTGATCTATAACTAGAGATCTTTTGGTCTATAGGGTACAGCTGCTCCCATGGCTGGTGGCTCATGTTGGATGTGAACCAGCGCCATGCTGAAAAGACCAGGTAAATCACCGGTTTGTGTTTACTTAGCTTTGCCCCACTGATTTCACTGCACAATTTTCAAGGGAAGATTCCCTTTGCAAAACTAAATGGTTCCTACCTTGCGTTAAGCCCCGGTAAGAATTTGTTAAAGCTTTGATCGCTGGCTACCTGTTAATACACAGAATACTAAAGAGCCCTCCACAGTCACAGGGGGCAGTACAGAATTATTATTATTTTTTATTTGTTATAAGCATACTATTTGTAATAATTTATGGACATTCTTGAATTTATAAATATCACCGCTTTGCCAAATATTTTAACTATCCCTCCATGGCAAATTGTCTTTAAATACTGGCAGTTTTTTCTTTTTAACATTTACTTGTGGACCAGAAACACTTGCAGTCTATTGCCCCTGGCCTTCTGTGAGAATGTTAGTTAGCAATGCTCATAAAAACTCAATTCATCAATGTGAACATAATTTGCTATGAACAGAAAGCTCACAAAAGGGTGAATTTGTCAGATAGACAGGTGGCCTGAGATCTCTCCCTGATACTGAACGATATGAATAATAGATTCTGGTAAATGTATGCCAAGACTTGAGCTGTAAACACAGCTGCCTCCATTCCCTTCCAGAATAACAGCTTCGAGAACGAAAGCACAGGAACCACAGTTCCACCTGAGGACTAAGCCCTCGCACGTACACACACACACACACACAAACACACACACAAATGCAACGTACTTGCAGGCTCACAAAGAAAACAAGCCCCGGAAAAAGGACATAGCCATTTCCAGCTTCTTTTGCAGACCCTTGCTATGAACGGATTTTAACATGTGTGGAGAGCAGAAGGAGAGAATAATAGAAAACATTTAAAATATATTTTTAAATATCTGCAGTCACAGAAATAAATCTTTCTGCAATCCAAAAGAAAAAAAAAACAACCAAACCCTCAGCTGGCTTTTGTAGGTAAAGGATCCAGAGGTAAGACCAAAACAAAAAGTGTCATAATGTCGCAGTTGAACATGTATAAAATAAAATTATAGAGCTTTTTTGCTTTGATACTACTTCCAAAAATCAGTTAACTGTAATGATCCTAGCTAGACCTGCACAACGTTTTGGGGTTTTTTTGTTTTGTTGCAGGCTATTGGTATTTATTTATACTGCATTCAGTCTTAGCTCATTTTTTTAGGTTTAAATCATTAATTACTGTCCACAGACTAAGTTAGAAAAATATTATATGTGCAAAAATGACCTTTAGGCTTTTCTAATGAACAGCTTTCTGCTGGATGGTTGCCCAACATAACTTTAGAGCAGGCTGAAGTCTGTTCCCAGTGACCGACGGTACAAAAGGGTCGCTGTAATGTTTGGAGACCAGTGGGAAGGACCTAATCCCAGGTCAGGCGCCTCTGGCAGTATCATATAGGTGGGAGGAAAAGAACCATGGGTCAGTGACTTTGTGTTGTGGAAAAAAACCAACCAAGTCTTAAAATGGAGTCAGTTGGGGCCAGCCACGTTCATTTTGAGAGTGCATTGACAGTGTGGTACAAATGCTCTGATGCAGTTGACTTTAAAGGGCAGACGTGTAACATATTGCAGAAGAGAACGGCTGGTTGAAGTGCTTGTTTTGGGCTGCCAAACGCTTTTATTCTTGCAGTCCTAGCTGAGGACTCTCAGCTCTATTCTTTGGTCAGGGTTTAATATATTTTCCCCCTTATAGGTATAAAACAAAGGACTTTTCCCACACTAGCATGCCTTATTTTAGGGATAAGGCATGCTCCTTATTTGATCCTTCCCTGGCAGTGATATAGCCCAGGAAATGAATTGGGAATTGTATCATCTGAAGTTCATACATGTTTGTTAATATTTGTTATTTAGGGAGGATGCTTCTCTGTAATGAGTTGGCTAAGGTGGGAGACATGTAGCACTGAACGCAGAACCGACACATCCTAAAGCTCCCAAAATGTGACCGCATATGAGATATTAAAGGCAAAATGGAAGTTCTGAACAAATGAAATCACTGTCAGAATAATAAAAGAGAAATGAGCTATGATCTAATCTGTTTTCTAGCAGTGTCACAGAGGAGCTATAATAAAAGCTATTTGCAAAGTTCGGAATCATTTCCCGTGCAAAGCCATTCACACACTATACGACTCTGGACAAATGGAGGGGGTCTTGGCTTTGCCAAAAAATTGTATGTGGATAGTTTACTATTAGTTTTAAGTTTGTGCACCTAAATTTCCCATTTGGCTGCAATTGAAGCTCCCTCCCTCCCTCTTTGAGATGGCACATGAACTTGTGCACCTGGCTTTCTCCCTCTATTTTTGGTGCAGCATCTTCACCCCTTTCCAATTACAAACTGCAAGTGTAAAGGACAAACAGAAAAAGAATAAAGGCTCATCACTGGATGCTTATTTAACCTGCTTTTGCACCATGCATGCTAGAAATGAGAGCACAGCAAAAGATGTATCATGTCCTCATTGGAAATGCTCGTTCTGTTCTTCGCCTTGGAACAATGCATGAAGTGCAATCCTGGTTACGGTGTGCCTCTAGTTCTGTGGCATCATCTCTATTAGCAGTGTGTGAGGAAGAGACATACAAAAGGGACACAAGGAAGGATGAAGTGGGTATATGAATGCCTGTTTCCTCCTTCATCTTCACAATGAATATATGACAAGTGATAAAATAATGATGGAAGTACACCTAGAGTCATGCACGGAGGTAGTGAAGCAGCTGCTCCGTATGCTCCTCCTATTAAATCAAGTAAAGCAACTTAAGGCTGTTCGAAATAAAGATAGTTTCCCTGTGTCATTTTTTGCATTTTAAAGCAGTTATAGGTTGGGCAGCTGGAAATGGGACTGAACCAAAGGGAAGAGAACATGGAGCAGAGCTGAGCTGTCCTTGCTCTAGGCTGTGGAAAAAAAATATGAAAAGGTGGAAAACAACGTCCTGTGCTGATTTCTGCACAAGTGGAATAACAGCAACCGAGCTCTATATAGATCTTTCTCATTTCAATTCAGTGCCTTTTACCATAAGTAGATTAAGGCACGGCAGAGAGAGAAACAGAAAGAAAAAATACTATTTCTGCAATATCGCATCCACCAATTTCAAACTCGGGGACTTCTGCAGCAGAGATTTAAGAGCAGCATGGACCCCATGTATATCTATAAAGGCTCCCCGTCAATCAATGGGACAGAGATCTCCTACTCACGTGGGAAGAAATGAACTGATTAGCATCAATGGGAAAAGCAGCAATGACAGCAAGCTGTGGGACCTCCCTGGCTCCCTAGAGCCTGACAGTATGGCTGGGAGGTTTCCCTCTAGATGTTTTGGTGTGTGCTTATAAGATATCTCCTGTCCAGGATGGCATCTATTGGAAATGCAGTTTGAAATGGTCATTCATCGTGAAGACCTGGTGACGAGCTGTAATAAATCACCTCCTGGACTTCATGGGGCTGGGCACTGTCCTCTATGAGAGGGACTTTTTCAGACCTGCCTGTGTTGCTTAGCAAAGATCCCTGCAAAAATACACCTGGGATTCAGATGTGCAGCAGTCATGCAAGTTTCATAATGCGAAGTGGACAAATCACTTATTTGCACCTAAATTTCTTGGTTGTCTTTACACAAATCTCTCCCTAATCCTCCCAATTCCCATTGCACC
>NW_008824309.1:3179191-3180210 GCF_000699105.1 Pygoscelis adeliae | reverse complement strand
GCTTGTCAGTCTTTCTCTTTCCCCCAAACATGGCCCAAGCTCCAAAGTAAAAAAAAAAAAAAAAAAAAAAAAATCACAGAGTGAAATCTTTATTCAGTAGCAATAAATCTATTAGCTGGCATAAGGGTAAGGTGAAGAATCTTATTCCTTTTGCATTTTACTGGAAATGACTGTACTACACAAAGTGATAAAAAAATTCTCCTGCTGCCTGCAAAAGCACCATCATGCAGTTGGCGTGAGTCACCAGCAAAAACCAAAGAAGTCAAATAAATATATGATGCATTGCCTCTGTGTGGCGAAGACAAATACTGAGGTGTCTGTCTGGTGGAAGACAGTATTGCCGTATCAGTAGAGATGACTGAGTAACCGGCTACTGTGAGCTGAAATGCGGGAGCTCAGCCAGTCATGCCATTGCATGGTGCACTTCATGGGGTAATTTTGGTACTTTCTGACATACTGAACATGAAAGCTAAATGGAAAGCTTCAAAATAGGAAGCGTAATCCAACCCTGCTATCCACCCTACAATAATGCTGGTGTTATTTGTTTATATATATAAAAAAATAAAAGCACAGAATGCCTGTAACTTCCGTGGCATTTTTTTCCAAGTGTTTCAGTTTCTATTTGACTTATGACAGAGCTTAAGATCAGTCTGTTGCAGAAAATATGAGACTATCTGTGCACCTAAGCAAGTCTGTTCTGAAAAAGAAAGTTGATTTGTGTTATCTAACTTTGATATTATTGAAATTTACCTCTGCCTATACTTCCAGAACTCCAACCCCAACAGTTCTTGAAAACAAAATATTATTTGTATTTCAATTGATAAATTATTCTTCGTAACAGTATCTAGTCTTTCTTTTTGATACAACCTCTCATTTCCACCTCCCCACTGCTACATGGTTCCCTAATTATGTCTAATTATTGCACCACCATCAGCAATAACAAAAAAGGATTTAGTCAGGTAAGCTTGCCATGGTTTTTTTGCATGTGATACAGCTAACCCTGCTGTTGCCTTCATAAA
>NW_008824309.1:3170346-3179158 GCF_000699105.1 Pygoscelis adeliae | reverse complement strand
AAAGAGTGTTATATAATGAGCAGCATTTTATAAGCAAGCAGGTGCGTTATTATTTATGACAAGGAATATACTGCATAGCTCACAGTGCACAAACTGGTCAAGAAATAGGATGCATATATAGATTTTCTGATCTTTTGACTCTTCCCAGAAGTCACAGCAAAACTACATGGCTCTACAAGTGAGAAATTACCTTAAAGTCACAGGAGAATCCCCATGCGTAGAGGAGTCCTTTGGTGACTTAAAGCTGCCACACTGATTCTTCTGAAGTTAAAACTTGGAGCTGGCTCAGCTAGACTCCAGCTTTTTGTCCATAAACTCACAAGATAGACATGCCACAATATCCAAGGTCTAATTAGGCATAAACATCTAGTAGAGTGTTAATAAAAGCCATTAAAAAAGCAAATATATTGCTCTTCTTTTTATTGGGAAAAAGGAATTCCAGGAAATTAGAAGTTGCATAGTATATTGGGCATCTACGGCCAAACAATGAAAAAAAAAAAAAAATCTGGTGTATGGTGAATGAATTAAAGACTAAAAAAGGCCAACATTCCTCCCAAGGATATGTAACCACCCTCCTGGAAAAGACACTTTGATTGCATCTGTAGAAGAAGCAGGCTGGTGCACCAGGGGAACGCAGTGCGGCAGCCTCGTACCAGACAGGCCACACAATCCCCTAACACGCGATATAGCTCTCAGTAAAGCCTCTAAGCTTCGGCACAAAACATTCCTACATTATTTCTCCAGCATGTTGTCTTCAAGTGAACACCTCCTTTACCGCCTGATGTAGGAAAATATATTACAGGCACACAGCTGGGGTAAGGGAGTCTGCGGTCACAAACTAGAAAAGAGCTGCCTCTCCCAGGTCACAGTCCCTAAAATTACTCCTACGTTGGTTTGAGGTGGCCTTAGCCTTATCCGAAGGTTTTTGGGTTTTTTTAATGGAAAATTTATAAGTGTTATGTATACACATACACGTACACACACATATATATTATAATAGCTGACAAGAACAAAAGAGTACAAAGGGAAACTTATTTCTTCACTAAATATGCAACTTAATTCCTCATATTAAAAAAACCAAACCTAAACTAAAATACCAACCCTCCTTCCCCCACCCAGACCCAGCGGTTTGGCAGTTTGGAAGAAGAGTTCCTAAGTACCCCAAGCTGCTTTCTATGTTTAGTGTAGAAGCCCGAGTGCACCAGTAAGTCTGTAACTCCACTTGAACTATTGCACTAAACATTGAGATGGCCCTTTCTTCCCTAAAACGTTCTGGGCCACAAGCTGGATGTGTCAGCGATATAGCAGATGGGGAAAATGTATACAAGTATATTAATTTTGTGGCCCAGATTTATGCAGAACACATATTTGCACAGATTTCATATAGGATTTTAAATCTTGTTTTAACCCTTACCGGATAGATGCAAAGCTTGGAAAGAGCACGAAAGTACAGCAAAAATGTTTGTAGAGGGGGGGAATGGAAACGAGAGGGCTGCTGCTGTCACTGCTTGCTTTGGTACCTGATTTACACAAGTTAATCTGCATGCCTCAGTTTACTCGCTGTAAAATATTTATACTAATGCTAGCCATCTCACAATGACTTTGCAAAGCTTAGTTAATTAGCTCATAATTAATTAGGTTCTTAAAGCTTCCTGGATGAAAGCAGAGCTGGGTGAATAAAGATAAAAAAGAAAGAATATTGTGATTTTTTTTTCTTCTTTTTTTTTTTTTTTTTTCCAGGGAAGATCTGGTGATGTGCCTGCATGTTCCCAAATATTCAGGTGAGCATTTTTATTCACTTGAAAATCTCCCAAAGACAAAAGGGCTGTGCATGCCAGCGTGGAGAAGTATTTCTGAGAACATTCATACCAGATGTGTGCTCATGACCATCCTGAAAAACTCTTTTCATTGTTTGCACAATGATTTGTCAACGAGTTATAACTGTTCATGAATTATTTGCCAAAGGAAAAAATACATTCCCTAATGGCTTTACAGACTGGTCTATACGCACTTTTCAAACTGCTTTAACCATAGCTCTTTAGAAATGAATGCAGCCGCTTTGGTGCGACACCCTGCTGCGGTCGGAGATGTGCCCGTATCTAGGATGGGGCGACTCAATTAATTTTTACTGTGGTCTACTGAGAAACTCTAATGAGGGCCGCAAATTTTTTTTTTTTTTTTTTTCCTGAGGTTTACTGGGTAAACTTAGAGATTCCAACCTTTCATTTGAGAAAGGGAAATATATTTTAAAGCTGGAAAAAAATAATGACCCCGATTCTCCAGTGCAGCGCAGCTATTTTGCTTAATGCTCCCGACAGAGAAATCGTCCTTTTCCTGCAGGACCGGGGAACGGCACTGACGGGCAGCCGTGGGAAAATCCACTTGCAGCATGGCTCTGCGGCAGGGTTTTGTGTTTGAGGAAGCCGGGGGTAGGGGTAAGCCTCCGAAGGGTTGTTTTATTTTTGGTTGAACAGGCCAAAATAGGTTTTACGCTATTTACTACACGGTGAGTGTTATAGAGCTTAATTTTTGTGTTCCTGGCAACCGTGATGGGACCCTTGACCCTCAGTGAGATGCTCAGAGACCCTGGGCAATGCGTTGAGAGAGATTCAGCAGCTTCAGCATGAGTGTAACCAGCAGCCTGAACTGACCCAAGACTGTAAATACACACACAGCCACCAACAGCAGAGAAGCCACAAAGAAAATCCTCTCCGAGACTCTGCTGAAGACGTAAACGTCCCTGGGCTTCCTTCCCAGCCTCTGCCTCTCTCGTGGGCTTAGGTAGTCGTGTCCTTTCCTGCAGGACACGGTAGCACCGATACCTCAACCCACCCGTTGCTTTCCAGTAAGGAAAGCACTCATTCACTGTGGCGTTAATGTATAAACTAGTCCGTAAAGAGACTTGAGCTATAAGTATCACTTTAATACTATTATAAAGTAAATACTTCTCACAGAGTATTGTACGTAAATACTAAGTATTACAAAGCTTCCTGCAATGCTCTACAACCAACCTCAGGCACCTTCTGCGTTAAAATTGAGGCAACTTTAGGATTAACGCCTGGCTTATCTTTATCTATTTCTGAAGTTTATCCAGATAAACTTTATATTGAGGCATGTTGGGGACAGGTAAGACTTATGGAAACAAATACTTTTGTGAGGCTGGTCCTAACTGTTTATTTTGTGTGCAACTTTATCTTTATGTCACTGTACATGCCCACATTATGGGTCTGTACCTTTTTGTTCAAACCAACATAGCCAGAGAAGGATAAAGACTGTAAATCATCCCTTAAATTTAACTCGGCCCCAGAACATTGTGGGACTTAATGACTGATACACAGTGGAAGTGACAGACAGGAAAACCCTGTTAACCCTCAGGTCCAGAAGATAAGCTAAAACACTTTCAAAGAATTCACCATGCCTGGCATCATAAAAGTGGCTCAGTTCATTAGGTGAATAATTTCCAGTGAATTTTTAACGCAACTTCCATGTAAGTAATGCACAAAAGGAGACCAGTCTAAACCATCCGTTAAAGTATTCTCTGCAGTAAATTTGACAAGCTTAAACAAAAAAAACTTGTATCAGCTGAAAAGCCTGCATTTATGTAGTACCTTATTCAGTAACTCAGGAGAACATACAGTATGCTATCTGTAGGATAGCATTTTTTTTTCCTCCAGATGTCTCTTTTTCCTTCCAGAAGTTGCAGAGCATTGGACAAGCAGTAACAGATGATGAACACATGCATAACTACAAATGGGCAAGCTGATTGTTTTCAGAATTGGTATAAACATTTGCTCTTGGATTGAGATTTAGCCCATAGCAAATCTTTACATTCTCGTTATAAACCTCTGACAAAAAGAGCTTCTAATGAAAATGCTGACAGTGTGAAAACGTGGTTATGGTCAGGAAAACAAATGGATAAAAAGTGGCATTTTGTAGTACCATATGTATACTTCATCAGGGAAGTCTTTGCTAAGTTTACATTTCAAAGCAAAAGCTTGATGATAACTGCTTCTCCTACCCTTTCTATTTAGGGCCCCCAAACCTACTACTATTACTGCTATCTCCTACACTAGCATTTAAAAAAAAAAAAAACAAACCAACAGAGGCTGGGATATGAACTTCTCTGAGAGCTCAGTGAGAGAGCCAGCAGCTGGATTTTTAGCATCTCTTTTATTTTTGATTATATAGATAACGGTAGAGGCCAACAGTCCCAATCAGGACATGGCCTCACTGCGGTAGGGTGCTAAAGACTGAAAAAAAGGGGAAAAAAAGCACACATGGAGAAGAGAACTGCATCGTGTGTGCTTGCACAGGGTGCATGGCAGGAGACAGAGGAGGAGGAGGAAGGGCCCAGCAGGACAGGAGAGGTGAGACAGGCAGTCTGGGAAGGCTTTCCCAAAGGCCACTGCTACTTCTTGGGAGGTACAAAAAGAGTCCCTGTCCCTCTCCTGCCGGAACGTGGGGTGTCTGGAGGGCTATGGCATTTCTCCTAAACTTAGACGTGATGTTCTTTTGGGCTACTGTGATGGAAGTGCCAATATGGGAAACGAGGAGGATTACAGTGTTGGGGAGCGTTTGAGCCCTGCATTATGAGAAAAAAAAGCAAAAGCAAAAGATGGTTTATGGCGTCTAAGACGTGTATGGGACTGATGGTTATAATACAGGACGAGGGAAGGCCTGTATGCTTTTGCACTCACAGCGGCAACCTGGTTTGAGTGGCTAAAACAGACCCAGATGCACCGTGCCTGCAGCCTCGCTGGCCATTTCATGGTCCTCAGGGCAGTGGGTGAGGAGAGGCAGATGCATATAAAGTCTATTGACTATTCTTCTTCCTCAAAGCACAAGCAAAGTACAGATCAGTAGGTGATAATGGAACAGAAATGGGGGTTTACAGGCACAGACCATCAATGTTTTTTGTGAAAAGCCACTGAATTAGGTGCTATCTGACAGAGCACTTATGTCTTTCTTCAGCACCATCAGGGCTTCCTAGGCTTGCTTTAAACTAGCAACTATGGAATAAAAGAAAAAGATAAGAAAACATAAGATAGAAAAAGGAAAAAAAAATTAAAACCCCTAACCCAAGTTCTTAAGAACCAGGAACGTCAAACAAACATGGGACTGATAACCAGGAAGAAATCAGACAAAGCGATGGTGCAATGGGGCGTGCAGGGCAGTAAAATCTGGCACGATATTTACAGTGGCATCCGTGTTTATGGTGGGGAGGGAAGCAGGGTCACCTCTCCATGACCGATGGGTCCTGTCCAGTTCTGGAGCCCATTGTTATGAGAAAGACACTGAAAATGTTCAGGATACTCACACAACCCCAAAACCCTAAAACTAAGTAAAAAAACCCCCAACCTTGAATACTGCATTAGAAGCAATGATGTATGTGGTGAGATGAAAAGGAGCTTGGTTAAATCATGACTGAGGATGCCAGAGGAATGGCAAGGAACTACTAACACCTGAAGGAAGCAAACACGAAGGATAAGACGGTGTCTCCTCTGGAGCCAGCAAGAGTTTTGCTAGTGACTTCAGCGTGACCCAAATTCTACTGCAAGGAGACAGAGGAAACGTTCAGCACAACGAGGAGGATACTGGAAGTAATGCTTTTGCATAAAGCAAATTAAAATGTAGCTGAATTTCAGGAAGACCTCCTGACAGCAAGACTGCCTGTGGAACTGGAAAATCCTCACGCTGCCGCAGACGGTAAACAAAGACACTGCGCAGAAAGAATTCGCTGGCTTGTGGTATAATGAACACAGAATTATATCATTGCAACAATATACACCCGCTGAATTTGACTCCACTTGACGAGATGAGAGCTCTTAAGTTGCTACGTTGAAAACAATTTAATTGAACCTGGCTAATTAGAATATGACAAGTAGTTAAAAATTATGTAATGCTTTAAAAATCTTTTAATTAATTTGAAATTCTGGTGGCAAATTAGTAAATGTACGTCAGTAACTTCCTGTGCTTGACTCAATACATCATAGAAAAAAAAAAAAAAAGATATATTTTATCAATAGGGACACTTTGAGAAAACATACACAAGTAGAAAATAATAATGTAGAGTAAGGAATAATTAATTAATTCAAGCTTCAAGATAAGATCACTGTGTCCTGCTGACCCTACATGTTAATCAGCTGATTGATTAATTGCTACAATCATAATAATTATAGGGTGTAAATCTAAATACATTTAATGATAGTTTACACTTAGAATAAAAATGTCTTTTATGTCTGCTTATCTTTGTCATTCCTTGAAGCCTAGTCATATTTTTTGTTTACCATAAACAAACCTGAACCATTTTTAGATGTTATCTTTGTGATGAGGTAGGTTTATACTTCGTTCATCTGATCAGCAATATTTTTTTTTGTGGCCTCCACCTTCTGTCTAATGAAAAATATGTTCTTAGATGAGAACAATTGATTATGTGCAGTAACTGATACAGCTTCATCAAAAACTCATCCTTAAATGAAAGGCAAGGGGACATACCAATAAGGCTATTGTACAGTTATAGACTGTCTTTAACCAAAAGAGTTTTACATATTGAATGCTTCTTCCACCACATAAACTCAGTCTGAGGTGAAATCGTAAAGCAGATCAGCAGCACAGAAAAATATTAAAGAAAACAATCCAAAGAAAATTAAGAATTCTTCTGCTGATTTCTGACTTATAAGCAATGCAGAAGATCTCGACGCCTACACCATCTTTGAATTTGTGCTGTTTCTCGTTAAACCTAATCGTGCTTTATGGCTGCACTGAAAGAAAAGTATGGGTCCTTGTATTTCAACTGGCATAGCTAAAATCTTATTTTCTACTAAAAAGTACATGAAAAGAAGAAACAAGGGCTACTCAGTTAAATCTGTTGAACATCGTTAAAATGCACTATTAAAGATTAAGTCTTACGTTACTAGAGACTCACTAAGTCACTAGTGGGGTGTTTCAGTAGGAGTGACAGGTAGAAGTTGTAGTTGTTTGTACTCTGCATGTCCCACAGATAAAAACTCCTCTTTCTATCATCGCTGACCTGATTAACAAGTCCTACGTGTTTGGTCCTGACTTCTTCTTAGATTACAACTCCTTTGTGTTTCTCTTGAAGTGGAAGGTGGTGTGAAGTGGGAATTTCATTTGCTTCCACTTAAACTGAGAAAGCACAGCAAAACACCTTGGTGAACCGAGGATTAAATTTATTCCTGTTTTTAACATTTAAAAAAAAATAATCGTGATTTTAGTTTCATTCTTGCCATTGTAAAATAGTGTGTCCCTTAATTTTTTTTTTTTTTAAAGTATGAGTTTCAGTTAAAATACAGACCTTAACACCAGATTTCATGACCATTTTCAACTGTGCAGTTCTAGAAATTTTGGATTTTTCATTTATAGAGTTGGTATCCATATACTGCTTTGCAACTCTCATTATGCAGTGATATTTGTTAAATAAATAATGCTAGGTTAGGAATTATAGTATAAATATTTTAAGGAGCCACTAAAGCATTTTGAAAAAGAACCTAACCAAGCAAATTCCAAGTGAATGAACTTTTACAGCCTTCAAAGGGTTACCTGACCTTCTACTTTTGCAGCTTGCTTGACTCAAAGTTACAGCAATGGAGGAGATAACATTGAAACTGTACTATAAAAATAAATTACTATCATGAATATTAAGCAACAAGGATATAATAAACATGACTGCTTACATGATTCTGATTTATTGATACTGATTTGCTAGTAAATTATCACACAAAGTACTCGTTTTAGTTGTTCAGGAACATGTGCAAAATAAAGCTTGGTGGACACTTCCCAAAGACCTTGACATCTGTCACTGAATTCATACTTTGGGATTCTTGGTGCCTATTTTTCTGGTATGTGATACAGTGGCGTGTTTACTTTTCCTTTCCACAGATTTTTTTTTTAATTTTTGGCTGCCTGGCTTCCTTAAACTCTGTTTTTTAGCCATGCACAGTTTTTAAAACTACTATCATGGAGGTTCAGCTCCGACACAGTGGAACAAATCCAGCTGCAAAATCTCCTAAAGGCTGTTCATGCTTGTTCTGTTAAATAGTGCTCACTTTGAGTCAAGAGGTTTCATTACTATATTTATGAACCTCTTGGCACCAGGAGTTGGGATTTCCCAGTGCTAAGCATTAATGCATTTTGCATCACTCTTTAGCATCGGGAACTCTAGATCACTGGTGCTGAGGGGTTAAAGACAGTAAAAAAACCAGATCTTTATTTCCAGATAGAAATCTTTAGTGCGTGTGTGCATGCTTGATTTGTGTGTGTGTGTGTATAGTCCGAGCAACTATCAGATAGCAGCGGTAGAAAGCAGGCTACCACAGCCACTAACTACCAGGAACTGCAGGTTTCAAGGGATCTCAACATTAACAGCCTACTGCCTATATTCTGCATCAGATATTTGTTATCCAAATTGATGGAATGTATCGTATCTGAAAATAGGATTATTATTCTTTAAATTTAAAGCCTGCTTTGTGCTTATGTGGCTTATATCACTTCATGACATGGTGTGTTATGTCAAACCTAAGATTATTTTTGGAGCTTTCTGAGACAGAATCTACTTCATTTTGCCTGTCATCAGCCTAAAGCACGTGCCAAAAGACCCCTTTTTTGAGGCAGTGATTCACAAATACCATCTGAACTAAAGGACAGCTACTGCTTCAAAGCAAAAACACATATCTTGGATCATATTCTACTAACTTCTCCTAAAGTGGTTACTCTCATCAAAGTTTTGATACTTCTCTGCGGAGGATTTATATCTACACGGTGGCTAATTTTTTTTTTTAAAATGCTAATACAC
>NW_008824309.1:3132341-3170320 GCF_000699105.1 Pygoscelis adeliae | reverse complement strand
TCAGGTGCCATGATCTGTGGTGTAAAGAAAAACAAGCAACGACCTCAGCTGCAGAGCGTAGGTTAGTTCTGGCTGCATGTGAACATACAGATGCAAATCAAACATGAGCCAAGGAAAAGGCCGTTCTAGAAGTGGCACTTGATAGCCCAGGGCTGGAGCTGCAGAAGCGTATATAAGCCTGCCTGCCAGGCAACCCTTCCCTCTTCTCCTGTTTTATTTTTGTTTCAAAAGGAAAAGAAAAAAAGGAAAAAAAAAAAAAGAAAAAGGAAAAGAAAAGGGAAAGGGAAAGGGAAAGGGAAAGGGAAAGGGAAAAAGAGAAGAAAGGGAAAGGGAAAGGGAAAGGGAAAGGGAAAGGGAAAGGGAAAGGGAAAGGGAAAGGGAAGAAAGAAAAAAGAAAGGAAAAGGAAGAGAAAAAGAAAAAGAAAAAGAAAAAGAAAAAGAAAAAGAAAAAGAAAAAGAAAAAGAAAAAGAAAAAGAAAAAGAAAAAGAAAAAGAAAAAGAAAAAGAAAAAGAAAGAAAAAGAAAAAAGTTGTTGCCACTGTGCTCACGTTATTTGCCCTCCTTACGGGCAGGCACCCCGTGTAGGTACCGGGACAATTTCCTCCCTGTCCCTCTGTACTTTCAATGTCACCTGTGGGAGTGTGGGGAGAAGATACACAGTGCAATTTAGGTTGGGTTTTAGTCCTGGCCGCTGCTCACATCACGCTTTCTTTATATGTGCAGCTATTGCCCTTTACGTGACACTGTAGCAGTGCCAGCTTGGAAAGTATTTCCCGTGTTCGCCGGGGCTCTCCTGATAACGAGTTACAAACACCAGGTATTTCATACGAGCTTAAGCAGATCTCCAGTTCTCAGTTACATTTTAGGTTTCTAAAACTTTTGAGAGTCCTACCTTTCTGGTTCCTTCAGATCTTACTTTTTGTATTAATACATAGTTTGATTTTCTAATCATCTAAGCAAACCTAGGTGAAGGGATTTTGTGCCTGGCTTGCATTTTTTTTCCTCAGTGCAACACTATCACTTAAAAGTGTTTAACAGTGAATGAGTCAGCCCATGAGCTGTCGGTGAATTAGATTGGGCTCCTGATCTCAGCGAGATTATCTGTGTGATATACTACCTTCCCAGGCAATTAAAGCATTAGTGCTTTGGCCAAAATGTAACAATAGTCAAACGGGTTAACAGGCTAATGAATTTTATATAGAAGGGAGTCAAAGGGGGAGCAGTTTGACTCTCCGGGAAGCAAGATGAATTGCATTTTATTTTAAAATTGTGGGCATTTCAAATTCAGTATCTCTACTACAAGCACAAGGCAGCGGATTGCAGAAATGTTTCTGCACCCAAGGAAGCATCCTTAAAAGTAAGAGCTTTGTTCAATGAGTTTCTTGTACAATAGGTTGCCTCGGGGCTGCACACTCCCTGACACCCGTTTAGGAGGAGGATGTGCAGCACTACTCATTTCTTCCATTCCCACACTATTTCTTACTTTACTTGACTTTTCTTTTTAGCTGTTATCTGGTACAGCTGGTGTAGTACAGCTGCTAAAGATGCTTTTCCGCAGCCACATTACCCAGTTTTCCAGCACTACTTTTTCACAATTTGTGTCCCTCAAGAGACATTATAAATCCTATTAACTTTGAACTCTGGCCCAGCCTTGGTAAGAACACAAGCCTACCCTCACATTTAGACATCATTACTTCTCCAAAGTATTTCAGTTTGCAATCGCGCTTCCCGTGGCAGACCCAGATCCCCTCAAAACAGTGATGTTGGGAAGCCAGGCCTGTGTCACGCGATGCCGCAAGGCGATGCTTTCAGGGAAGGGGGCCTTCGACTTCCACCCTGACAAATCTCTGCTTGATTTCAACCTGTGACTTAATTTTTCTCTGAAATTCTGTGAGATTCAGTGAGTATTCTGCTGATAGTGCTATTGTTATTATTCTAGTCATATCACTGTGTTTTATCACGCCCTTTAGCAACGTGGCATTTTCCTTTTCCAACTTCGTATGTGTGTTATTATGGTAAACTGTGAGGATATTTTTTGACCATTCATGACTTGATTCTGTGCCTGTATACTTTGTGGAATTTTTAGAACATTTAATTTCTTGTTTCTTTCTCCACGCCAGTTTCAGACAGTTTCTAGAACATTGCCAGAAAAAATGAGCTGCTGTAATTTCTTCCTGACAAATTACTGCTCTCAGGTGGTAAAGATACAGTTAAAGCAGGGTCTGTATTACTTAATTTTACTTCTACCACATTCTCACCCAAAGGTTTGTCATGGTTCTAAGTGTAAAGGCTAAAGTTATGCATTTTCTTCCAGCTCAGTGCATTATTATCAGGAGTCTTGTCTGAAGTTACAAAGATCTTTCCCCGACACCGTGGTGCTATGTACATTTTTCATCATTATAAAAGAATATTTCATAAAACTGCAAGGTAATGGTCCATCTTAAGGCATGGTTTATGGGTGGTTTTACCTGCCAGAACTTGAGGATCCACCAAGTTGCACTGTCTGGTGGAGAAATTTCCAAAGGAAGATGATGTGAGGAGTGCTCGAGCAGTGTGGTCGGAGCACGCTGGTGCTGGAGAGCCTTAGGGGAGGTAATAGTCCCTTGAAGGACTGGTATAAGTGAACACAGCTCAAATTTACCAGGGACAAAAGCTGCCTGAAGTATTTAGGATGCATAAAAGTACTCCATAAAGTTAAGTAGTAGTCCAGGTCTCCAAATATCTACATGACAAGGACCAGAGAACAACTCAGTTGTCATCTTTTGCCACCAAGACATTATCATGTCTGTTCCTTGTTGGTTCAGATCCAATGTGCCACCACACAGAGATGTGTGGTATTACTCTTACTTGGGGAAGGTAGCAGCTTTTTGATAGTGAGAAAGTGTGCGGAGAGAGGAAGACAGCACAGCGCTGGAGGTGATGACTTTCAGCATCCCCTTTTCTAGTTCTTCAGGGTTCTCCTTTTCCCTCCGTTCCTGGTCTTTTCTTCCCACTTCCCTGCCCCTCCCCTCTTCCATTTTTGCACTTCTGAAATTGTGTAACTGGGGCATTATAGGCTGCTTCTCCTCCTGTTATTACTTTCCCCGAGTGGAAGCCTCACTTACAAGCCTGATGAAACATTTTTCCCCTCAAACCTAGAGTGTCAATTCTCACTTTGTCAAAAGCTCCAGATAACCTTCATGAGAAGTTCCTCTCCCCTTGCCTCCTGCAAACACTCCAGGTTACAGAGATCTTGTCACAGTCACTAAATAGCTCCTTCTCTCTCTTTTTCTTCCTTCTTTTCTGCCCAGTGTTGTTGCTTGGATTTCTCAGTTTCTCTTTGTCTTCTCTTTTACCATTCTCTCCTGATTGATTTTCTCTGTGAGTTGCTCTTAGACTAACCCACATATGAACTCTCAAGCTGGTTTGCTTCTTCCTTCTACCCTTTCTTTCCCCCATGAAAGATTCTCTTAGCCACAGATGGAATTTAAATTACACAAATACACTATTTTCCATGCCCAAAAAATAAATAGAAGAGGAGCAAACTGAAACCCATGTCCTTTTCCATTTGCAAGTTTTTGGTTCCACACTCTGTCAACCGGCAGTCGGTGTAAAGCTAACGGAGAGTTACTGGAGCTTCAGCGGTTAATCTGGCTATCAGTTACAAATATGGACAACTTTTTTGCAAATTGAAGTGAGGCACGCTGCTTCCCAGATGACATTTCCACCATGCATCCAATGACTCCTCCAGCTCCCCATAAACATTAATGCTCTGAGCACCTGTGTCCCATGGCAGGTAAGAGCCCAGAAAACAACTTTTAGCCTTGTTAGCGCTTGCGCAATTGAGGAGAAGCCACAGTTTTGACATAATCTTGCCTAGTAAGTCTAATTTGCAAGTCCTGGTTTCAAAGCACTATGCTGGACCTACCATGTACAGCAAAGTTCTTCAAGAAGACTCTTTCTGAGCAGATTACTGCAGATTTGTATCCACTAATTTATTGTGTAAGCATTAAACCATTCATATCACAAACACCTGTGCAAGCCAGTTGGCCTAGTCAATTCTTGTTTAACATTTAATTATGAATATAATTAGCATGAGTTAAGAGACAGGCCAGGCATCCGCAATAAAATTTCCACTATGCTAAAAAAATTACAACTATAATAACAAAAAAGACTAAGCTGGGGGAGAATATGTCCCTCCTGTGCAAACTTTTGCATGACAGCAAAATCCAGGTACAAATTCTTCTAAAACTTTTTCGTTTCCTTTGATGATAATTGTAAAGCCTCCACCATATTTATAAGACCAAATTATACAGTTTTTTCTGTTTCTTTAATAGTAAGACCATTTTCATTACTCATGTAACCCTTTCAGTGAGGTTCCTCAAATTCTCCTCTTTTCCTTGAAAGCTAAATTAACTGATTGGATGGTGTCACTGGGACACTGTGTTAGGTAAAGTTCACGAGGGGAAAAAAACCCCACCAGTTAAAATGTTAATTTTAACTAAGAGTGTAATGAAGTGCTTTTTGTAGCCCAACAGAATTGTGTGCTAACAAAAGAAATGGATTAGTAAATATTGCAACGTATCTTCTTTTAAAGGCAGATTCTTATGTTTAGGGGCGGAAAAAAAAAAAAGCAAAGTCAATCTAGGATGAGGCTCCCTATGGACAGGTGTTACCTGGGCATCCTTCGCAGAGCAAAGCCCTGTGTGGATTTTCTTTCCAACAACTTAGGTAAAACTTTCTAAGCAAAAAAAAAAAGAAAAAAAAAGGAAGAAACATTTTACCCACTAATTTTCTTTCCAATGCCCTTTATTCCTGAACATGTTGGGCTATTTTCCACCTCAAAAGAAAAAAATCTATTCATAGACATGCCCTCCAATTTATTTGTTTTTCCTAAAACAGTTGCTTCCAGACCTGGAAAGATCTATTTAAAAATGTTGTTGAGCAGAAACAGTTTGCAACTATGAAGGGAAGATCATTGAAAGGGAACTAGGAGGTTACTGGGGCATATTGTTCCTTGACACCTCTTGGGAACAAAAAGCCTGGAATGAACCTCTTTAGTTACCAGTTTGCTGCTATTACAAATATGACAGCCTCCATTTACTTGCTTTCTTACTGCCTCGAATTTGAGTGGAGACTGTGCTAGAATACGGTAGTTACAATTGTTGGGAATGTTACAGCTTAAGTATATTTGTAGCCAGTTTATACACCTCTCTTGTGGAATATAGTTTTTTAGTTTAAACTGCACTTTCTCCTCTTTTTTTACTTGTTGGTTTCACTCAGGTTGATCATATACACTTTTTGTCTGTATTATGTTAACACCCATAGATTAGAAGCCTTCTCTTCTAGTCTCATCTTAGCATCTCTTCTAAAATGTGCGGTTTTTTTCTTTCTATTCCAATATCAGTTAATCATTCTTGAATCAGAATTTCACACAACTTTCCAGATAATGTTTCAAAAAGTTTTCCAAAATGGGTTTAATAGTACTCAACCTCCACTGAAAATACCTAGTACCACTTTCTGAATGAGCTGTTATTATTACTGTTAGTGTCCTTGTGCTTGGGAGAATACATATGTCTAAGATATACCATACGCATATTCATACATTTACATGGATGGATATCCTTGAGATTACGCTACCCACAAAATCATTCCTTTTTTTAAGAAATTTTTTAGAGTTGCACCTCAGCTTTTGAAGACTTCTTGTTTCTACACTTTTTGTTCTGTTCACATTTAGTTTATGGATTTCTACTGCCTTCTAATATTTAGATTTGGCTGAAAAGGTCTTAATTATGATTTATTATGTGAGATATATTGTGGTCACCTTGGATTTATTTATAAATCACCATGTTCACATGAAATGGAGGCTTTCTGATGCCATGCCAAGCCCCAAAACTTCCTTGGACAAGTAAATGGAGGGTAGGAAGACGATTTCAATAGGAAGCTCGTCAGCTGTGAATCTGAAGGCAGTTTGATTAGGACTTGAAGCCCACAGATTGAGATTATGACAGAAATTTGCATAATGCCAGAGACTGATAAGATTTGGTTTCTCAGGAACCTATTACGTGATGATGTTAAGAGACTGTCATGGATTTCTTACAGTGCAATATGCTGACTTGTCTTTCCAAGACGAGTTGGCCTTGAGCCTTGTTCTTTGTAAGCCTCGAGTGAGGTTTCTTTAGATGTCTTTTGAAAATCTCTTTAGACATCTTTTGTAACTTTCCACCAAGATGATACAGGGATGTTATGACTGTCAGAATAAATGAATGCATTTACTTCATTTCTGTTTCCCAGCTACTATTTTCATAACACTGCATAGTAGTTCAGAGCAGGTCCTTGCTACACTGTGTTTTCAACCAGTGTAGCTTTGTTCTTCAATCATGATTATGTATTGATGACTAGATTTGTTTATTGCCTCCTGACACAGTTTTTGCCTGATTTTGGTGCAGACAGCTTCTCTTCAAACTCCTCAAAAGTTGCATTATTCAGTGCAAAATTTGCTATGGTCTGCTGAAGACCGAAGCATGATCATTGCCCAGATACACGTGAGTTTCTGCAACATGTTTTCTCGAGCCACACAGGCAGCAGGTTCTTGGGGGACTTTTCTGAAGCAGGGCTAGAACCCAAGCTCAGAGAAAACCTTTTTACTGATGCCAGCCATCCTGGAGATGAAGACAGCTGACCAACATGGAGAGGACTGACAATGACTGACAGCAGTGCTAGCTTTTGTGGGTTTAAAAAAACTCTATCATTCTCATGAAAGAAGAGTCTGTTGCTTTGCTATGTTATCATCGTAGACTTTGTCAGACAAGACCAGTAAAGACCAGTATCTCATACCAGCAAAACTGTAATAAATTTTTTATCTAACATCTTTCAATAAGCAAAAAAGTTATAAAACTCTCTCATGTGTAAGATGCTAAATAACCATCTTCAGTTTCCATATAGTAGGGTAACATACAACATTATAGGATTGATAGGAATGACATTGTGAATTCTGCTTAGCATGCAGCAGGATACCCGAATTCATATATCGAAAGGATATGTGTGAAATCAGTTGAAAAAAGTGTTAATGGTCTATCAGAGCAATTAAAAAAAAAAAAAAATGATATCTAGCTCTTGAAAAAACAAAAATTATATGAGTATCTAATGTGGACCCTAGGTAGTGTCTAGGCACTCAAATTCAGCATTATAATTCTGAAAAACCTTATTCAGCTGCCATCTATCCCTGAAGATGCATAAGCTAATTAGATGCTGTGATTGTGGCCTTCGAAGACCTTTAGGTGCCTATGGCTCTACTTCTCCCTGTGCAGAGGAATGCTTCCTTTTCTGCCGGGGCTGAAGAGTTTGAGCTCCAGAGATGGGGATTACTTTGCCTAAGTGCCTGGGGAGGCCTGATCCTGTGGGGGATTGCCAGGACCTAAGCCTCGTATGCTAGCTAGATCTGGTGCCCTACAAATGCTGTCCCTTCTCCAGGGACTTGGTGGCTGATGTGGATCCCATGTTTTCTGTTCCTCATACTGCGGCCTGAGATATCTCATATTAGGTTGTGGATTCCACCTGAAAGCTTGCAAGTCAGATTTTGCAACACCTCATTTTTATTAATCTAATTCCTGTGTTCATCTGCCTTAAGTGGGAAACCCACAGCAGTAACAGATACCTTCATTCAGAAAATTGTCTGTGGAAGAACCATAGTTCTGGCAAAAGGATTTCTATTTAGAGTATATACATATATATACATCTGTCTCTGCGTGTGCATTTTAAACAATAAATCACCTATTTATCTACAGTACTTACGTGACACCTATTAAATTCATATTAGAGATAAGGAACTGAAATGAAGGCATAATCACTAGACCTCATTGAAAAAATCTTTCCAATGTAGTAATCTTTCCAACCTGTTGCAGAGAAAATCAAAGACCTGAACTCAAGCCTTCCAAACCAGAGACAGATGTTGTAGCTTTGGGAACTGTGTGGAATTTTCCTTTGTGGAATATCAGTGGGGTTTTTTTTGTAACTGCAGTTGGACAGATGCACTGTCTATACAGATGCACTGTCTATACAACATTCTCCAGCTGAAAAGATCTGGAAGGACTAGTTGGTATTTGAATAATTCCTATGCTGTGGATATCCAACATCATTGCACAGAAGACTGTAGTAGACAAATTTCTTTTTTTCCACGCCTTCTTCCTAAGACCTTTCAAGAAAACTAGTTCAATTAAAATAAAGATTTATAATCAACTAACACATATACCTGCTAATATTTCTTAACAGATTTTGGGGGTAGGTTTTTTTTGTTTCGGTGGCTGAAGTCCTGGCATAAGTTTGTATAGCCATGCGGGATGAATTCTGTAAATAAGGTGATTAAGTGTTTCAGTTATTGGCACTTCTACCACCTTATTCACATGAAGCACAATTTTACTTGCAGACAATCTGTTGAACCACGTCTGTTGATCTTCCAGAAAATCAATATAACTCTTTGCGGTGCTGAGTAATTTAAGTGTGGCTGAACCTGACTTCATAGCAGCATTTGGGCACACTTTAGAAGTGCATATTTCATCCAAGATACCACAAAATGTAATATATTAGCCAGTAATATACTAGACAAAGTCCTTGAAAAAACCTGCTTTCCAAATTCTAAGAAACAAAATTAGTATTAGGTCAGAGGTCTTGTGGCCTTCCATTTATCATTTATAAATTCTCCGATATAAGCTATATGGACAGTAATTATCCAGGTTCAGCCTGGCAAGCAGAATTCTGAGATTCTATAATGCCCTGAGTTATCTTCTAATATCCCGGTCATATCTAAATTGTTCTAATATTATGGTCATATCTAAAGTTATTTATAGAGGAAATTGAAGGTGGAGAGCAAGCACTTTGCCTAATACACAGTATTGTAAAATTTTGTTCCCATGCACATAATAGAGATGCTAATTAAAATGGCATCATCCAGGAAAAGTAATACTAAGTTTGCTATGGATTTTTTCACATAACCTTTAAAGTAGCATCAGCATAAGGAGTCCATGGCACCTCTTGGGTACCCATTCCTCCTGAAACTTCTAGCTAAATGACTAAATCCCCAAGAAATATTATTGGTAACTTGTTACTACCTACTACAGATAGTTTTTTAGACCACTTCATCTTACTTACCAAATGTGTGGCTCTGACTACGGGGTTCTCAGTGCCAGACCAAGGATATAATCATCATGGCAGCATGGGAATGTGTCCTAATTACCTTTTTCCTAGCCGTCATCAGGTTGGTTTATTTCTGGCATTATTAAGCACTACTTCTAACTGTACTGCACACCCATGTCCTGAATACTAATAATTCCCATTTTTGAAGAACAGACAGAAAAGACGGAGGTACAAGAGACGCTTTTTCTCAACAGCCTGAAGAAGAAGGGTAATTTTCTAGCAGCTCTGTACTGACCAGGCAGAGTAATTAGCACAAAGTAGCCAAAGAATCAGCTGCAATAGAAATGATATTGAAGAAAAGAGATTTTTTACTTTACCTCAGGACTATCAACATACAAAAGAGCTCCAAAAGCAGTGAAAACACCTAATTGTTCTTTATAGGCATTTTTTAAGTAGAGTTGGTGAGAATACGGATTTGTAGACACCATGGCAGTAAAGGCCAAATAAAGAGAAGATTGATTGGAAATCGTAGATTACTTTAGACAGTTGGATTAGGTAGAAATCACCCTGATGTGCAGTAAAGCAAGCAACAAGAATTAGGGTTTTGAAATAGTGCAAAGCATGTCTTAGAGTGCTAGTATTTTCTTCCCAGGAATAAACTGTCTTAAAATTCCTCTATAAATGACTGTTCATTAGCCTATCAATGTGTATAATGGCTCTCAAAATCATAATAAGAATTAATAATAGTTCAAAGAGCAGAAAGGGACATTAATTTCTCACTCATGAATATTAATGCTTTAGTAGACAGTCTCTTCCCGACATGCTTTCAAACTCTTAATTCGCAAGTCTATTACTGGTTACCTATTATTTTAACTATCAAAAACCTCCCCACCGGGCCACCAAAAGATTTCAAATCACCCTGACTTGGACACTAGCAGAGAGGATGAGAGCAGAAGACAGCACGAAGGATGAGATCATGGTGTCCTGATAATGTTCTTCAGAATACAATAGTGTTTGCTCAGCCAAAACGTACGTCAAAGGGCAATGAAGAGTAGCAATAAGTTGGAGGAAGACTATATTTAGCCCCAGAAGACCAGTATGATGGTGGGTTATCAGGAAGAGAAAGCGATAATGGCAGAGGATAGGTATCAAACACTCGACTGCAAGATGAGGTGCATAAGAAGAGACATGAACGGCACGCCAGGCTGTGCCCTGTGAACTGACTACATCCGCTTAAGGCACCGCATCGCCTCCTTTCCAAGAGGTCATAGCAGGTGGATGGAGAACCACCTGAAGGGCCTGTTCAAGTGCTGGTGCTTCAATGAGCATCTTAACCCAACGCATCGCAGAAACTGAAGCTGAACAGTAAGAAATTCTTTATTGTTTTTCCCCTCTTAGTACTGCTGAGACTGTGCATCAGGAACGTAAAACTCGAGAGATGGTGTTCTCCATCTAGTTTCCATGTGCTTTGAAAGGAGAAGAAAGTGAGCTGCCAAGAGTAAACTTTCAGGTAATGCATTTCTTTGCGTTGTGTATTTAACTGCACTGCCTCGCTAAATAACCGAGAAGGGAAGGATCTTGTGAGATGTATTTAACCTCATTATATCTGATGCTGGGTCTTGAAAAGCTTTAGTTGAACTAAAGACTCTTATGAATATAAAATCAAAGTGAGCCATACATTAAGGGTTTCATATTCTCTGACAGCTGCGCATGTGCACACACAGCTCTCATTAACAGTAATGGCAAATATGCATGCCCATCATTCAGAAAACAGATCTCCAAGCACTTTATTGGGTTTGTTTTTTTCCTAGAGATTTTTCTCTATTGGACCTTTGATTAATCTCCTACTAGGCTTTTTCCTTTTAAGCTGTCCCTCTCCCCCCCTCCTTTCCAATGGGAGTAACCCCCCAAATCACTCTGTTTTTTAGTCAAGTTTTTCCAAGCCGACACAGTTTTACAAAATGCACCTGCTTATATTAAATACAGAGAGGGTTTGCATCACACAAACCGCAGGGACACGTAACAGAATAAATGCCTTGGACTTTGAAAATACTTTTGATGCCTGCTAACTTTAAACAAAAATAAAATAATAAAGCAAAGGTAGATATGAAAATGAGAACATGAATGTTTTTGCATTCTTTTTGTGATCACTGCAAGGCAAGAGTCTGCAACCTTGTGGAACAAAACACACGCATTTCATTCTGATTAACATAAAGACAGCCCCTTCTAACATGATTCACAATTATTAGTCTCTCTCTTGTGTTTGGGGATATATGGATTATCAGCCTAGCATATTTTGAATACATACACATTTTAATTCCTTTCCTAAACCATTTTAGGCACTACAGTTAAATTGCATATACAAAATTTATAGATCAATAATTTGATATTTTTTTCTCCAGTTAAATAACTAAATGCTGTAGGAGATAAAAGGCAGTCAAAAACAATAAAAAGACAGGATCACGGGTAATGGAAGGTAAGTCAGATTTGAGATGCCTCTGTTCTTCTATTTTTTAAGTTTATTATTATTTTTATATAACAGGCTATTTCACTAGCTTCTACTGTATCTGATGTACTTACTTATCGCCTCCACAAACTGTTCAAAGAAGCAGTATGGGAACAGCGGCTCAGGCAGCTCTCTGAAAAACATCTTGAGTGCTCCGGTGACAACGTGGATGTCCTCCCACTGGCTGTCGTCCAAATTCAGCTTCTCTTCTGGGAAAACACGAGGAGAAATGGAACAACTGGTTTTAATGAAACAATTACAAGACACTAATTATTATGTTAATGTTTGCCTACTATCATCAGCAACCGTTAACAGCCTTCTGCACCTAGAGGTTTGGTGCTGTGCATGTTTTTTTTTTCTTTTTTTTTTTTTTTTGTAGGAAGAGAACATTTTCAATGGAATACCATCTGTAGGAATGCAGCTAACAAAAAACAAGAGACACAAAGAGACAGTACCATTGACACAGTATGTCAGATACATTTATTCCCATAATGCATCAGTATGAAAATTAGCATCACAGCTCAACATGATTCAAAGCTATTTGGTTTTGAGGCCGAGGGGCTAAGAGTTGCCAACGATGGCCGGCTCAGGGGACCGGCCTAAAGGCCTTGCTGAGCCAACAGGAGACATATGCTAAACATGGCAATAGAAAATGAGTTATTGCTTTACATGTGTTAGCCTTGCTATGTACAAGGGAATAATGGGTAACGCTTTTCTCCTTTTTTTGCCTGAATGTAATGTCAGCAAGGAATAGAGTACTGTGAGAGAAAGGATATTAATTCCTTCTTACTGCTTCAAAAATATTTTGTTTGGTTTTCATCTCTGGGAGGAAGATTTGCCCAGCAACAATATTAGACAGACCCCTGTTGGCCTACCTAGGCTATGCAAAGCTGTCAAAAATGATAACACACTAAAGACAAACCACAAGTGCTTACAAAACTGTTTTGCAAACAAAAAAAAATGTTTTCTTTTGAATCTTGACTGAACTAAGGAATTTAAATATAAAAGAAACTAAATGCTAAAATAGAATTTCTAATAAAAATAAAACAAGATTGGATGATTATTTTCTTTTTCTTTGGTTTTGTTTTTTCTTTTTAATTCTAGTAGTGTGATACTGTTAGAACGTAATAAACAGCGAGATCATAATCCATATAGAACTCTAGGAAAGTGCAAATCCTTATTAGTCCAAACTAAAATGACACACACATTTTCTCCAAGTTCTGTTACTCCAAAAATAGAGTTCGCTTTTTTTCACATGTGCTATGATTCTCTTTTTTAGAAAATTTCAGTCTGAATGCAAATCGGGGGCCAACCATGAAAACTACTGAACAAATTTAATTTGAAGCAACATAACCCTGAAATGTTTTACTAAATGTCACTGAAATTTCATGTTTAGCAATTCAGCTGGCTTCAAGAGCAGCCTCTTTATTGAACTGTTGTTAAACAAAATGGTAAAATTATTGGAGACACATGGACACCCACAACTCCAGATCCCTGGTACTTTAATGCAATAGTTTTCTCACTAGAGTTTACTTTTGGATAGAAAAACTTATTCAAAAGAAGTCGTCTTTCAACTTCTATTTAATAAATGTTATTAAATGCTTTTTAAATGTCTGGATTCAGGAAATGTACACAAATAAAGGAATAGACCCAATTCCTTAACTTGGAGTAATGTGAGACAAAGCTGGAACAAAGGCAGACTTGTGCATTTCATTTAGTTGTCTTGCTTGCTTCTTTGGTTTCATTTCTCTTTTTTTTTTCTTTTTTTTTCTTTTTTTTTTTCCCATTGAATTACCTCAATCATAAAAGTAATGATTTGATCTCAAATGAGTTACCAGAGGGGATCTTCTTTAGACTCTGAGATCATATTTGATTGATCGTATTTCAACAATTAGCCTTTTATTTTGCCACACACTATTGAACTAGATCGACAGCATCTTAGCAGGCCAGCTTTAAACAGTCAACTGTTAACAATAGCATCAAAAAGAGAGACCTGATGGGGTTTACTGTCACTTTAAAGAACAGGGTGGGTTTTCACATTGTTGAAATCTGTCAGATATTTTGAAATGTCCCTCTCACTATGGTGCCACACCCCCTGCGTGCCCTTATAATAAAATTGGTTTTACTCCTGATTAAATCATTTTCTCCCTACCCACTACCATACTTCTCATAATGGACCTGTGTGCTCTACAGCTGGTGTTCTTCCCATGGTACCAATTCTTACTTTATCTTTTAAGCACTTTGCTGCTAAGATCTCATGCAGAGTGCTTATGTTTTGTTAAGAGCTTCATTCTTAGAGAAATAGCTTAACACATGTTCTAAAAATGTTGTACAACTTATTGCTTAAAACACATTTAGAAAATGTATAAGTACTGTAGCTTTGGCACAGAACTTTAAGTAGAAACCTTAAAAAAAAAACAACTTGTTTTTGCCATGCGTTTGTCTTAAATGTCTAAAGTGGAATGCTTGACTTCTAAGGCTTTATAGAGACTTATCTTACCAGATTTTTGCACCATTTCCAGCTCTTCAAGGAAACGTGTTAGGAATGTATCATCGTGAAAGCAAAGGGTGTCAATTTTCCCTCTAGCAATAAGAGAGTTTTTGAAAATGTTTGCTAGAAGGAACAAATGCCAAGTAAAAAAAAAAAAAAATTACAAAGAAAATAGAAGTCCATTCAGTCTAAGACTCCTTTGGTTCCCACTGGTTGGAATCGCTCACATACCATGGCGATAGGGCCATAAACAAACACGCACATGCATTTCAGGCTAGATTTAAGGGGAGGACCTGACTTTTTGGCTTTGCTCAGACGTATTTCTTATTGGGGTGTTTTGCTTACATAAAGATTAAGTCCCAAATCTGGTATTTAAACTTGACAGTCAAGGACTGCTTTCAGTCAGGAGATACTGTATCTGGGAAGATGCTCAAAATCTCACAGTCCTAAAAATTTGCTTTAACTTGTCAGTAGTATTTGATTAGTTCAACCATCACTGCCAGTTGATATCATATATCTTAGATACAGACACAAATATGCCCAGAAAATCCCATAAAATTTATGCTAATACTTGGGCTGAAAATATAAAGACCACATTAAGGAAAAAAAAAATAGCACGGGCACCTGTCAAGGTTATTAGTTAAAAAAAAATTGATATACAATACATTTGTGAAGGGAATGTGGTTTTTATTATATTATTATTGTTAGTAAATCAGCCTTTTCAGCAATATACATTTGTAATGGCACTCGCAATGTCTGCAGTAGAACCCAACAGGAGTTGGTCTTTGGTTAAAGTATACCATCATAAGGTTATCCTTGTCCAAAAGAAAGTAAGTAATCTGTGGAAAGATCAGCTAAAGACAAAAAAAAAAAAAAAAAAGAAAATCAACCAAGGCAGTACAGGGAGCTCAGTTTTGAAAGAAAATGGATGTGGTTCCTCTAACCACATGCCCTGCCTGGTATGTAGACTAGTCTCTGGGAGCAAAATGCAGTTATCTGAGAGCACTGCTTGTTCATTTTTCTTTTAAGAAAATTTATGTAAGTATTTTCCCAGCTATTGACACTGTCTTTTGCCCATGCTGCCATTAAATCCCAGAGCACCACATTCAGAAGTCCTACTTCACTTAGGGTATTACATCTTCCTGCAAGTGGACTCATGGATGACCCCGAATCACGTGGAAAGCAATTTCCTGCAAACACAGCTAGCAGCGCCCGGTCCGCTATGGAGGTTGTGCCTCAAAAAACTTTCTAAAGACTTTGGTGAAACATGTCTGATTTGGTCTTATGCTGAAATCCATTTGCTAACATCGCTGCCTTTTTCATCGTTTCCCTGCTGCCAGCTGCACACGGCAGCACTGGGATGGCAATGCCCTGCCCGGCGGGCACTCGGACACGAGAGCTGCCACCTCTGTACTCCTCTATAAACCTTTGGCACTCGGGGTCCGACCAACCCTCAGCTCCAGTGTGTGAAACCTCAGAGCACTGGAGTCTCCATCCCAAGGGCCAGCACATATGCCAAGGGAGATGTCCCCTGAAGAAAGTCCTGCACAGCACTGTTAACTAATGCATACAATTTTCTTCACATCAAAATCTTTGCAGAAGAGCTGGGTGTGCACAACGCATTCCCAGTTGACTGAAAGCTTGGGAAACTTGCTGGATTCACCCTTCCCAATAGGCAGTTTACTAGTGAGAGCGCTAAAACAGAGTCCTGTGGTTGAAAGAGGAAAAGAAAATTCCTCTTGCACGTACTAGGAAAAGACAAACCGTCCAGAGTCATTCCTCTTCTTTCTCAAGGTGTCTTGAAGACACCTCTTGTTTTTTGGTTATATTCTTCAAAAATAATTTGCTGGTCATTCATGGTCTTTGATAGGAAAAAGAGAAAGAACAGACTCAAGCAGAAGTTCTTCACTTGCATAAGTCCTCGGCATGCTCCTTCATCACTAAATCTCTTTCAGAGGGCTTCTGTCATGACTGACAGCACAAATATTAATTTATACACTGAAAGGTATGTGTGTTTCATAGCTGTACTTGCATTTTGCAAGCCACAGCTTCTCTGATCACTAGGGCAGAGACACAGCAGCCTTCTTACCCCCCCAGGAATGATGTGAGCTCAAAATTATTGCAAAGTATTGCTATATTGGGACAAACAGATTCTTTTAAAGTGATCACACTCGATTTAGAGCAGTAATAGAGCGCAGAGATGTCCGAGACAACACAGCAATGGAATGCTGTGAGGTGGTGAAGGCTCTTGCGCATCATATGACAAGGAGCTCACCCTTTGGCGATGCAACACATGATGCTTAGCTTTCTCCCCCTCAGTAAATCCCGCCCTGACATTGCATTTTATATACACACTCCAAAGTGCATACAATCCCTTGAACTTTGATTAAATAGTACAGCAGAAGTCTCAACTCATGCAAAGCAATACTTTCCTCATTCAACCAGAGTTTCGTGAATTCTCTCCCAGCTACATAACCCTTCTTCCCCTCTCCCTTGCTAGGTTTGGGAGGTCCACTGTCCTGCCTACACTCAGTGCGTGGTACTGCACTTCCAAGAGCGTTTAAACAAATCAAAGAAAATTTCAGCTAAGCAAATCATTAAATTTTGTATACAATGTATTTCTAAGCAGCTTCTACTGAATCCATCCAATGCTACCATTGATGAATTATCAAGGATATAGTCAGAAAAAAAAAAAGCTTGCATGCATTTACTCCTTTTCTGCTAGAGGAACACAGCATGCTCTTTCAAAAAAAAAATTTCAGCCATGATGTTATAATGCCTGAGCATTTCTTTATTATTGGAGTGCCCATTACAATGGAGCCCAGGTGCAAATTACTGAGCAACTTAAACTAAAAAGCAGAACATCTCTATGTGCATCCAGGGTGCTGTTTATTCCAGTTCTCTGAAATGACAGTTCACTGACTTGGGGGCATTCGGGAACAACCAAGTGCTGCTAACTTAAATCTCAGTCTGTGCCAGAAAAATAAAAGATTTCTGTACTTGGGGACACAGGGTCGTATTCATCCTCACATAACTCCACAGAAGTCCACAGAGTAAGGGAGGGATGAACTGTCTCATTGTTCCTGTGAAAAAGATCCAGTACATTCGAGAAGTTCAGAAATGGTACGTCATGAAAGCATGCAGAGTAGTTCAAAGGTTTAGAAAAGTGGTCAGCTAGCGACGCCGTTGCGTCGGGGAAATTTCTATGCTATCGGTTGCTGTTTGAAACTGGACGCATAAAAATATACAGTGGTACTGAAAGGAGAATCCTTCTGGTGACCAGAAATATCACTAAGATACTCTTATACATCATTCACTGCCAATACCTGCTACAGGGTTAGACGACAGCAATATTAGTTTTGACTTAACATGTTTTATCATTGTGATTTGAAGCAATAATTACTTTAACAGGATTATAATTACAAGTACTTTTAAAATTCATTAAATTTAGCTGAATCAACTATTCCATATGGGAAAAGGTGTGGTTTTAAATATAGAATATTTGCACTCAAAATGCAGCTGAAAGCTCCCTAAGAATAAATAGACCACCTGTCTACAGATAACATACTTCCACGAGACTCCCTCGGAGGTGACTTATTAACAAAGAATAGGAGCAGGCATACCTAGCCTGAGCAACTGAAACCTGCGGGGCCAAATTATTCCTTCCTTTAGGGTCAAAGAAATACTCGGATACCCCCAAGGGTTTAAAGAAAGGGACAAGGAAAGAGCATGGAGGAATTCCCACCCAGCTCACACCCTCCCACGGGGCGGAGGTTTCTCAGCTTCAGAGCACCAAGGTTGCCCAAGCGCAAGGGTGGAGCTTGGCAGACTTTCTGCAACTCACAGAGATTAAATTGCTCTGCTGAGTGAAAATCACATTTATCTTACAGTGGTAAGATTCTGTCCTCCATCTAATTCTCTCTACTTAGTTGTTGAGCAGTAACTTCAGCTTCTTCCTAGTAGTTAAAGCACACTTTATGTAGTTTTTCTTTCTGTTTATTCTTCCCTCTTCATTCTGCACCAGACTAATGACTTTCTCATTCCTCTGTGCCAGCTAATGGATTTTACTCCATTTTCTAGGTGGATGTTAGTATTTCGCTTTCATATATCCTAGACTGCAGAACAAAAACATCAAATATGTGCCTAGATCAGGAACTTACTTTTCATGATACATTTTACTATTCAAAGGCAAAAGTCCATTCTGAATTCTGCTTTCAACTTGATCTTCCTCGCTTAGTCGTATGTTGTATATACATATATTAGTCAAGGTAAATATCTCCCTTCTGACTTCAAATCTGTTATTAACATTTTCTATTGTGTAATTGCTCTCCAGTAAGCTTCTCTGCAATCTAATTTTAGAGGTTTCTTTCTTTTTTTTCCCATTTACAGTCAGGTCTCTTATCAGAATTGTGTGTGTTAGAGTCCACAAATCTACATTTTAAATAAATTGAAGGCTCTCAAGATCTAATAGAGAAAGGAATTGGACAATGACTCTGTCCCATTTTCATACTTCAAAAATATGTTCCTATTCCTATCTTTTTAATTGTACTACTAACTCAGAGTGCTGTAGGATTCTGTCATGTAGCTCTTCTGTTCTTCCCCTTCTTGCTGTTTCTAACACTGCTTCTATTTCCATTCTTGTCAAAAGCCTTTTCATAGTCCAAAAATCTGTACACAATGTTTTGTAATATTTGGCAGACTTATCTGAAACCTAATTCACTGCCTTCTTGTCATTCATGGGTCATAAATTATTTCATATGTAATGTACCCCAAAGGGTAAAAAATTCTTTGTATTAAATTTCAGCCAGACAGTTTAAGGAAAATAAAAAGGAAAAAAAGTATTTTTGAGACACTCTGAAAAGATCTGACTTTAATATATGGTCTAGTGTGTTGTCTCCCACAAACGGTATCTCAGTATCCTTTAGTAAATATGAGATTTCAACATGCTACAAGTGAAAACACTCCTGTCGTAACGTGGGTTTGCTATGGACAACTTTAAAGGAAAGGAGAAATACAAAATGTGTAGCACTGGATCAGACTACTGATGCATTAAATCAATCCTGTCTCCAGCGATTGTTAAAGTGAAAGGGTCTGTAGGAAAACAATTCAAAAAACAAGAATACCACCCAATCCTTACTTATTGCACATAGCCAAATATATTATTGGGACTGCCCCCAATAACAAAAAGCTTGTGCCTCAGTGAGTGAGTTTCAATAATCAAAGGAAATAATTAACAAAACAATAAAGATTATTATGGCTTCCTTTATGTAAATGACTTCCAAATGTAAATAGATCAAAGCTTGAGCTAAAATTAAGCAATCCCCCTAGTCCACTTGCAATACTGAAAAGGAACATACATATATGATTTGTTTACAGTTATAAGGATTATCAATGAAATATTAATTTATTGTTTCATTAGAAAAATAGAAATTCAAGCGATTCTCAAAATGTTATACCTATATTCCTTTCATCTGTAATCACATTTATTTTAATGGGACTATTTACAAGAATAAAGATTACTCGTACACGTAAATCTCCATTCTCACACACCGGTTTGTAGGATGTCCAGAGAACAAATTCTGGATTTTTTTTTTTTTTTTTATAATGAAAGGGCTCTTTGAAATAAGCCAGCTGAAAGAAATATTCTTACATGAAATCAGGTATACACAAGCTCTGTAAATGTCAAGGACAAAACATTTTATTTTGTATAGAAATTATCTTTTGGTTCACTAAAGTCAAAACACTTCTGTTCATCAGAACTTTTTTAAAGGACTGTTTCATAATATGAATCCATTTGGATTATCTGACCAAAGATAAGACTTCAATGGACTTACTATATCATTCACCACTGTACCAGTGCCACAAAAGGGAATTACAATTAATTGGATTATGTTGGTCTCCACCCGCTGATTGTAGAAGAGAAAGTCTGAAAGTGTAACTATTTCAAACGGACCATATCTCTCATCAACCATGGGATTTGGGCTTTAATTTACCAATAAAGCTTAATTTCTTCTCTATATTCTCTTCTGGTTAGGAAGAGGTCATTTAAACACTTTATTCAAATTATTCAAAATGAAAGGACAGTTTTGTTAAATACTTTCAAACTAGCACTTTAATACTTGCACCTTGCCTTTAGGCATTACTTATTTTCTCTATTAGCAATAAAGTGAGTTGTCCTGAAAAACACAAGCCAGAGAACCCAGGCCTGCTCTCGGGTCATAAGAATAATTCATGCTTCATAGCCCCTAGTTCAGTTCATGAAATTTTGGCTGAAATTGTTACCTAACAACGTGACAATTTGTTATCGACTACATGATGTGTGACACTATATAGGACAGAGAATATCACTTCGTGTCATGTAGGTTCCCGCACAGACACGAGGCAGTAAGAGTTTTCAGTAGCAAAGTCCCACGTTAGATGTGGGGTTAATTGTGTGGAAAAGTTACACTGAGAAAGACAAAGGTACAAATATAAATTTGATATATGCAAATGACTCATTACCTCGGAAATAGTTATATTCTATAATGCAGGTAAATTAATGTGTTTTAGTTAATGTGCCTTACACGTTAAACAGCAACATTACTATTCTTATTCTAGATGTCCATATATGTATATGTCTATATATGTATGTTCATATATTATATTTCTGCTGATGGCTCTGCCTAAAAGCTGTTAGGATCTTTTTTTACTATCCTTACTGGAAGGTTATTTCAGTGCCTAATTCCTTCTAGTTAACAGCCTAAATATTCAACTTTATATACTTTTAAAATAATTATTAATATCAGTAATGCTTGCTTTGATGTTTTTTTGTCAAACTTTCGCATTCAGTCTAAGAAATAAAAAGTCCTCAGTCAACTTACTTCAAAACCATGTTGCTTAATTCACATTTGCATTACTTTTTGTTAATATCTGAAGCTCTAATTCCATTCCCTGGATATTAGCGGGACTGGCTATGCTGTTAAAGATAGGAATGCTTCTAAGTGCTTACTGAATCAGGGCGCATGAGATGATAATTGTATGTGTTTAAAACAAAACTTTAAACAGGAGGGGATTATATAAGTTGCTAAAACAAATATATCTTCAAGAGTACTGAAGGACTTTCAAATGTTAACGAAATGTCCTTTGATAATAATAGCGGTAATAATAACATGAATTTTCAAATATTTTTATGCATTTTAAGAATCACGTTACCCTGAATAGGGAAGATTCTCAGCAAGTGCACTTTTTTCACACAAACTCATCAGCTTCAGAGCTACGTCCACTCTGAAGCCACACCAACTGAGAACCAGATACTAAAGTATGTCCTGATCCAGGCAGGGGTTAGTCTGCGCATTTTAGCTTCTCTTGTACAACGCCTACTTACAAACATGGAAATTTTTATGACAATGAAAGTAGCTTTTGTTTAAAGAATACGACGCTTTTAAAAAAGTGGAAGCCCTAAGTTTATGATCAAACCTGTGTTCATGAAATGCATGTAATTGCATGACCGGTAGAATTAAGAGCTGCGTACACAGAAACATTTAAGACCTTGCCTAGGTCTTTTTATCCAAAAGGTTGACATTTCAAGACCAGTGTGGGCTTAAAAACATAACTCCATCCACCCTGCCACGTGCAATTCCACGCGTGCAGCTATACCTTCTCTTAATGAGCTTCAGAAGATGCGTAAATACCCTCAGGCACATGTAAACACCCTTGGCAATGTTTATGGTTCCTCCTTGGCAGAGGGGGGTGTAATGAAATACAGGTGACTCAGCGGCATGATGTTCCGTTTCCCACACGCGCCTCGAAGTCTCACGTGGAAGGAGGAGACACGGCCTCTCGTGCACCCACCAAATCGTTTCTAACATCACACCTTTTCCTCCATCTCACGCAGGCATCTACATTTTGCGTTTTCACTTGCTCTGTGATAGGACGCAATGCAGATTTGCCGCATTAACGGTATATTTGTGCTTACCTTTCCCTTTTGCAGGGTTTATCTCGATGCGCATTCTCATTATAATATTTCCAATTCCTCTTATTCCACCTAAACTTACAGGCATATATTTCAGGAGAGAAAAGGTATGCTTCGAAACAATTTTTAAACTTTATTATGCTTGCATTTTTCTTGTTCTTCAAATTAGTCTTGTGAATGGACTTGTAATAACAGGAAGATTTCAACATAAAATAAGAGATTTTCATGTCTTTGGTTCCTTGAGATACATTCAGGTCCCTCCCACAAGAAATATATTAAAATATTGATTAGATTAGGGTAACATTTCAAATAAATGGAGATTTATATTTCCTTTTGGGTACAGAATCTTATAAAAAGTTTCAAGGCAAAGCACAACAAAGCAGTTGACAAGAAAGATAGCATCTGCTTTCCTGGCTATTCAAGCTGAAGTTTTTCATTCTAAATGCAAGCAATGTTTCCGAAGTTAACATAATTAACTCACGACAATCCTGAAACATCATCGTATAAGATACAGATGGAAATTCAAAGCTTTAAAAATGTCATATAACTGCAAGAGGATTATCATTTTTTAACTGCACAAATCTGAATGCTAATTAAAACAGGTGTTTTTATTTCAAACACTTTTGCACACTGTGACATTACCGGGAGGGTTATTTATGTATTAGTCTACTAGGAAGCATATACCGCTCGAAAAATGTGATGTGCGATAATAACGAACTTATGAGATAAAAGAATGACACTCTGCACTGCTTCCTGAAACAATAAAAGACCAGTAGTTCAATTAGGTAGTAATTTCCGTGTGACTATTTGACAGATTCTACTAATTGTTAAGCTCCCACTAACTATTGCTTTACATAATTAATTATATTCAAACACGAACAACAAAGACATGTGGGCCAGTTGCCCTTTTGACAATGTTTTTCGCAAACTGATTTGCTTACCAAAAATATTTTTAGAACTAAGAGATACTAATCTTAAGTGGAAATACACATCAAAACGTTAAAGCAGCTCTGCATTTTACCATGGTTATGAGAAAAAAATTTGGGTTGTTTAACATATCATTTATGCTGCATGCATAATAGCTGAAGTCTTCTAGCAGAGATCTTTCATATTAATTTAGCATTGCATAAAATTCATAGTAACAGGTCCAAGGGTCAAGCATCATTCATCATTAGTTGAAGTGACATTTGCAACCCTTCATATAGCAGCTGCTTGAAAGGGGAAAAAAGGTATTCTTTGGAAGAATGGGGGGTAGCACACAATCCTCGCTCTATCTGTGGAAGGGAAAACAAGGTGCCACTATGTCAGCATGGTAATGTGCTTAAATTTGGTGATGTCATTCTTCCCTAACCCCCACGAGTCATAAGGCACAAGGCAGCTGCATTCCTGAACTTAGTAGTTCGGGTGGAGATAAGTAATAACTAGATGTAAATGAATTACATTACTGTGGTTGTGAACATAGCTCTGTGCATCTAAATTATGATTTATATCAGGATCCTATCTTGTTTTTGAGAGTTTTCTACTTGTTAACAAGGCAGCCCTTGTTCTCATGGCATCCTCCAGGCATAATAGTTTCTGGGAAGCCAAATAAGATCACTTTTGAAACTGCAAGACAGCATTCCAAGACTTTGCAGCAGAACACATTGGCCAAATTAGGACTTCTGAAGACTGTTAACTAACAAATAAAATCTTTTTTTTTTTTTTCTTTGTGGCATGTCTTGCCTACTATAAAACATTAAGATCAGAACGGGAAATGTGAGCAATTAAAATGAAAATGTAATCATCTGCAAGAAAAGATAAATTTGTATTAAATGGCTAATACTTCACAGTCCTTTTGATATTACAAGTACTTTTTAAGAAAATATATATTTTATGTCACAGTAATTTTTATTATGTGAAACGTGATTTCTTTGGAATTATGCTCATTTTTAAATCCAGTCATTAAAACAGCATGCAACACAAAGTAGTTAGATTTTGGAGCTTTGCTAATATTTGGTGATTTTCCTCAACTTTGTTATTATACCTGAAATGTATTTAATTTATTCACATCACTAATTATCCACTAGTATTTAAAGCACTGTGATGATTACTAACCTAGACTACTACTTCTTCCTTAAAAAGTTTAATGATTTTTACAAGGAAAACCAATGCTTTTTAAAGAGTCACTTAGTAGCACATGAAAAACGTTCAAGGACATCGCTTATTACACATTGCAATTCTATGAGCCGCTATAAATTAAGCTCCCAGTCAAAACACTTCTACCAGTGAGAAGTTACTTTTCCATACTCAACGTATGCGGTACAGAGGAGAGGGTGCCCTGGTTTGCCCTTGCATTGAGTCAAAATACGGTGCTGCAGGTATTTCACGGTGAGATCTCACTATAGCCAACGGCAGGACTGGGCCCTCGCATTGCACGGCAGCTATGAGCTTCAGACCGATTCCCAAAATGGTTGGCAGACCATGTCGGTCGTATATTCTCTTATCTAGAATATTAGACGGCCGTTCATCAGCGAGCAAGCTATCCCCAAATCAGACAAAATGCGTTTCTACAAAGGACCAGTGCTACTGGTCCATTAGTCTCATGGCATCTCACCTTCCCATGGATTTTAATAGCTGCGCAGACATTAAACACGTATGTAAAGACGTTACAGATACCAGAAAGGCAGAATGGCTGTAAAAGGAATAGAACAGCAGAGGCAAGATGACTGGCAGATAGGGTTGCCACATCCTCCTTAAAGAGACTGCTCCTTTTCCACACCTTATGTCTCTTGTACCATAAAAATATGCATAGATGTATGTGGGAGCATCATAGCAGATTTCTTGGGATGCGTGCCATGCATCTGAGCTTTGAAGCTGGCTCAACGTTGTCACCATTAAGTCGCAGTGTACACAGCAACACTTCAATCTAATTTCAATTAGGGAAAAGTTATACAGAAACTTCTTGGAGAGTACACATGACCCTACACATAAATACCAATTAAATTCAGTACCATCAGTGTCTTTGCAGTGAACGTTGGTACCGCCACTGAGAGGAAGGAATTTAAAATGAGGCAGCGCTTGATGACATTACCTCCATCTACAAATTCTGCCTCTGTTAACTAGTACGTCAATGATTAGTAAAACAGTGGGATTCATTTGTGAAGAAATGGGGTGAAAAGAAGTAATTCCATGAAATTTTCATTACAGGCAGTTTTTATGTGACATAAGGTAGAATATTGCATCATTATGCAACAAAATACATAAATGGTAAATGAATAAAAGCCTAATCTACTGGGAAACTACAGATGCCAGGAGCATTACGAAGTTGCAACTGAGATAACAGGAGAACTAACTAAAACTACTTCTCATACCAAGGACTCATAATCTCATCAAACCGATTGGTTTACGTGCTAAACTATCCATCCATCCTGAACTCAGACAAATCTGTATGTAAAGGGAATTCCAGTATCATTAAGTGGGATCAGTGAGATCATACCCGTTTTCGTGTGGATATGCAGGGCATGCAGGCACTTCACTTAGAGTTGTTCCATTTTCTTTTGTTTGCCAAGTCTTTTATTTAGAAACAATAGGATAAAAAGTGTGGCAAGTTAGGGCTTTAATTCTTGACAATGACTTTTTTCACTCAAAACTTAGAAGATGCTTCTAACATGCGGATTACTTGAGGGAGGTTTAAAGGTCCCCTTAAAGCACAGAATGAACTCCCCCCCCCAAAAAAAAAAAACAAAACAAAACAACAACCCAACACGCCCGAAACCTGCAAGAAGACCAGGAAGAAAAGTCATCCTAAAAGTGTTAAGACTCCTTGCACACCATTACTCATTGGTGACTGGGGAGTTTTTACAGTCTTTCAAACCTTCTTTCAATCACAAGATGCCTTAAAGGGACAGAAGGTCTTAAAATGTGCTCTCTATCTCCCCAGTTGAGAAAGATACATCGAAGGGGGAGGGAGGGGGGAGTCAAGCCACAACACAAAAAGCATTAATGCAAAGAACAGTGGGGTCTCTCCCTAATTTTCCCTACAGGTGGTCTGCAGCTGCATCCAAACAGGTTACACTACTGCCTTCCCATGGGCATTACAACAAAGTAGGATCTGTATTCTCAAGAATACATTTACTAGCATGAGCTGATTCAGGTCTAAAAATAAGAAAAAAGCACTTTTCAGAATAGCCTGAGGTAACTCTCTGCGCCAGCAGAAGACAGTAGCACTCTTGTTTCACTGGCTGTGCGTGATGATAAAGGATATCAGAAACTTACTTCATGTGACTCATTGAGGCCCACAGCCAGCTTCCAATTGATTAATTTTATTTGTATTAGTTTGTTCTCCATCGACTACACAACAGGCTAGACCAAATCAATAAGCAATATTCTGTTTTCTATTGACTCGGGGGTAATTCACACTGGGCCCTGCAACTGCTATATCTGATTTTATAGTTCTGGATATCATCATGGAAACGACGGGGCTCAGAGACCACTTAGTGCAGGAAGAAATGGGAAAAGATTGCAAAGGCAAGGCGAGATATTGGCTTTTAAGCTGTTACACCTGCAGGAGGAGGTATGAGCGGTCTATGCTGCAGCTGGACAGCTGCAAAGGCTGCGTGCCGTGCTTACAGTACTCTTCCAAGGGATGCAGAAGGTATTTCACGTTGTGCCTAAGCAGTTATAAAGTGACAAACACCCACAAGCACACATTCATACGTGCCTTTGGTAGTATGCAAAATTAATATGTGAATGAGATGAGCATGCAACCAACGATTGTGTTTTCTTCGCAGTGCCACAAGAGCTCCTGCAGCCCCGGGACAAGGCTGCAGGAGGTGTTGGCAGCACCCGCACCTGGGTGGGCTTCGCACAGCTGGAGCAGTAACCCATCAGCTCGGCGCTGCCAAAATCCCCGCTGCGGACACCACCACGAAGTGCTGTCCCTGTGTATGTGTAAAATGTCCTTTGTTGAGCTTCCTTAAGTAGAGAGTTACATCTGCTTAAATGGATTCCGGTACAATTAAGTTAAAACATGCTGCCCTGGAAGTATTTAGGTACTTTTTTCTCTGTTTTTGCCAGCTTGTCCACAGTACCTTGGGTGGTGAAATCTGCTAACTGGATGCCTCCAAATACCTTATCTTTGACTCCCTCACTTTTTAATTTTTCTTTATTTTTTCATTTTGAAGACTTCCTCTTCTTGAAAACAGTGGCTAAGTGGAAATAAAAGAGTTTTTTTACCCAAAACTCTCCCGCACCACTTCTTCCGCACGAGCTTGCTGACATACTCAGCATAAGAGCAACGCAGCTGTCATTACCCCTGCACAGACAAAGACCGAGACACTGACTGTACTGTAATATGCTCTATCTCTTTCTGTAAACCTTGAGAATCCTTGCTCTGCCCCAGGTCTCGGATTTCTTGAGCTGCTGTACTGTGCCTTACCCAAAGTAGAGAGCTAGCTCTTTAGTGTCTCTGATAATATTGGCTTTTCTGCACAAGATGATAGAAATAACACGCTGGATACTGGGGTGGATGTATGTAAGGGGTGGCAGAATACGGCCCAGTGTGTTCTTCCTATCAAATACACTTGACAAACTTTAATGAAAAGTCTTCTCTACTTCCTACTAACAGATGTTTCCAATTTTTTCTCTCTCAGCACTTTAAACCACCATCTTTAGTTTTCATGTCTAAGAGACATTATTATAGGATACATCATAATGATATACTGTACATTCATATACAGTATCCCATACAATGACTAGTTGATTTATAATTCAGATCCAATAAAGGGAAAAATTGATTTAACTGATGACTAGTGAAATACTAAATGCATTACAATGTTTGAAAAGAACATCCTTTTCTTGCAATGCCAGTGACATAATAAAATTAAATATGGATATAAGATAATGCCCATTATTATTAGGCAAGTGGAATCAAAGGGAGAAGGAAGAAAAGAAATCTTTATGGATCAAGGAATGCCTAAACTTCCTCTTCAAATGTACAAAGACATGAACACAAATGGAAAAATTTCACAAATAAAGTAAATTCAAACAATCCTGAATTACAGTATAAAGTTAGTTTTCCATTAACTCGTCTTGGTCTATCAGGGCTTTCAGTAGCATTGTCGCATCTGGGTACTGTATTGGGGGTAACTGTGAATTCCAGGGGTCATAAACCTTATTTTTTTAAGCTCTGTGTTAAATGTTTATTTCCTCATTATCCCTAAGCCCCTACAGCAGCATGAAGACACAATTTAACCCCGCATCCAAGAAACTCTCATCCCCGCAAACACCCTATGTCTCGTCCCTTCTTCTCACTTCTGACTTCTTTCTTCACCCCACAAAGCCCCTATCGAGGTTCATCCCCATAGCTCGCCCCTTCCCAGACAGACTGCTCTCCCAGAATAGTCACGCTATATAATACCGAGGCGATACAGCCACTAATTTCCATGTCTCATTCAAGAAGCTTTGCAACTGCTCCCCTTTCCTAGAAAACTGCCGTGCAGCTGTGTGGGCAATGAGCCTGCCGGGGTGGTGGTGGGTGAGGGCACCAGTAGGTAGGGAGCACAAAGCCAAGGTGCCAGTGAACTTCCTCATAATTTTGAAAAGCTCTTCAACGTATTTTACATTTCCAGATCTGAAATTGAGGCCAGGCACCTCAGAAGTAGTTGGGCTTTTAACTTTCCTTAAGCATCTGCTAGAAGTCAATCACTTCAACATTTGCAAATATCTTTGTTCTTCCAGATGGGTAAATTGCTTCTAATACAAAATAACTTCTATTCGGAAGCGGCTGTGATTGCTCATACAAACTTAGATTGATGGTCAATTTTTTATAATCCTGGTGCACTAGTTTTTCCTTTAGGAACATGCGCATTTTGCTTCTGGAGAAGCAGTGACAGACAGTAATCGCTCCGGAGCGAGAGCCAGGAGAGTTTATTATATTGAAAGAATCACATAGTCGTTATAACCAAAATAACACCCAAATACTGGCACTAAGCTATACCTCATTTTACTGTTGCGTCAGTAACATTTTAAATGACTTTAGTAATCTCAGATATTTTACAACAGATTTATTATTGTCTCTAAAAATCTTTGGGGATTTTATCCTATATTATGGAATCCAAGGAAATATTATTAATCAGCTTGCATAATGCACCAGCAGAATCTGGGGGTCAGCTAATTTGCGCTTAAACACCTACATTTGCACGTGCAAAAACTGGATAATTATGCTCCTAGCTGCCCATTCATGTGTACAGATGGGTGCACCCACACATTTTTGTGGGATAATTTTTGGAAGCCTATAGAAAATATGGTCTTTAAAGATTTTAATAAGGTTGGCAAAACATACTTTCTTTGCATAAAATTATGTAGTTCCCAAGTCTAAAATTACTTTGCTTTAAAAAATGAAAATTGGCAAGGGATTAATCCATAATATGGTCTAATTACTTTTTTTCTTAAAAATTAAATGGTCAAGATCTTAACTCAGAATAGTGGTTACTGTTCATGCACTGAAACTAAGAAATAGAACTGAATGAGGAATTTTATTAGGTGTCTAAATATGTATTTAGCTAATAGAATCCTCTTACCTTTGGCTGAATAACAGGTATAATAATTATGAAAGCATATTTAATTTATACATCTGAAGCATAAAGCTCTACTAATTATATTTTCATGAGATTGAAATGCAAACTGGCCAAAGCTTGGAAATAAAAAGTAGAACTGACTTGCTGTCATTAACTTGCAAAAACACATACATACATAAACACAGACACTCAAACAAATAAAGAGGGACAGAAATACAGTCAGACACAGAGGATGTTGAAAGCAGATAATTAACACATATTTTGGCCCTTATAGATGGTATTGTCGGCTTTTATTTAACCTTTGCATTGTTTAAAATGCTGAAAGTTTAATTCTTATTTATCAAAGTGGATTCAGCAACGTTCAAAGGGTATTTGCCAGTTTGTAACGTATAGGGCTTGCTAAGCATTGCTAAATAAACAGATCAGGTTTTCAGTGAGGATTGAATTTTCCCTGTCATGTTCAGTAGGAAAAAACAATATTAAAGCAGGGATACTTTTTTTTGCTCTCTGATATTTTATTATTTCTTTGTTTGCAGGGTTACTTCTATCAGTAAGTAAATATCACTGTGAATTTCTCTTTGTCCTTCATCAATCAAAACTGGTCAATGATAAGACTAGTGCAACTAGATCAAAACTCCAGGCTGTGTAGTCATATTACCACTCATATTATTACTAAAAGCGCATCTATATTCCAAACTGGGATACCATAACCCCTTTGTCATTTTCCAATAAAAAAGACCATACCAAATAGGCAGAGCACACCGTAATTAGCAGCTGGCAGAGAAAGCTGTAAATCTGTATGAGTTCTGAACGATTTGCTTACATTGTTGCTTTGTTGACAAATGATGCTGTACATGTTAATGTTCCTGAAATGTCCCCATTGCACCTGACGTGCCAATAAATGCCAGCCAGCTGTATGAATTATGGAAATAAGATTTTTGTTTATGAAGGTATCCCAGACATTTATTTTACTGCATGCCTCTTGACAGATTTAATGTCTGGAGTTACATTGAGAAGATATTTGCTACCTGACATAATGGATAATGGAAACTTTAAAGGCTTTTTTTAATGATGAGACTAATTATTTTTTTAATTTTACCTTGTGGCTACACATTTACTCTCGATATAAAGCTTGCATATTTTAAATGAAACGATACTAAATTGTTCCTAATGTACAATGAGTTGGATGAAACCAGTGCTGCAGTGCATGAGAAAACAGAGGAAAAGTGTCTCCGAGAGCTACTAAAGCAAGAATGCTACATGCAAGTTTACCTTCTCTCCTCTTAGTTTATTTTATCTCCTGTGCACATTTACTAGTATATCATTAGTGTACAAAGGTAGCTGTTAAGACTTAGGCATTTCAAAGTATGACAAAAATCTTTTAACAGATGTATTTATAGCAGGCTCCATAAAACATTCATTTAATATGCTAAGGCAAGACACAGAGAACATAGAAACGTGTACATCTACCAACTATATTTAACTATATTTAGCTGGATTCAGAACCAAAAAATCTGTCACTGAACTCTGAATATTTAAAAACAAGGTGCATGTTCTTAAGTAAGACACAGGGGAAAAAAAAACACCTTTAAGTATTAGAGACATGAAAACTCTTATTCCGTCCCTGCTTTTAGCAAGCGTCCTTATTCTGGCCAAGGAAAACGATCTCAGGCAGCCCGTCTCTGAAACATAAACTCTGATCAGGCTCTTCTAGAGACAAGTTTGCAGGTTACTCTCGGGTTTCCTCCAAAGCACACGCTGTTTCTGCCGAGCTCGCTGCAGAAGGCGCCCCAAAGCTCTCCCAGCGCCGGGGCGGGCAGCAGGTGCTGGCTCCCGGGAATCCCAGCACCGTGTTTTCCCTTCCCTGCAAGCGGGGAACCTGATTCCCACTCCAAAGTGGAAAAATTTAGCCTGGCAGAAGAGCCTGTACTACGCAAGCTCTTCAATTCTTCCTCTATTAGCACATGTTAGTGTATTGTCAAGAGGAACAATAGCAACCCCACAAACTATTTATTCCATCAAGAACAATTTATTGTCTTTTGTAAGTTCGTTTCCAGCTTCTGAAGCTCAAGAGAGAAAAATCTGCTGGTTCTTTAAACCTTCAGATGTTAGGGACTATTTGTAGTCATCATATAAATGGGGGTGGTAACCAAATTAACTAAATTCATTTTGTAACCACAAATCATTCCTATTAAAATACTCCCTTCTCACCCCACCTCAAAAGAAGAATAAGAATAATAAGAAAAAAGGAGTCCAGATGGTTAAAATTATTTTTAAGCAAATATTTAGTGGTTACAGTTGAATTCTTCTGGCACACATTCTCCACTAAAAAAATGACACCCCACATTCACTGTGTTAACCATTTTCCAATGTGCCAGCCAAATGAACGCCTCAGAGAACACACACACACACACACACTACGGAAGCATTATCAGAAATGCTCTAGTTAAGGCTCCTTTGCAATTTGGGCATAAAGAAGGGCTATTTTACACTGTGCGGTAGAATTTCGTCTCCAGGTATAACATGCAACTCCTCAACAGACAGCTGAGTTTTCAAAAGCATTCCCTTTCTTGAAGCAGAACTATTTTTCAGCATATTTCTTTATTGCTAATGTCACTGGAATGTCTATTTGGGGAGTGGGGTGGAAGGGGAGAAAGGCTTGTAACTGTACATTCAGAGTAACTGCCATCTCCGTATTTTGCACAGTTTAGAAATGTTTCACTAAAACACAAAAAGTGCATTCCTTTATTTCCCATAACCGAATTTAGCTTGTACAAGAAGAAGCCCAAGGAACTGCCTTTGCTGCTCTGACAGTTGCTTTAATTCTCCCGTGTTTTTTCTCGGGCTGGTTCACACGTTGACCCACACTACTCGGAGTACACTGATATTAAATCCTTGCATTTTCAACAGATTTCACCACCACCACCACCGCACGCACGCCCCTCTGCGCAGCCCGTTCACGTCGCAGAGCAGACTGCTGGGAGGCTGATGGGTAGAAGCAAGAGTACTGGCACCGGTATGGGGCTGGCTGCGGTGATGGACGGCCGGGGAAGGTGTCCCCCCGTACAGCTCCTGCAAACTGGTTGCTCCAGTCTGGCATCCCAGGAGGCTTGCCAGATGGAGAAACCTTCTCCGCAGCAGAACTGCAAGCTGTGCTTCTCGGGAAACTCGAGGCTGTAACCCTTTCCCTCTTCCTCCACATACCCTGTTGCTTCCTGATTTCTTTCTATGCCTACGTAGAAACAACCGAGACAAAATCTTATTTCTCAGAGACACACAAACTTAACTTGCTTCTAGTCCTTTTTCCAGCAAATTAACCCCAGATAACTTAACACTCTCTATATAACTTTAGCAATAGAAGTTAATTCATTCTAGGTCAGAGCTAAAACCCTGCATGTGATTTGCGCAAAATGGATGCATATATTGTTGTTGCTTACAATTTTTAAGCGGAAGAGAAGTTTGTTGTGAAGCTGCAGTGCTTGGATATCATGACGTTTGCATGGTCAGACTTATGAGTTGATTTTTGTGCAGACATTAAGGTTGGTTATCTGCTGACCTTCTTTATCTACACTTGATGAGACACTGCTAGTAAAAACCCTGATAAAACCAGTCATTTAAAGTTAACAAAGGTTTATTTTGGTAGGGGTTAAGGTCTGAATTATATCTGTTTGTTAAATGAAAGGAAATACACGTCTCTCTCCATGTATGTATGTGCATATGCACACCTGTTTTACATTGGTGTAACTCCTCTGATCTCAGCGTTTTACATCAGGATACCAAAAGGTAAATCTGACCCATACCATCGACTCTCCAAAGGGCTAACTCTCATTATTTTTGTTACAAATGCCTATATTTTGCTCAGTGGAAGATTAAAGCTAATGTATAGCAGAAGAGCAATGTAAGGAATCCCACGGTAAGTCTCCATCCTCCTTTTGGTACCTACGCAGTGGGTAGTACAGGAACTCAGGCTCCACTATCCATTTTCTCTTTCACGTGCATGGAATTCATTGAAAGTAATGGGAAGGAAATTACAGTAGTCTCACAGGTCTCTAACAAGAGATCACTGTGTGGAAAAATGTGACTTGTCAAGAGCTACTTTCTTTGTATTGTTTCATGAGAAAATATACCATAAAGAATAGTTGAAACCTAAAAGCTTTGCATTCCTTTTCCAGTATTAAATCAAACCAGATATTGGTGAAAGGTGCAATTTTACTGGAGACATACCAAAAGGTGATAATATTCTTATTGACTGAGGCCAGTGGTTGGCATAAAACACATACTCTGTTTCCAGTAAATTATTCCATAAATATTTGCATTTTCCCTCTGCAGTTCACCGTTTAAGTAGTCTGTTTACGACCAAGAAAATAAACACACAAATATAAAATAAACAAAGGAAAGAGATCTAATTAAAGGCTAAATTTACTCACTTTGGGTGAGCAATTACTCTCAAATATTCCTGCTCTTTCCTCATACAGGTAGAAATTCACTACCAAGGAAGAAGAATACCTCAACCAAGCCTGGGTAACTTGTATTTGTGTATGGACAAAACAATATAGGCGTTCTGCAAACTTTCATACACGTGTACAGCCCTGCAGAGCAGAGGTTTTTGAGGAGCAGAGCAAACTGCTCCAGACCTTGCTGTATGAAAGTAAAGCAAAGCAAAACCGTGCCGGAGCAGAGGACTGCCGCTATTAAACACCCCGTTAAATGGCAATGGGGAACGGAAGGAGCACGAGCCACCAGGGCCAGGCTTCGGTCACGTGCACTTCACGATTGAAAAGAAAACCCCAGGAAGATGCCTTCCTCTGTGCAAGGCGGCTTTGCAGGCAGCCTCCAGCGCGGGCACCGCTCTGCCATTATCTTGTTATAGAAAACATTACCTGTCCCGCTCCCTATTACTTATGTTCTGCCCTGAAAAGTGGCACGTTGATTAATTACTACTCTAAAGTGCTTATAAAGCATCAGTCCAAGGCAGGTTTACTAGGTTGGGGCCTCCCATGATTTATTGACTAAGGAGAAAAGCAAAGGCCATTTGTGAAGGAGCATTTTCTTCGGGGGGGCGAGGGAGTAATTTAAATTACCTATCCTCTGCTCCCCCAAATTAAAATGTGTGACCCTGAAGAGTAAAGCTAAAGACTTTATTTCTCTGAAACTTATGCAAAAAAATAAACAGCAACAGAGTTTTACTCCACTTCTCTTTAAAGGACACCCGACAAATGTTAACAAAAGAAACAACCTGAATCAACTGGTAAGCAAGGTCTGCAATGTTTTCTTTTGTTGATATAGAGAGCTGGTCAGAGAAGTTTAAAATAATTAGAGCATTTCTGCTCTAATACTTTTTGTTTTTTCAACATTGTTGTTGGAAAGGCAGAAGAAAAAGCAAAGCACAAATACAGTGATACACACACACACACACACACACACACGAGGTGCATCCACAAGAAGGATTCATTTGGTTTTGGTTTGTCTCTGTTGCTATTTTGCTTTTTTTTTTTTCACCACTAGTAAGCTGGCACTCTGGATTTACTGCGCTTCACTTGCTAAAGCCTTTTAATAGTATATAGTGCAGGAATGTGAGAGGAAAAAATTCCCATATGACAGAGATCCTTTGATATTGTTACTTCAACCAAAACTTTGAAATACAGTAGCTGGTTTTGTGTGTAACATATGACAATTTTTCCCCAAGTCTTATAAACTTTGGTTTACTTAACTGCTGTCATTGATGTGATTCACGGAGAAAGAAAGCATGAAGAGATTGAGAGAGAGAAATAGCTAATGCATTAGTCTATTTGATGGCACAGGATTATATGGTACAATAATTAGTGTCGTCTGTATAAGAAGTCTACAAAAAATATTGGTATCAAAGAAAGAAAAGAAGAAGATAACGCCAGGTACTTCCAATAATTTTATCACAGTTTCAATACAGTATTATGCAGGTTTTCTAATAAAACTTATTTTTTAGAAGCTAAAATAGCTAAATTTACACTAAGCATGAGAGAAAAAGGAGGTATAACTCTGTTCTTGCAGATAGCAATGCGACAACTTCCACTGGATTCAGTGGGACCTTGCACCTGAGGAGCTCACACTCGTTACCATATATTCTGCAATTACTTAACCTGATACCACACTAGCATTACTTTACAACAACATGCTGAATGGTAGCATTACAACTTCACGAAGCAGTGTGATTGAGGGTGGCTGCCTCTCTTCTGGAAAAACGAAGTACATGGTTGATAAACTTTAAAAAATAACCATCTCTTGGGAACACAGTCTTTTTCTACTGCTTGTACCTGGCAAGTAAACATACAACCTACATCACAGCAGAGCTTTAAACTGTGACAGCCTCAAAGGTGCCCTTAGAAATTGCAAGTGGGATTGTTAATTCTATTAGGAGACATGAAGAATTCTCCTGGGGAGAGCAAAGGTGATTTGGTGATTTCCTCCCCACTCCACCACTGACAGTCTGTGCAGACCCAACTGCTCATTCCTGATCATCTCCAAAGCAGACTGAGGCGAGCTCTGGAAGCAGCCTGGAGAAGGATACCAAACACATACAGGTGGGATCCAAATCCCCTGCCTGCGAGTGTGTCGTCCTGTCTGAGACATGACCACATACAGCGACGATGCGCCCAAAATTTGAAGGTGAATATAGCATTTGCAGGTCTACCATGTGCATAAGGAGGTATTGGCGCCACAAAGCTGAAGAAGGGGAGGATTTCCTCCAGAACCCGCTGAGATGCCTTGTCCTCAGCTTGCGTGCTCTGCCCAGGGAAAAGGCATTGCCCCTTACCTTTCTATGGTGTAGTTTACCTATATGTAAAAAGAAGACAGTGCTTGCCCTCAAGGGGTATAGAGAAGCTTAATTAAACAAGAGATTCTTAGCCTTAATCAGACTTCTCTCACTTGCTAAGTACATGGGAAATCCTTCAGTTCAGGAACAAACTTGACACCAGGACAAATGAATTGGATTCCTTACCATTTTGCCTTTGGGAATTATTTTCCTTGGGAATAGATATTTATGAAGCTATTAAAAAAACCCCCCAAAACTAACCCCAAATTCCCAAAGCTATCACTGCTGATGTTTCTCCTTCATAGTAAGTGCTTCCTGCAATTTTATTTTATCTAGGATCCTACCTTTGGGAATTGGTTCCATATTTTGTCTAAACCCACTGTCTATGGCAGACTGCAAAGCACTCACTCAATTCTACGTACAGGGGTAAAGACATGTATGAGCGAAGATGTTACAGCTGTGTGAGAGCTGTGAGATGCACTGGTCTCGCCAGATGCCAGACACCTTTGGTGACATCCGGTGCCTTCTGTATGTACAAGGATGTTAACATGATTTGAGAAGGTCAGAAGTATTAAGGTGGCATTCAGAAGCACACAGGATCACATCTGTTTTAAAGCCAGCGGGTTATTTTTAACTGGGAGTTGGTAAAGACAGGCAAGAGAGTTTCAAAAAAGTAAGATCTAAATGATTTCACTGAAATATTATCTATTTGTGGAATAAATAGATGCGGAGCCAAATAATTCTGAAGTATCTAAATTCCACCTTCCCTCTCCCACTGACAGAATCTGCTTGAAAGCAAAAATGCCAAATTAATGCAAGAAATATAGTTCTCATGGTATCTCCTGCCAGGCTAAGAAGGTACAGAGAATATTCTAAGAAACTCTGTTCTTAGGAAATATTAAGTCCAGTTTTGAAAGTTATTAAGGGTTCTCAAAATTGAGAGAAATATCCAATGTTTTGGTATCTGACTTGAACAAAATTTGAACTCTGGCCCTCTGAGAGTAAATCAGCAGTATGCATGTGAAATATGTTTTTTCTCTCCTAAGCAAAGCGTACCAGTGGATCAAGCAGAGGCAGAAAAGGTTTCAAATATAGCACACTCCCTTTTACCGATGGGTACTCTTGGATCCAGCTTCTGCTGTTCTAGCACCCGCCTGTCGGGAGGAGATCTGAGGCTGGTGCTTGTAGTCAAGTGACTTTGGGCCAAGTTTATTCATTTTCCAAATTGTGATCTCTGCAATGCCCTCCCATTCCCATTCCTCCTGTCCCACCATTCCTCTTGGGTTTTGGCTCTTCCCCAGCCCTGCCTCCCCCACCTCTCCCAGGGTGCTCCCAGACATGAACCCTGGCTCCGTGATGGCTTCCCCCGTGAGACCTGGCTGACAGGACTGAAATACAAGCTTCGCACAGCAATATCCTAACTGGTTTATTCTTCAGAAGCACCAGAGCCGGGATTATTTGCAAAACCTCCTGGGTGCACCCATGCCCTGCTCAGCTCCTCTTCCTCCCTGGCTTCATGGTGTACCCATCCGGGCAGTGCCTTCCTGCTTTCTCGCCCCCCAAAATGATTTTCC
>NW_008824309.1:3124958-3132314 GCF_000699105.1 Pygoscelis adeliae | reverse complement strand
TTCTTTCCAGCCCCAGCCAGTATTATTTTCTGCCTGTGCTCCACCACCACATTTGCCGGTTGCCCTCCCGCTTCCCTTGTAGGCTCTATTGTTCCTTGGGAAGGGGATGGTTAATCAGGAGACAATTACATTTAACAGTCTCGGGCAGTTGTTTGGATGGTTTCAGCACAGTGATCGACAAGATGCTGCCCTCGGTGCTCAATGCCTGTTAAAAACGCTCTTGCCCAGCCCTACCCGCTCATTTTGACTTGCCGGGCTGCACTTCATTGTCCCCTGAATTGCACCTACACAACCGAGGCTGCTTTATAAACTGGGTCACTGAACTGATCTAGGTTAAAAATATCCCAGATATTCTTTAATGAAGTGTCAACAACTATTCTCAGGCTGAAGAGCAACTGGAATACCTCCTAACAATCTTGCTTACATATGCGAAAAGTATGCCCTAATCTAAAATGTATTTATAATATAAAATGGAGTTCAACATTTGACCTGAGCGTATCCCACTCTGTCACACAGACAAAGGATATAAAAATGTGTTGCTGCAATTTCCTTGACAGCAAAAAAACAAAACAAACAAGAAACCTCACACATATATGTCTAGGCCAATATATATGATAATGTGAAACAATGAGTTAGATTTTTCATGGCCGTGTTGAAACTCATCTTGTTAGTTCTAAAACTGCAGCACATAAATGTGATTTTTTTTATATCAAAGTCTAAATAAATAAATACATCTTTAAAACTTCATTGAGTAAAACTTTTACTGACTTTCTATAGAGTTTGGAATAAGAAGGCTTCACAGCCAGGGCTATGAACAATCTTCTTAGGAAAAATAGCATCATGATGATGATTATTGTTTTTATTGATGGTGGTAGTTTAATACTTTTTTTTATTATCATTATTATTAATAGCGGTAGTATCACCATCTGGATTATTATAACCACAGTAGTGACAAGATGCCCTAATAAGATCCATGCCCCATTGTGTCAGGCAGTATAAAAGCACATAGTGAGAGTGAGAAAAAGTTTATAATCTAAGCAATTAAGGCAGACAAAAGGTGCAGTGAGAAGCAGAGGCACAAAGAGATGAACTAACACAAGAGCCCACAGAGAGAGCTAACGTTAAGCCTCAGATATCTGGAGTTAGCATCTATTTAAACACGAAGTTGTTTGTCTATACAAATATATATGTATTAATGCATATCACATTATCCAGCCTGAAGAGTGTATACCAGGATTATGCTGATTTGGTGTGTTGTTTGTTTGTTTGTTTTGTTTTTTCCTTAGGTAAAAGATATCTTAATCAAAACTGGACAGACTAAAAACGGTACAGCACAGAGTAAACATGAGATTTAGCTGTGCTGGTGACTAACTTCAGTCAAAGCAATGTTCAAACCACAACCCATTAAAAAAAAATTAAAAAAAAAAATCAGAGAATAACTGTTTGTAGGATCTGATCATGATTCCAACAAGCAATGGCAATGTACTTCCTATTGGGGTATGGACAGCAAATGAGAAACTTGGTGGTATTCCAGCTGATGAAGACTCTGGTTAAAAGAAGGCAGACAATGTGCATTTTCTAGCACAGAGAAATTTCTTTCAGCTCTTACAAGCAATTGTTATGTACCCGAGTTCAGAAAGCCTCTCTTGTATTTTGCATATTTGATAACCATGAGTTAGCTATGAAATAAAAAGGAATATTAACTTTTTAAAATTTTTCTTGTACTTTTATTTTGATTTGTATTATAATACTTCATGTACTTGACATTATGTACTTTCTCTTTCATTTACTTTTTAGGGGCCTTACAAATACTGTTTTATTGGTGGGGCTGCTATAATTAATTTTTAAAAATGAAAATATTTTTAGATTTGTTCATTCTTAAATAGGCCAAATATTTCAGCCTTGTTTATAGATGTAAACATGCCCAAAATATTTCAGCAGCTTAAGCCCTTTTTCTGTGTTGCATTTAAACAGTCAATTTTTGAGAGCTGCTTTTTGTCTCAAAGTTATTTAAAGTCTCATCTTGTCATTAAGTTACACTACGAGTAATCTAGAGCTCAGGTTCACACGAGACAGTTAATAATTTTAAATTCTAGAACAGAAGAATTCAAAATTAAGCCTTACATTACCTGGAAAAAAAATAGTTATTTTTTAATCGATGGAAAATAACTTAGTCCAAAGTGGAACTGTGAGTTTTTTAGCAAATAAATTATCGCTACAGTGTTCAGCTCAAATTCATAAAAACAAATACACAAAATGACGTTTAGTTGCAAGATCACATTTCTGTAAAGATAAACTGTAAGCTCTGCAGAGCCATTGCTACCAAACGCTGTTTATCCGAGCTTTAAATTCTACTCCCAAATTTGAATAGACTGCAGAGCTAGCAGTGTTGCTGAGGAGCAATATCAAAATATGTGCCTCCTGGGTCTAAAAACCACAAGTTATTTTAGCTTCTGCTAAGAATTGAGGGATTTTTTAAAAAGTTGAGTACAGTAAGTAAATAAATAAATACATTATCTACCTTCATGACCTTTCTTTTCCTGAAAGCAAACAGCGTCCATCATTTGTAACTTGACTTTCCATAAAAGTAACAGTTCATAAAAATCTGTGAAACTACTACCGGGAACAAACAAATTAAACAATGACAATGTAATAAAATAAAACTGCTGTTATACTCCTATAGTAGAAGAATTGCTTCTTCGCTGGGATTAATACATCTTGCAGAAAACAATTTTAAATAATGTGTAACATATGGATTTGGCTTTTATTATTCTTCTAAAAGAAGACAATTATATTTATGTGATAAACTGTTCAGTGTTAGTAGCATAATGTTTATATTACTGGCCACTTAAATAGTCTTTGGCATAGTTTTATAAGGAACAGCAGCCTCCAGATCTTTTGAAATCCATCTTACAAAGTAAGTCCTGTCTGTTACTGGAATGCAATGGTTTTACATAGTTTTCTTGCTGGAAAAAAAAAATGTACTGCAGGTAATCTCGTTGTTAAACTGCATGCATGAAAAACTTTCTGCTGTTTTAGTTACAATTCATACGGCATTTTAAGGCTTTCTAATGAAAAATATGAAAGCCTTGTAGCTGTCGGGAAATAGGAGAAAAAAAGCAGCTTTCAATTTTAACTTTTTGGAAATGAATGATCATGATACGCTGTTTCCTATAGTAAACCTTTTCAAGGTGTTTTCCTTAATCTCCTCACTTTTATGAACAACTAGTTCCTACGCTTTCTTATTTTGCTGGGAGATTACATTTAAGAAAAGAGTCAGTTTCGGGCAGTTTTCAAGGAGCTGCTTTTGTCCCCATTATATTCCAGATAATTTTCAAAGGGATTACATAGAAACCATAGAAGTATTTATCTCGATATCTTCCAGTGCTTCTGAGTCGAAACTGCCTGCATTTCAAAAGGGAATAGGAATGTGTTACCAAATAAATATTTTCTGTTGCTGCTGTGTACATAGATTTTATTGTAAGCATTGCCGGCAACAGCCTTTCTGCATTGCTGGGATTCTGCTATCCTGTGTGTCATTCAGATAACAAGATCATTTGGAAAAATTATGCGGGGTGAGCAAATGTATTTATTTAGGTCTATCGAAAAAGAAAGAGGAGGAAAAAGAAATAATAATATCAGTTTGGGGAATGTTAGTGTCCTCATTTTTCACTCCCGAGGTACAAGTTTAGTATTTTCAAGTCTCCACTTCTCGATTGCTTTAAAAGTTGGGGTTGTTAACGAAAGATAAAGTGAAGGGTATGTCAATTTAAAGAGTGTAACCTAATGGAAGTGAAATCTGCATATTCAGTTAATTTGGGATTTATTATCCCAGTAACTAGACTTGCAACTGTTCTAAAATCGTGTTGACTGAAGACTTGAGAACAGTACGAGTGGATGGTTTCCCCCCACCCCCATTCTTAAAAGAAAACCTGTGCCTGCTGCTTCCAATTTAGTGCAATCATGCCTCTTACTGGCCAATACAAGATGCAGCATTAGCTGTCACATGCAAATGAGTATTCATGGAGACTTTGAAATGTGCAATAAAGAATAAAGACATGCATTCTTTGAATAATTGTTTTCTTTTATAAAACTGGATCCAAAAGGGAGTGCCATTTCACCCAGAGTCTATAGCCTTTCTATGGTTACAATCTGCTGTTGAAGCCAGATATTAGAAATGAAGTGTGGATAAATGGATAGAAATGAAGTGTGGATAAATGGAGGACTCCAGTTTCCCGTGCTGTCAATCTTTCACAGTACTACATTTGCTTAACAAGAAATAATCCAACACATGTTTGTGTTTCTTGCTATCTTGCTTTCTTTTCCAACTGGGACTTTTAAATGCATAGGGGTGTAAAATAAAGTTGTCCACCTTATATTAGCTTTTTTTATACAAAGCCCGACCTAAATTCTTAGTTTTCAACAGCACAGATACACAAAATTACATAGCGATGCAAGCTTCACTGCAAACCTAAAGTCTTTCAAAGCTCTCTGATATCACTTATCAGGATGAGAGAGAAAGAATAGCTCAGATTTTTAGGGCTTATTTAGATGCAGGGTGGGAAAAAAACCCTCAGCAAGCTGTATGCAGATACATGCGCACATTTGTGGAGCTGTGAATAGCCAAGCTGAGTTCAGACACGCACACCTATTCACCGAGACTGCAGCCAGAAAGTCTGTTAGAGAACAAACAGCCATCGACTTGTATTTATATTAAATCATGGCATTACGTGGCCCTATCTTCTTCTGGCAGAAACCCAAATGCTTAGGCCAGTAGTGGGAAGAAAGTAAGCAGATGCCCGAATTGCAGCACCTTTGCAGTGAACTGGAGTAGGTGAACTGCAGGAAGCACTCCGGTACGTTCAGACTTGGCCGAGATGGGACCAGAGGTGGGTAAAACTGGTTGGCCAGCAGGAAGAACGAATGCTAAGGATAAACGCTACCTGTACCAACGAGGAGGTCTGACCAGTGCAGGCATGCATGGAGGCTCGGCAGAGGGGAAATAACCCCTTGTAGGTAAACATAATCCAAGGCACTGAGTTAACCTGAAAACTGGAGGATTGCAGCTGGGTCGGAGCTTCTCAGCAGGCAGGACGTGGCCCTGCAGGAATCCCAGAAAGGCCGTCAGAGGGCTGGGAGGCATTACATTTTTCCCTTAGTCTAAAATAAATAGTTCCTTGTTGCCCTCTTTGCTACATACCTTTGCTCTTCAAGGGCAATCTCTTGAAATACAGGCACACACATGCGAACACAGTGAAGAAATTAATCACCAACATTATCATTACAACTGATAACAATTACTGTAAACAGAAGCATAAAACTGCGAGGAGGAATCTGAAGGTGTTTCACTCCTGTAGGGAAGGATGCTCAGCTACGAGGGCTGAGCACATTGACCAAAAACATCCCTTGGCTGTCCGCTTGTTCCTGTGATCCATGGTGGCAGGAAGACAACCGATTCTTTGTAGCTTTTGGTCTCTATTGTGCCTCCTAAGGGAGCTGAAAAGAGGATGACCCTGGGGCTAGGGCAAAGGATCTGAAACGAGGAGATTTGGTTTGTATTCCTGAATCATCACAAACTTCCTTAGGCATGTTACTCAGCTCCTCATTTTCCTACTTACCAAATATAGCTAGTAATATTTTGGTATCTCACAGAGATGTTAGCACAAGCCCTTCAACATACATATCTGCTCATACATTATCTCGATGCAGTCATTTTCAAAAGCGACTACAAAATACTCTGCAAACACATAAGCTCCATGAGGCTTAGTCATGCAAAACACAATGCGTGGTGATGCATCCCCATGACCACAGGAATGAAAACCAGAACCTCATTCACATGTAAAACGTACTTGCGGCTCCTCAAGGACTAGGTCCCTTTACTCTGTAGCCCCAGCACAGAGGAATTTAAAGCAGCTTATTCGTGGATTTTTGCACTGCCGTCCATTGCACAGGTGGCCCTGCACTTGGAGATGCATCACAGGGGAGACCTGCATTTGAAGATCTACTTTGGCTTTGCACTATTCTGAGCCCCAAATCCACGTTTCAGAGGGTGTCTGCAGCCTTATCTGCAGCCTCTGTACACAGTAGGGACTTGGCAAATGGAGTTTGGTGAAATGGCATGGCGTGCTACATAGGAGACTGACTATAAATCACAGATTTTGGCTCTGCTCCTGGCTCTGTCACTGATTTACCATGGAAACTTGGGCAAATCTTTTACTCTCCCTATCCTTCATTTTCCATACCCATAATGTAAAGATAATGATGCTGCTTTGCAAGCTCTTTTGAGATCTCGAGATGTTAAGTGCTAAGTGCATTTTATTAACATTAATAGCACCCAACCGAGAGGATGCTGTATAGCACAAGCCTGGCTGTCCTCAGAAAACAGATTGGTGTGGGGAAAGTGTGCATTTGTTAAGCAGCTTAGACATTGCTCGTTCCCATAATACCTCCACAACACACAGGAACAAGATCTGACCTACTAAAACAAAAGAAAAAAAACGCCATAAGGAGAAAATTTCTAATGTGACCTGTCATCTTATTTCTAGCCCAGGAAAACTTGGGGATCAGCTAGAGATTATCAGTGTTTCTGTGTGTGGTTATTATACTCAGCCACAACCACAGCGCTCACAACTTGCGGTGGAGACCCCTTCCATTAGTAGGCATGAATCACCATTTTATACACTCCAGTTCAGCTATCGCTGAAAAGACATTTTGTAGGTGCACTGAGTTGTATCTTATCACACTGTATAAGTGACTCAATTTTAAAATAAGTTAATTGTACTGAATTATATTCTAACTCTTGTATTTGCAGGACCACAGTATATTTCAATGTATATTTTTAAAATGCCATCTGACATGCTTTGTTATTTTACGCTTCAATTTTCAACGTTTCTGCTCAAATATGTATCACAACATACACAGTAGAAAGAGTTATGAAAATTTTATTATTAATGCATGTTTTTTCCTCTGCTGGAGAAAGAAGAACTTTGTTGTGCATGTTATAAAATGTTAAATATTAGAATTATTTAAAGTTAATAGGATGCCAAAGAAAATGACTAATAATACATTATACAATTAGATGCCTTTCATATTAGTGAATCCATTAACAAAATAAAATACATTCAAACAGAAGAGTTCTGATTTTCAATTTTTAGCAAGGATTGCCCAAGTGTAAAGCTAAATTATTTATTCATTTTTTTAAAAACTGCTGGATACATCAGTTTGCAATTATTTGCATTATGTTTGAATGCTTTATCATGTGGCTCTGATTCAAAAATATGTATCTCTAAGTTGCTTTAGCATCTTCATTTGTGCAAAACATTAAACATGGAAAAAAATAAAAGTAAGTTTCTTTCC
>NW_008824309.1:3119878-3124913 GCF_000699105.1 Pygoscelis adeliae | reverse complement strand
GGTTTGGGTGTCTCTGTTAGCACTCTTTAGCCCAGGTGTCCTCACGTGGAGTTGCACATCTCTAGTTTGCCCTCCCAAGCGTACCCTTTATTTCTAGATAAGATCAATTCCCTCCTGTCCCACCCATACAGATCTCAAGCCAGGTATGGTGCAGCTTTGCCTAGAGTTATTCAGATGTTATAGCGTACTGTTTTTCTGAGCCCTGGCTACTACCTTTTTTGAAACTTGTTACCCTGTCTCCTCGGCTGATGTCAACATTATCCTTGAACAAAACACTTAGCAAGCAGCTAAGTTTTCTTACAGTAAGAAATAGGTTATAGCACCAAAGCGATATAATCTTCTGGCCATTTTTCTCCTGTATTTTCCTTTTCCTTTTGCATCGATGCTCTGTCTCTAGAAAGGCATCTGACACCAGCTAAAGAACGTTCCACCAAGAGCAAGTAATCTCCTCCTCCTCACATCTATCTTCTCTTCACTGCTGCTATCTACTTAATTAAGTCGTTCTCAATCTTCTGTGTCATAAGCACATAATGTTGGTTGATGGAAATGTGTTTTGAAATCCCTGTTTGTTTGTTTTTTAATTATCCGATTACACTGGGGGGTGGGGGGGGGGAGAGAACTCTCTTTGGTATACTACAATAAGTAAAAATCCAGCAATAGCACTCTATCTTTTTTTCTCCTTCAAGAGACTTTTTTTCACCTTCTAACAGTCTACACAGTCCGGTCTTCACAGTTCATGGGATTTAAAAGTGTGATGAACCCAACTGCCGCCAACGTTTGGTAACACCATTTGAAAACTGGTTTCAGGATAAAGATGCCTCTTACCACGATCTCTACTCAGCTTGTGAGAGGTGAGGAATGGCATGCTTAGAGTCTGCTGAGGTTTATAGCAGGAATTCAGCATAGCCTAACTCCAGGCTGCTGTCACCCCAAAATATCTCCTGCCCATGTATGTCCCCATGTCAGCCCGGGGTGCAACTCATGGATGAGCCAAGTCTCCCATGTTATGTCAGCTGGTAACAGGGAAAAAAAGAGCATGCAACAGGGACACGGAAAAGGATTATAAAGTAGCAGATTTGGCTGCATCTTGGACATTGCTTGTGAAGTAGAAGGGCAAAAATATTATAAAATATTTGTTTTGTTCCGTTATATTCAATACTTCACATCCTGATTATTTCAAAATTTTACCATAGTTATGTTATATAAATAATAATAGTAATTATATGAAGAAGAGGCAACGTGTTGAAATTAGAACCACGGATTTATAGGTTGATTTCAAAAGGCATCATTCTCACTACTCATCCTGAGGTGTTTGTCCACAGGCAGGGTTTTGATTAGGCTCAGATTATTACAGTAGAGTTGGAAACAGGACCTTTGATCTCAAGAGATCTGAACAATCCCTGTTACTTTTACTGACAACAGGCACGCTACAGACTGAATAGTGTTAACATTCAGATGAGAGCTGAAAACTCAAGTGAGAGCTATGTTACGTTCTCACTTTTAAGACTCTGGTACCATGCATAACTTTGAAATTAAAATACAGTGTGACTACCTCTCTAAGTGTTTAAATTAATATGTTTAATAATCCCTTCAATAATAAGTCTAAAGTGCGAATTAAGACTTACAAGAGAAGGAGAAAGGAATGTCTCTTTCTTTATATTTATGTATGTAGTATGTATTTGTTCAGGACAGTGGGATGTAACACTTTTCTATATCAGGATTTCTTAAAATTTCTTTTTTTATAAAGCTTGTTTTTCCCACTAAATATATATGCACTATTATTTATACATGTATATATGAGATGGTATTTTTGTTAAAGGGAAAAAGTGTAGTCAAGAAAATGGTGTAGTCAAGAAAAATTATTCATTTGCCTATATATAGGCATCTAATGCTTCTTAAATGCTCTAAGACATCTCACCTGGCTTCTAGCACCCGGTTTCCAAGGGCACAACTCTCCTGCATATCCTCTGCTAGATCCGACAGCCTTGTGAGTGTCACTCTGACACTCAGCATCCTCTCAAGTGGCACTAAAAACCAGTGATTAGGTAACGGATTCAAGTCCAAAATGTCTAAAGACTGTATTAAGGGATGATGCTTTCCAAGACCATGGTAATTTGCTCATGCAAAAAATTCCACTGAATTACACAATAATACTTTGGGGGGAAGGGGGGAGGAGGGGAGAGAGGAATATTCAATTTTAAATCCATAAAAAATGATAGTGTGAGTGACTTAAAAATTTCTTAAGAAAACTGATTTATTTTGAGCAGGAATATATTTCTAAAAGATTGTCAATAGTCAATAAAAGAACATAGGTTTCCTCATAAAAGCAAAAGTTTGCAATTATCATAGACATACTTCAGATTTTCTCCTTTTTTCTTTCTCCTACATTTTTTTCATTTGACCTTTTTCCAGTTTGGCCCCCAGTGATGTCCCAGTTTGGCCCCCAGCACTCTTACCTCCCACTAAAATAACCAATGGAGTTCAACAGAGAAATGCATTACCAAAGTCTCCCCCAACCAAATCACTCACTGCTCACGACAGTTGTATCTATCACAGTGTTTATGGTTTTCCCCGTTCTCAGTATACAGGAGACCACAAATACCATGATAAAGCCTAATTCCGCAGTGTGGTAACTTCTCAACCCATGCCACCCTGCATAATATTATGTAACGTACATCCACATATAACATCACCCTTTTTGTTGCAGACCCTATTGCATGTTTGTATTTGTCAGCTAGTATTACAGACAAACCACAGAATTACAGATATTGACCACAGGGGAGAAAAACACCCCAAATATTAGGCCACACCATGATCTTGTAAGACATTGAGCATGACCAACTTTAAGTAGGAACTATGCAGCTTAGTTCTCCAGGCTATCCATCTCCTTGCAGCACACGATCATTCCATGCAAAATACCTTTGACACTCGGTTCAGTTTATCTATAAACATGCCTGGCAATCCCCAACTTCTGGAGATTATTCCATCATCCTAAAAATCGTAGTTAGAAAGATTTCCTGTTAATACTTTTAACAAATGACTCCATAAATTATTTCCTTTCCTTGTTATTTTGGAGCTCTGTGGAATGGTATTTCCTGTAGCGTTACTATCAGAACAACAAACCCAAACAAAGAGTCACCCATGACAACGATGAGCATCCCAAAAAAAAGGCAATCCCTTGCTACAGCGTGCAAAACTACAGTCCTTCTCAGTGCCTAAATAACACTCCTTGAGGGGTTATCAAGAAGCTCTTCAACTTCTTGAAGTGTTACTAAGCAAAAGCTATTGTAACGCAAATAGTGCTGTGGTTAGAAAAGAAATAAAAGGCGTGTCTTAAGTGCTTGATCATACAATACGTGCCATAAAATCCATGGTATGTTTGTGGCTGACCACACTAACCTAGTTTACTGCCTCTTCTGCCCCATTCTACTGGCTTATTCTTCAAACCGTTGAAAAGAAAAACATGACAATGCCATTGGTAAGAGAAATTGTACAGTGTCTAGGGCTACAGATTGGGCAACTAAGACTTATAATTCTGATTATTTTTCTCTCTTTTTTTTTTCTTCACACTGAAAACAAAATAAGTTATATTGGAAAAACATTAATATTCTAGCTCTATCATCTTTTTTTTTTTGTATATGAGGCACATTATTTACAAGCTAATTCAAAGCATTGGTTGCAAAAATTAGTATTTCCATCAGGTTTTATCATATGACTTATATTTACATATCACTCTTTGGGGTACTATACTTCCCCCCCCCCTTGCCCTCTGGAAAGAGAAGGGTAAGATGTGGAAACCACACCTTCTTTTGAATTAAAAAAAAAAGTTCTGTATATTAAAATAGATATTCCGATACAGAGAGAAAAGTGAAGAACCTATATTGGTAACATGCACTTATTCATTGATTCACCAACTACTGTGAGCTCAATTAAAGTATTCTGTTGTCAGAGTTTTAAAGCTTGGGGGGAAAAAAAAAAAAAGAAGAAATTCTTGGCTACAGCTTGGCATATGCAGGTCTTAACCCAGAAGCAAGCTGTTTTATAATTATTTCTGCAAATTACTTCAGTCCATTTTATTTTCTGTGCTTGCCTAGGAAGTGTGAAAAAGAAAGAAAAAACTATTTTTGACTCAAGGCTTTCAAGACATTTTGGTTCTCAGCTAGCAAGTAACCCAGTTTGAGCCTGATATTTCCAACGTGAACTTTGGACCACTCTTACTGGTTTCTCAGTGAGGCTGGTTGCACGGATAACTGCTGGTAGAAGTGAGGAAGGCTTTGCTGTCTGGGCCATACTTGATCACACGGAGAACGTCACCAAGGCTGGAGGGTGGCTCTAAGGTTAGACCCCAACCAAGAGACGTTCACGTGTTTCTAAGCATACCCACGTATGCCTGAAAAATACAATCAATAACCTCCTAAAACATCTAAAAATGTATGAGATGGCAGGATACAATGGGAAATCTCACTAATGCATATGCACAAGAAATTAAGGACCCACAAACAAAAAGGAAAGTGACTGCAGGAGAGAACCAATCCCTCTTTCCCCCCCCCCTCTTTTTCCAGTGATTCTTGCTGCAATTTTAAACTAAAGCCCACAACGATCCTGTTGGACCTTCATGTTTGTAGCTGCTCTCTGGAAGTTGGCAGCTGACAGAGGACCTGCTCTCCTCTGCTCACAGAGCCTTTGTTAACGGCAGGACCGGAGCTGCTGGCTGCCTTTGAAATGGATATATTGGGTCAATGGAAAGACTCGAGTATTTTTGAATGGTGAGTTTTGTTAGTTTGTTTTTTTTTTTTCTTTTTTCTTATTTTAGAGAAATAAAGCTGTGAAAAGGAGCTGCTTCTCTTTTTTTTCCCCCCTTTTTCTCCCCCCGCCTCCAGTTCCCTCCTTCCTTTCTTTCTCCCCTCTCTTTTTTCCCTTCTAAATGCTTGCTTCAAAACCATCCAGCCCATTTGTGTTGACCTTGTGGCTCCGTTTCAAAGGCAGCTTCAGTCTTGTGTCAGCTCCCCGGGCTCCGGCGGCCAGAGCCGCCCCA
>NW_008824309.1:3109045-3119827 GCF_000699105.1 Pygoscelis adeliae | reverse complement strand
GCTCATATAACCAGTAATTTAAAAAAAAAAAAAAAAATTGTTCCTCTTTTCTCATAGTTCATTGATAAAGAACATGTCAGTACAGTTGAAGAATCCTGCTGGTTAAAGGTATCATCCTTAGCTGCTCATATGGTCCGGGCTCTTACTTGTCAATTAGATTAATCCAAGCCATTTTAGAACAATAAATATAAGTACAGATGGAATATAAACATATTGAAGATTACTGTTTATGACGGCTGTTGTTTATGAAATCAAAAATAATGTTGCAACGAGGATTTTGTTGATATTTCAAATGGAAAGGAAAAGTAAATAGGAATTAGATATTCCTTAGGAAAGAAAAAAAAAACAAAACAAACAAAAAACCCCCAAAACCCCCCAAAACTCAAAAAAACCTAACAAACTACCACACCACAACCTCCAAAACAGCCCATGGGTAATAAAAAGGCAACGACTTTACTTACAATGCCACCTATGAGCTACCTTTAGAGAGGGGATATGGCACCTATAAACTCAAAACGCTAGGTATGTTGAAATCCATAAAATTTCCAATTACCGCTTCAGAATTTATTGTGCACATATGGAAAATAATACTTGTAAAAGAGAAAGGGGTTTGTGCCTGGTGCTGTCAATACTGTGAAGGATGGGGTGATTATAAAGCAAATTAACAATACTTTTAAATGTGCATTCACTTATCTTTCCAATTAAATCCTTGTTAAACAACTGCACAGACAGTAATAGTGCTTCTGCAAAGCACTGATCAAGACAGTTTTATTGTAATTTTTACTCTGTAACAATTAATCAAGTAGGCATTTTCTTTATTATTAAATTATTTAGTTAATAAATATTCACAATCAGTTTCACGTATTTGTGGTTTAAGTTTTACTTTTAATTTTTCTTAAACTGAATTATATTCCAGTATATTCTTATAGAAGAAACAACAGAAATATTTTAATTCAGTTTGCCGCAATGTTTTTTGTTAACTCGAGGTAATGTCAGGGTAAGATTAAATCCACCTTTTCCCCCTGTGTAATTACCAATTCGGATGTCTTTGGCTGTCTTTCTCCATATTCCATAAGACATGTACCTCTCTGCAATAATGTGATATTTAGCCTCTGCAAAAATTCATATTTCCCCTCCCCTTTGGTACATAAGTATAGTAACCAAGCCGTAAAAACACAGTAATTGACCTTTGGACGGTACGTGGTGTTTCGCAGTTAACACACAAGGTATTCCAAATGAAATAACAGGATGCAAAGGTCATCTGTACAGCAAATACCAAGCATTTTGCAGAAAAAGCATTGGCTATAAAGACAATTCGGAACTCTCCTGTATTATGTATGAATCAACACTTACTGAATGAACCAGTAAGTATTGAAATTTGTATTTCTATGGTTAGTTTCCCTGAACCTATATGCATTAGGATAGAATCCTAGTGTTTCAGCAATGTCTTACGAACCCTTTATAGCTCCATTTTTTTCAGTTAATTTAGTACTCATGAAAAGTTGAGTTTGACAGTCGTAGAAATTGAATGCCCTTCCAGCCACCCAGCAGATTAGCACAGGAGGCATAAAGAAGGAAGCTTCTACCTCCTCACCCAGGTATCTCTGATCTTCAAGCACAGAGGGCAACTGAGGATTGCTGGGACAGGCGTGCGCGAGCAGGACAGGGAACCCCTAGGGTTTAGCACAAAGAAGGTCTTACCCCATTATATCACAGCGTGCATCAACACGATGGGTTTGACCAGAGCAGGGAGCACACCACAAATTCACACTCTTACTTACATACTAACATCCTTACGGATGAAGAGTCCTCTCATTTTTTGGTTTGTTTGTTTTTTTTTCTTTCTGAGGCACTTTTTGCCTTACTGTTGGCATTTTTGTGGAGGTCAGAAGCTTGCTCTTGAAAAGCAGCTCTTACCTGTCCCCGCTTTCATATAGTCGTGCCTTGATGGCCCTGAGCAGCCCCACCTGGGGCTCCCCCACCCCTGCCCATGGGCTCGGGGCCCATGTCAGCCCCACCCTGGGGCTTTGGGCCAAAACAATTGATCTTTTTAGTAGCATCCTCGTATCCTGGAACTGGCAGCACACTTTATATGGCTTAACAGACCCATTTGTAGAACCTTATCCCTTTTACCACAGGTGTGAATTAAAAGAATATCCTTATAAATGTCTGTAAAGGCTTTAGCTTACTGGACCTTGCTTAACATCAGCAAAAGTCCTCCAGATTTTTCATAAAATCCCTAAACAATTGCCAAGTACCAAACATTTTGTTTTCTTTTAAATTGTAACTATTAGACTTAACCAATAATACAGAAAGCATAAGAGGAATGGACATCTCTGTCTAATGTCCCTGGCTATTATAGAAACCTTTGCCATAGGTTAATAGCCAGAAATACTGAATGACTGGTAGCTCAGTTTCTAAAATCAAAATTCTTTTAGTGCTTGTAGACTAAGAAAAGTATGAATTTCCTGATGTCAGTATTGGTCCAAACAGCTTCTACTGCCTTGATTCAGTGATTTGAAAAATGATGACTTAGAGTTTCGAAAGTGCTGAGAGACGTTATAGCCTGGTCCTCTTATGATCAACTGATCTTTTCAGCTCTTAATGGGAAAATAAATCATAGATAAAAGATAATCCTGTTGCACAGAAGCAAAAAAGGTGTGATATCAACAGACTTTTATAGAAAAAGAAAACTCTGTGAAAGGGATAAAGTAAATAAGGTAGTTTGTTCTGCTGATGCTTGTGTTGGCAAGGTCAAATCCCTCTTCAGGAGCTGCCTACCTCAAGAAATGAGAAGGAACCACAAAGTATATTCAGAGAACTTAAAAGGATACAAGGCATGTTTTTTTATTGTAAACCCATCCTCACCCCCTAAAATCTAGAATTTCAAGGGTCTTTTTAGATTTTTACTGTTCTTATTTCTTCTTTAATGATGAAGCTGTCAACTGTTAGTTTGTTTTCCTTTCATATTCACCAGTTCTCTCTCATTTAATTTTTGATGCTGCAGATGACATTAACAGTATAGGAAAAGGAGCCAAATAAAGCTTTGCTATATTCTAATTAATGATTATTCTAATAAAAAATACTTTGATATGGCAGCCAGCCTAGAGTCTCTTCTATGATCTTTAATTTTCCATGTGATACATATTATTTATATCCTATAAATGTAGGTGTAACACAATGGGAAAGCAAGCAGGAAGAAAGAGCCCATTAAGTATTTGGCCTGTATGAGAACTGATTGCACAGTCAATCTCTGCAATGTAAATAGGCTTTTTCAGAACATTTGTTTCCATTTATAATTAAATTAAACTTTAACTATAATAAAAAAAATCTCTATGGGAAAATCATATATATAAATACTGCTTTCCCACTGTTAACTACAGAAAAATGAAGGTACAGGGATTGAACCTAGGAGGTCACAACAACTACCGAGTGACAAAGTGATGCATGGCAAGTGTGTTATTAAGCATCCTCCCACTGCAGAGCTTTAGAGGACCGGTAAATAAAGAGGTTGGGAGCACACACTGGTTTTCCAAGTAACTTTTGTGAGTTCACGAAACAGTCTGAAACTGCTGCTGTCTTCAGCATCTAAGTGACAGGGGACAATGTCCCCGTGGGGACATTGGTTGGAGACTGCCATTGCCCTCCCAAGCGCGCGTTAAATAAATCCTGTTCGCCCCATCTCCCCACGGTGTTTTTTGCAGGTACGCTGTGCCTCAATGGGCAGATTTCTTGCATGTGTCCTAAGTAGTCAGTGTCAGAGTGGCTTTAATGTACCGTTAACTTCACCTTTATATATTCGTCTTTCACAGTGGTATAAACCAGAAGAAAAAGGTGCCTGGTACCTCTGTGCTGCAAAAAAGCCAGCTTAGATTTCTGTCTAGCTTTACAGTATCAGCCCATCTGTTTTAGGTGAAAACTTAGGCAGTAATGTTAACTTTAAGTACGTTAACCTTTAGATGCCACGAGACAGGATAGACAGAACCATTATTTTTATGGCACATTTTTTTCTGAGCAAAGATCCTAGGCAGCGAAGGCGGCTAGAAAATCCTGGTTTTGTCTCTCTGCCTCCAAACAAAATACAGTGTATGGTCATTTGAAAGCCAAGGCAGACTACATTATCGACACACAAATACCCAACAACTATAAATCCAAGGGAACCCAAGTAATGAGTCAAAGCCATGAGGCTGACAATTTATTCAGTCTCACTGAATTTACCAGCATAAATACTGATTCCTCATAAACCAGAGTTCACCCTCCAGTTTCAGCTGAAGACAAGACTGATCTGGAGCAGCTGCAGAGGTGGCAAATATCTACTGCTCCCCTGAAACCTTCCCTAGAGATGTAGATGGAGGCTTGAAGGTGGGAATATTTTTACGTCTACTCTCAATTTCATGAGAATTTTTGACTCAAAAGTCTTAGTTTACGTATAACACAAAACTAATCGAGGAAGTTGTTCTCCAACAGCTATCATCTCCAAGAAACTACATACAATACGCAATGTTTGGCAGTTCTGGTAATAGTCTCCAGGTAACTTTAAAAGAGTTAATAAAAAGTAGAAGAAAATGTTGCAACAGCTTCACATTTATACTTGATTAATTCAAAAGTGTATAAAGTCTTTAATGCAATTTAAGATTTGGGATTTTTCTTAATTTCTGAGAAGCTTAATTTTATTTTCTCATCAAGTAGTATCAGGAGGTTTACTGTCATTGATGATACTTGCTAAGCTATTAAATGTGGGGTATTTATTCTTTGCCAAAAGTAGTAAACTGTTCAGAGGTGAATGTATTTGTCATGTACCCCAATTAGCTACCAATATCAGCTTCCACACCTGTAACAGTATCTATTGGTCAATGTTAGATTCATTTAGGCCACATCTATGAAAAATGTTCTTTTGTGTTTGTGGAAATATGTTTATTGTATGTGGAATCTGTGGAAATATGTACAGGTTGGTTCTAATTCTGGTTCTCAAGTCTCTAAAATATTCATCTTTCCTCTTCTCATTTCCTGGGGTCAAGTCTTTGCCTTTTCAAAATCAGTGGTAAATCTTCCACTGACTTTGACAGAGCCAGTACTCTACTGTTAGTATTTCCTTCTCAGTTCTTTTCAGCACCTTTTTCTCTTTTGCTGGTTTCCTTTGGATCCCTGTTCTACTTTTGGTTTTGTTTAACTTTCAACATCCAAACAATCTGCTATTTTTCCTTTTAATCTTTTTTTTTCCTCACTTTGATTCTTTGGTTTCTACATATGCTTTGTTTTTTACCACCTTATTTCATGTATCCATTTCCTCCATTTTTTTCTTTTTTTTTTTTTGTTTTGTTTGTTTCTCATTTGCTGCTTAACTACTATTTTCCTCTGTTTACTCTGCTGTTTTTCCTCTCTCCTAGCTGACATTTCCCTCTGTGCAATATCTTTCTACCTTCCCTTTCCTCTCTTTTCCAAAACACGGCTCATCATTCTATGCCACTAATGTATAGCAGATTCTGAAATACTGTCATCTGAGACAGTTAAGTACTAAACAAAACATTACCAGGGTGGAGGAATCACTTACCCTGATTGACAACAAATCGTAACTTCTGTATTGTTGCCAGATTGCCGCTAACTCTGTATATTCCATCAACATCTAGACCTGAAAGAGAAACACATATTTCATTTTAGATCATATAAGTATTTTTCTTTTGTATGTCTGTCAGGAAGCCAGCAGCGCCCTAGCAAGTATGAAGAAGAGCAGTGTAGTGAACGACTGAAAAATAATCCACCTGACAACAACTGAAGTGCCTCCTGCCTGATTAAAACAGCAATGAAAAATAAAAGTGGCAGATTAACTTAAGTGAATACAAAACACCTAACTATAATTATCTTGTAATTCTGTCAGCAGAATATGTTTCTGCAAGGGTATTTGAGTGTGATGGGAAAGGAAGAGTGAATTAGCTCTCGTGCTTACAGAGAAGGGCTGTTTGGGATACGCACGATGCTACGCAAGCCCTGCTTAAACATGGGGTGTTTATATTAATAGTGCTGGGGAAACTTCTCAGTCTGGGGCCTGGGTTTTTTGGACGTGAATTTCTGAGGCTGTGACCTTTCTGAAAATAAAGTGGTGAGATGCCCACTCGGAAATCACGACGTGCATGAGACTACACACCACTACCTTTTCTCTACTATATTCTTCATAGCAGATCAGACAAGTTTGAAGATGAAATTAAATATCCCAAATAGCATATGCCCTGGAGTACATTTCTTCATTAATATAGGCCATTCTTTTCAAGGACAACCTGACAGTCTTGTTTCTCCCTGCATATCTACTCAAGGTTTATCTGCTAGGTGAAACTAGATGTCATACTCCCTTTTGTGACATATTATCTCCTACAGCAAGCTCTGCTGATATGACTGTTTAAAATAGCACTTCCAGCCCCAGTTGCATAGCTGTAGCATTTCAAAGCACATGGGAACTGCTCGCCTTTCCCGGGAGAATTAGCTATTGTGCAACAATGACTGAATCTGCATGCTTAAAAATTGAAAACACTAAACTGTATATTGTCATTTCACGTTTAAAATTTGCAAGTACATAAGAAGCTAAGTGTACCTACACAAAACAGTTTTTTTTAAGGCTACTCATCATTTGGAACACAAGTTTTAATTCGCTTTTGGCAAGCAATTTCAGAGAAAGGCTTTCTCTTGGAAAACACTAAATTGTCAAAACCAAAAATTTTCAGGAAATATTTCCTGACAAGGTATCTATGGGGAATATTTTTTTCCGATTCAGTGTGGGCAAAATGGGAAAACTGAAACTATAGTAAAGAGTGAAAGAAGAGTGAAAGCAAGTCCAAAAGCCCAGAAGCCCAGTTGTAAATACACTTAAATAGGAAGGAGCTGAGGTTCAAGTCCTTATTTCCAAGATACTTGCATCATGCCTTAGCAGATAAGTGCCATAGCCAGTGGATTCAACTGCTTGGAGGTATTCCTCACTGATCTTGAAACATCTTAACATATTTACTTTTCCTTTTCATGCAGACTGAAACCAAATAAAGTCTTTTGTTTGTTTGCGTGTTTGATTTCTCTCTCTACAAAATACAGTTCTTATTTTATGTCTATCCTGCTAAGAACACCCTGATTTTGTTTACATTAAATAATCTATTTTAAAAATGAATAATAATTCCGTATTATACACTGGTTATCTATGTCTTTTATTAGACAATTTTCTGCACCTGTGGGTGTCCTGCAACATAATACTGAGAGTGATGATTCATTTCAGGAAGATCCCCTTTGGTTACAGAGGGATAAAGAAAAAGTTTATTTAAGAGAAATCAAAAAGGATTTGGTAATCAAGAACACTTGGAAGTTATCCATCTACTGGATATATAACATATGAGCAAATGGAAATTACTAAAATGTTTCAGTAATGCAATTCTATCCTAAATCTGAAGAGTCTCATTCTGTTTTAGTAAGAGGAGAGTGAGAGAGCAAAAGTAATTCCCAGCATAGGAATGTGGGACTCTTGTGGTAAAGGATTAAGAATTGCACCATGTAAATGGAAGTCTAAATCAGAAAGTAAAGAGGAAAAAGAAAACAAACAAACAAACAAATGAGCCTCAAAACAGAATGTTAACTTTTGTTTGGATCTAACTCAACTCAGTTCTTAACCTTTTTGGATATATGGAAGTGAAAACAATACGTCTTGTATTTATTCATCCAATACTTTCGGTGAAATAGTGATGTCTCACATTAATAGCATCAATTTGGAACCTGCATAAATTATCCAGATCAAGTGAAAATGACAAACTATGTTGTAAATTGGTGGATATTACATCTTGCAAAATGATCTGGAGTGTACAAGTGCATTATTATTGTTATAAATTTACTTTGGTCCAGAAACGAGGTCTGATTAGCATTTCATTTGGACACTATACAATATGGCAGAGAGAAAAAAAAAAATCCAAGAATATCAAGCCAATTACAGTGTTCACGTGCCATCAACTTTCTGCTCCAAGAACTTTGAAAGTTAAGCCAAGCCAAACCAATGTAAATTGGTGGATTTGGACATCCTTTTCATGACCACATTATCTTAGTTGGATTGTTAACAACTTATTTTGGAAATCCAATTAGGCGCAAAAGAGAAAGAGAGAGAAAGAGAGAAAGAGAGAGAGAAATACGTCTTTATAGTTCTAACATCCTGATTCTATGAACAATTTTCAAGGCAAATTCACTTTTAAGGGCACCTCTATCAAGAATAAAAACATCACCGCACTGCTGTCAGTGTTTCTTCACGGCAGGCTATGAATACTTAGGGAACAAGAAGAAACAAAAGCCTTGCAGAGTTTCCTATCTGGTGCTGGCATTTAAGTATAGTGGTAAAGAATGTTTCAGAAAAAATATTAGAGAGAATAAAGTCCAACGCTTGTTGACTATAGGGTGACCTTCTTGAGTTTTGGAGTGGGGTTTATCAGGGAAGAATCACTGGATTTTGCCCTAGAGGAGAACAAATATTTTATTTACTTTATATCTCAATCTCCAACGCTGTTTCTGTTCCTTTTTAATGAGGAACCTGAGAACAGGATGGACCCACAATTAGAAATTATAGCCAGAAGCATGATAATGACTTCAGTATTTCCACCCTAAAGTCTGTAATGGTATAAGAAATGTAGGAAAAGGACTTACTCAAGAATACATCAGTTTAGCTGCCAAACTATAGGCAAATTTTAGCTATATTCATTAAAAAAATTATACAGGTACTCCTGATGAGAAAGTTAAAAGGCAACTGAACTCAGGCTTGGTTGAGATTCATGAACAATAATGAATGTTATATTCACTCTGCATAACTGCACAGAAGATGTTAGAAGAACACTTATTTAAGGACAATTTTTGCACTCCTGCTTCTAGCCAAAATGGACATAACCATGAATGCAGGTCAGTGTCAGCTCCAGTAGCAGTTTGAGCTGGAACCCATTATTGCAGAGAAACGTTAAGACCACAGAAAAAAATTAGAACTTAGGTGATACATTTATCCAAACACATTTTAAAATATTAGACTTTGATATTGGTTGAGGTAGTCCTGATGCTTTATGAACTGCCTTGAATGAAACGTTCTCATTCATTCTTTTCTGTTGCACAGAACAAATCCCTCTCCCAAATCACATTGCATTCTGCCTAAGCTTAATCTGTATTTGACAATACCTTCAAACTGAATATAAAAGGAAATTCTCTATGTGCGGGGGGGAGGGTGGTGGTGGTATACAGAAATTTCTCTCTCTGTTTTTTAACAAGATTTAGAATTTGAAACATACCATTTTAAATGGTACTAGGTAACTTCCTGCATAGAAACCCATGAAACTTTCACAATTAATGTATCCTGAAATAGGTGTGGTCCCCAGGCCTGGTAGGAGTTCTGTAAAAGAAACCATCGTGCTGGATTCAACAACAAAGTGAAGTACAAACTTGAAGAAAGGCATTCTTTAGTTAGTCCTTTCATTTAAAATCAGTTATGTTCAGGGCAAAAATATTGTATTTCAAAGGAGCCTATTATGCCTTCCCATAAACAGAAAGATCATACGTTTTAAAACTGAAGTATCATTATGTAATCAAGCTGTTGTATTATAAACTATTTTGTGGGCTCAGATGCCCAGGGCTATCTTTACAAATATTTAAGAGGTCATTATCAGGGTATGTTCTCCCTAAAACTATAATTCTTTCCTCGTGTTTTCATATGCATCTTACCATAAATATCTGATTTATAAACAATTTTTTAAAAGTTTACTAAGGGTACAAAAGTGAGGCATGAAGTCATTTAAAGAAGCAGAAATGCGCGAATGCAGCAAATACACCAGTGTCAAGAATGTGTCCGATGAGAAAAATACCACTAAACAATGTGCAAAAAAATAAAGTTTTACAAAAGGATCAATATTTGTATGCCAGTAGAAGGAAAATTATTAATAGTAGCAAAGAATAAATCTGACACATTAAAATTTGACATTAAAATTACTGTATCCGGATAGGGTTACAAAAGGTACCCGGAGTTTCAGGTGAATGTGGGAGCAAAAAAAAAAAAGTTTTTACCTGAAGCCAGGGAAAGCAGAGGTGAAAATGATGAGAACAATGAAAAAAATTTTACACCACAGAGAGAAAATACATAGAGGCATTAACAGCAAACAAGGGACATATGGATGTGAAATGTGCGGTGCAGAAGTGGTGTGAGATTAAGATACTTGAACCAGCAAACTTGGTACGCAGCTTGATCAGCTCGAGTTGAAACGAGCACCAGCTCATTTTGAATGTAAGACTATCTGCACTCATCGTGGTTTTCAGTGTTGCTGACATCTCTATCCTGCTTTTTGGTGTGGCATTGGGTGGGGTTAGGCATGCCCTAAAGATCCTGAAGCAGGGCTGAAGGCTGACACTGGGATTTGCTCCGCTCTGCTAGAGAAAAAGATCTCTTCTGATCATCAGAACGACACACTTCTTGTACTCCTCCCATCAAAAGATCACATTTGTGAGGCTGAAAACAACATCCCAGCTAACATCTGATATGAAAACAGGTCCCATCCCTAGTCCAGAGAAGTTACTCATCTACTGTGGGAGTGGGAGCCATACAAATGTCATGTTAGATAGTGCTACCAGACAGACAAGCATAAACAAACCTAGGAGACGAAACAGCGGGTGATGTTGGAAGTCAATCTGAAGAACAGAGAGATTATCACTGTCATAAAAAAATCAGTGTTCACTTATCAGTGTTCATGATATACATGTCTCTCATTTGCAAATGAAACAGAGAGAAAAACTTGGAAATTT
>NW_008824309.1:3079712-3109031 GCF_000699105.1 Pygoscelis adeliae | reverse complement strand
GTGGCAGAAGAGTTCTTCTGATATTGTAAAAGCAGTTAGAGGGATGCACTTGGAGACTGGCTAGACTGACCTCAGTCCCAGACAGTCTACTTAAATAATTAATTCAGGACTCTATGAACAAATAATTCATAGCAAGATATAATTAATCCCAACCAGCATGGTTTCATGGAAATCAGGACCTTGTCTAGCAAACTTGTTGCATTTTTTGATAGGATTGGATTTTTGACAGGTCTGGTTGATAAAGGCAATGGCGTTGAAATAGTATGTTTGGCTTTTCATGAGGCTTTTGACTTAGTACCACATGACATTTTGATTAAAGCACTTGCATTTTATGGAATTAACAGGGCATATATTACATGGATTAAAAACTGGCTCAATGACAGACCTCAAAATGTGGTAATTAATGGGAGATATCAGTTAACAAGGTCATAACTGGCAGAGGTCTCAAGTGTGGAACTCTCAGTCCAGTGCCATCTAATACCTTTATCAGAGATGTGGACAATGAGAAAAAAAATCTCTGTTGGCAAAGTAAGCAGATGACACAAAGATCAGGGAGATATTAAATAATGATCAGGACAGGTAAAGTTACAGAAGGTCTGAACTGCCACCTTAAATGGTCACAGTCTGGTAAAATAAGTTTTCACACAGAGAAACACAGGGTACATCCAACACTCTGGATGTAGGTCACGAAGGACTTGAGGGTTATTTTAGATAATTAGCCGAACGTGATCTCTCAGTTCAGTGCTATAGCAAAGGTGACTAATGTGATCCCTTGAATTATAGAAAGAGGAGTATCAAACAGAAGCAGGGAAGAGATTGCACCTCTTCATGCGCTAACAAATAGGATCTCCAGTACTTGATATCGAAGCAAATAAAATGAAACATGAAATATATGCTTTGTTGCTTCGTATTGGAGAGGGTGGAGAGATGCCCTCTCCATCGGTACTTTTCACATGATTTGCAGGTACTGGACTCATGACCAGCACTGCCCAGCTGCAGGACCTGTGACAGACCAGCCTGAATTCAAGGTAGCATGAACAAGATTGTCCTTATTCTATTATTACTAGAAATCCAGTACTACATTAGAATTTAGTAAAGGCAGAGAGAGTGCGGGAAAGAAAGGAGAGGAGAAATTGTACTAGGTCTTAACAAGCTAAGAAGTTACTCTATAGGAGGTGTCTGACATGAGGTTTGGTGAATCTCTTTAGGAAATTAGCTAACAAGAAATAATTCTATGTTTGACTGCAATAATATCAAGAAGATGAGGGGCATTCCTACATAAAAAGAGAATCTCATTTTTTCTTGCAGTAATAACTTCAAGATGCAATGAAAGGAGAAAAGCTTGACTAAGATCTTATTGTTTTCAAGACCCTGTAGAAACTGTTTAATGGAAGCAATTACAACACTGAATATGAGCATTACATACTGAGAATCAGTAACAAGTGAATATGATGGATGATATACTTTATCCTGTTTCATATCACTTGATGGTAGAACTTCCACTTAGATATTTATATACAAATAAATAAGGATAGCGACAGTACAAAGCAAGTGCAATTTAAACTAGCACACAGTTCACTGCTATGCAGGGCTGCTGTTTAATGCCTAAATCAAGCTTGCTATGCCTTGGTCGTCTTCTCTATTGTGTTGCATTGTCTTTGACATTCAAGAAGTTTATTGTTTAAAAGCCCCAGGAACAACAAGACTTACTCAGAAGGCTCCCTGTAAAAAGAAACAAAACTAAGCTTTGAAGCTGTGTTTTTTGAATGAAACCATCGAACATGCAGCGCGTTCACTGTAATTTTGCCGTTACCTCCAATATATACTTTTGCCGTTCTGATAGTCCCACTTCTTGAAGCTAAACAAAGTGACCTCATTGCTTTCCACTGTATTTTCTTTTAAACATTGGCTGGGATGATTGAGATTCAGGAATGTGGGAAAATGGATTCCCAAGCCACGTCCATCCCCTTTAATTCTGAGCTGTAATTTTTGGCTTGGCTTGAATCACAGTCATCACATTTCAGTCTGAATCTCTCTGTAAAGTGATCTTTCTTAAACATTTCTTTCACTCATCATGGGATCAGAAACAAAGCCATTCTAGTCTTTCAGCAAAACACTTACAAACGTCTTTTTACAGCGACTCACAAGAGCTGAATTTCCTTTAAAAATGTTTGAAAAAGAGGAGGTTTTCATTGCCTGATTGTCCTCTTTGTGAATCTTGTCATCTGTATGCCATGAGCTACAGCTATTTTAATCTGTTTTTGTTTGCAATCCATTTGGTGTCCGCCCAAGAAAATGCAGGTGATTCTAATTAACTTACTGCTGAAGATGTGGAAAAATCTCAATTGTGCTACAGAGAATTATACACTTAAAGCCTTCCCTCTATTATTTATAACGGCTTATTAATGAAAATGATTACATGAATACATTTACCACCTGATTCATCTTTGTTCAATTTTTAAATCAACAAGGTTTATGCTAAAGGGGAAAAATCCCTACCAAATACAGACCTCAAGTACACACATCAGCTCGCTGGTTTAAATGGAATGGCAGTTTAAAAGGAAATAACGTTGTCTTGCTTTATGCAACACAGTATAATATCTGAAATTACCAAATGTTTGGAAATAGCCATTCTCTCTCTGTAACACATTAGTATTTAATTCTGTGAATTTTTTTGTTTGTTTGTTTGCTTGTTTGTTTTCTTTTTTAATACCTCCTTCACCACTTCTATTTGCTCTCATTTGCTGCAGTTACTGCTTCTCACGTATGGGTTAGTAGGTCCATTCTGACCAATGCTTAATTTATCTGAAATAAAATAGGATTTCTATGGTTCTCTGCTACTTTATCAAGTATCCTTTTTTTTCCTGCTTGACCAAAAGGTCTTTCAGGAGTATTAGGAATCTTCAAAAGATGAATCGTCCTTCGCCAGCAACTCTCTTGGGATATAATTAGCTTCATGTCTCCAGAGATGTGCAGCTTCCAGTTCTTACCTGTCTGGCGTTGTGGCCATATGACACTATGGTGACTGACAGAAGGGAATTTCAGGTAGAGAGATTTGAGTCGTTTGTAGGAAAATCAGTAGCTGTTAAATACTAGCACTGAGTATTTTTTGCTAGGTACAGCTACCGACAGGCTGTTTGCCACCTTCCATCAGTTACCATTTCTATTATTCTGTGCCATGCAAATATACGCTGTGGTAGTCTAATTTGAATGTGCTGACAATGTGGGTAATGCTGTTTATTTTTGGGAGGATGAAAGCTTGAATAAAGGTTATCATTTTAGGAGAAGCTGATGATGGAAAAACTCATCCACTGCGTGACATGATCAGAACAGCTGGGGATGTAATGTGGAGGGTGGGGGAGAAGAGAGCCAAGGTATTTTGTATGTTCAAGAAGTATATACAACATTGCCATTTCTTATATCCCAGCTGTGCCTGTTAACTTCTGGAAACATGTAGAGCTCAGCAATAAAGCATACTTGACTGATATTTACTGCAATGTGCATTATAAGACATTTTCTGTCACACATTACGTTCCGAAAGAGTTAAGTAACATGAAAAATACAGGCTCAAGATTATATCTGTCATGGATGAAAATACTACATTTATGCCTCATTGTAATCCATTCATTGGTTTATGGACCCCGAGCCCTCCAGGGAGTGTCACAACTCCACATGATACTGCTGAGAGCTGTATTTTGCTTTTGGATTTCTGATTTAGCTGAAAGAAGTTTAAAAACACATGTAGCCTGACAACTCCCTATTGGCTATACAACTGAGGAGGGTCAAGAGCATAAACTATTCCAGCAAAAGCCAGCTGTAACTTATGTTCACTAAACTGGCTGAAGATCTGCCTGTTACAGACAGTAGCATACAAGAAATTTATGCATTTTGCTAAATCCTCCCACTTTGGTTAAACTGTGCTTCATTTGGGGATCCATCATCACCAACATCATGCCTGTGTTTTTCGAGCAACATCAGAACACTAAGGGAAATTGCACTTTGGGGGGTCTAACTCTCCTCTTAGGACCCTACTTTCAGTCAGGTCCACCGACATCAGTAGGAGCTGTGGTTAAAAGCTAAGATGCAATTCTCCAAACATCCCTTACTCACAACGCTGATTTTAAAGAGAATTTAGTGCACAGTAGGGACAAATCTTTTCCTGTCTTTCACAATAGTGAGAGATTAAATTAGACCTCAGTAATGTCACCTCCCCATCCTGACTAGTACTGCTGCGTATTGAACTTTTAACGCTTGGAAGCGGAAGAACTGCACATTTGGGCACACATAATCTTCAGCCAAAATGGGTAAGGAGTTTGCATTTTCTGGACCGTAGTGCCTTTGCTTGGCAGAGAGATTTATTTTTTTTAATGATAGTGACTGGGGTAGGAAATTTAAGATGGAATAGGGATATTTAGGGTGGAAATTGAAAGTCGCAGGACTGCTTCTTCCATCATTCCTTGGCTTTTTAGAGAGAGTTGAGAAGTCCAGATAGGCCCAATAGTCTTCTCTATAACAGATCCATTTTTTACTTGACAGCCTGAAGCTATGCTCTGTTCAAGCTTAGATGTCTCAAGGTTATCTATCTTGTCTTCAGGAACGGGTCCTACCTAACCGTCTGTGGGCACTTCCTACAGCTGTTGTGCATTGCTGGGGAGTGGATGCAAATGCGGAGTTTATAGCTCAACAACGGTTAAAGAAATATCAGCGAGGCATTTGATAGTACTTGTTTCGCTGCATAACATAGAAGGCTGGATCTATTTGTTAGAGTTAGAAGTTAGACCAGCTCCGTTCTGGATTTCTAACAGAAGGAATGTGTAGAACCCTGCTCTAAAAATGGAGTTCGGGCTCTCATGTGCAGTTGGTAACGGTCTTTGCTTATTCATATCATATTGTAGGCATCTATCTTTGCATTTGCTTTTTATCTTTAAGTGGGAGAAAACATTTAAAAATTAGATTCTTTAGTCTAAGGCACACTATCAGACACCTTTGGGTGTTACAGTCCATGCCTGTGTGGAAAACTCAGAGGCTCTCTTGGAAGATAAGTATACATATGGCTATCTAACACCAACTTACTGAATTCTTAGCATTGCATATCTGTCTAACATATAAATGTGATAATACAAAGGTGTGTGTGTGTGTATGTATATACGTAGATAACTTTTAATTTAATAATGTCTTTCCCAGTGTACATTGCACACATTTAAAGACACAGTAATGATTAAAATCATGGGATTCCACTGAATACTCTTACACCTTCTTTTGTGTGATAAACCTCTAGTCTCATAAGTGAGGAAAATGTTCTTGTTTTTGCAAAAGTCATATTTCGTGTATTGAAACAGTGACATTAAGCAGTACTATGTGAAAAAACAGAAACATTTTTTTGCCATCTTAGCTGCAGGACTCTGTAGTTATGTATGTTATTTTTCCTGCCAGTCCCACTACATTTATTGTCCCCAAACAGGCTCAGGTAACTTAAAAATTTTTTTCTGCCTCCGTTTAATTTGGGCAAAATCTGAACGATCATCATAGTTTTTATTTTATGGTTTGACATGCATACCATGATACACTACATTAAAATAGCACAAAACTTGTGTATGAATTGCTCAGGAACTCCTGAAAAGACGTTGTTTAAGTATAGTCTGAAACGGAACAAATTTCTTTCTACTTTGAAATATGAAAAAAAAACAACACAATGAAATAGAAATAATATAACTGAAACATAACTGCAAGAAATACAGAAAAATATTGAGTTCTGATAAGAAAAAAACTCATTACTGGCAATAAAATGCACTGGATATCCGCTAGCTGAATTTTGGGTAAAGTAAATGCATAAATATCAGTATCATCTGATAATTATCAGTGCTATTTATGTCCAGAGAGTAGCCACTGCTGTGAGGATAGTGCCGCAGGTCATAGATCAGGGCATTAAATAAAGGGGTTTGTGAGTTCCTCTGTTTTAGTGGTAAAGTAGGAAAACCTGACTGCCTGAAGAGCACCCTTCCAGCATCTTCCACCTTCCTGTTTGGATTCAGGTCTGGCTTACAGTTTAGCTGGGCTGGAGAGTTTGAATGATTTTGCTTTCAGTGGTTACAGTAGATGCTCAGCTTGTTCAAAGTTAAGCTTGTAGGCTAAGTGAAAGCAGTTTTCATTAGAAGAGGATGTATCTTATCTTTCTACTAAGGTTTATTAAAAATATGTAACACCTGATAATTTAACACCAAATGAGTGGCTGCTAAATTTCCCCCTCTCTCTGTCTCACACACACACACATCTACACACAAACAGAGGAATGCTTCTTGACTGCCAAACTATGTGCCAAGATTTTGTTCGCTTTAATCTCAATCATATGAGTTAGAGAACCATGAAACAAAGTTCCTACCAAGTATGCTGACAGATTTTTAGTTCTAGTGGCTCCACAGGGCATCACTACAAGTACACTAAGAAACTTTTCTCATTAAAGATTTCTGAGCTGATCCGTTTTCCATTTAAGTCAACATGAGCAGTATCACCATAAAGAACTCAACACTTGCTAACTGATACCATACACTCATCAAAATTATTTCATTTCTAAGTAAACAAAAAGTTGTGGTACCCCCAACACCATTGTGTGGTTACTGCTGGCACAGGAAAGCCATTTGGTGGCAGCTACTTTGGTGTGTTATGTCACGTAACACCATGTCAGTTGAGGACTGACAAATCTAAACATATGGTTTGAAATACCGGGGGAAATTTTTCCTGGGAAGATGGGGGGAAGAGGCATGGAATAGCCTCTTTCTGTCTTTTGAGGACTTTCTTATTTTCTGAGCGACGACATCTCAGAGAAGACCCATCACCTTACCCTTGGTTTGGAGGGGTCCATGGGGATTTTAAGAGCCTCAGTATTACCTGTAAATGGCCCATAATCTGGGCAACTGAACAAGTTCTTGTTCTTTGTTTTTAAATCCTGAGAGAAAATATGGATATTTACATTTCTGATCCAAGTATATAAAGTTTAAGGCCCTCATCCAACAAAACACTGAAGCATTTCTTTAACTGTAAGGAACAAGCGTTGACCACAAAATAGATCTATTCAGGTCCTTAAAGAGAAGTCTTCAGCTGTTTTGGTGGACAGAGGCTGGTATCAGTAAAGCAGAAATTATAGAAAGAAATAACCTATATCCATTACAAAGTAGAATAAACATCAGAAAACAGTTTCCAATAGCAATATCTGTTTCCCGAGAATTTAAATTATTTTAAACACATCATCTCTGACACCAGGAAAAAAGGTGCATGAAGGAATCATGAAGAGAGAGCTGGATCAGGCTGGCTGGAGCTGCTCAGGATCCAAGTGATACAGTTCTGTTGTGTTATGAAACAAAATGGCCACATTTTGCTCTCATTTACATATATGTCATTCCTCCCAAACCAGGGAGCATTGTTTGTCTGCGTGAAGACAAAAAGAAGTTGGTTTGCTATATAATTACATCCATGATCTGTGAGGATCCTGATTATAATAAAACAATCTGCTAAGCGAATATACAACTGGAGATCTTTAAAAGACTTGTGAATTCCATGGGGGTTTATCATGCAGTAGCCAATTTAGGGACGATTCAGTTACTAGATTGCTAACAATATCGGTTTCATAAACGCAGGGGAGTAAAAGGAGCTAAAAAATCTTCTCTTAAAGAAGTGAAAACCTTAACATAAAGCCTCTTTTTTAAGCTGCCCTCTTACTTTGCCCTCTGCCTTGCTCCCGAAGCTTTCTGTTGGTACGATTTCTCTCACTTAGGTATCAATCCCATCAGACTGCTATATTATATGGTTAAAACATTGATGTAACACAAGCTGCTACAGCAAATAATTGAAGTAATAAAATACAAGTGCAGTTATTTGCTTCGTTGAATTGCAGGCAGAAAAAAGGAGACAGGGTTTTTTAAACTGACCCCATGGTGTTGCATACAGACAGCAAAACTTTTTTTTATATGTTTTCTTTCATTGCCGTAAAACTTTTTTGAAAAAAAATCTAGTGCAGTTGTAGTAATTTATTTTTTTTCCACCGGAAAAGCAATTAGTCTACATTGCGGAATTATGCCTTCATAATTTTATTTAAAAACCATAACTTTATTTTTAAGCAACAAGGATGTTGAAAGAATCTGAAACTACAACTACCTCTTTTTTTTCCCCCTAAAGGAACTTAATGGACTTAACTTTTTGTGTGTGTGTGTGTGTGTGTGTGTGTGAACATCTCCTCTAGGCCAAGACTCATTTTGTCAAGTGTTAGCCCAAAGTGTTCTATTAATGGCTGAACTGTAAAGTCTGACTAAATGGGGTTTACAGTGGAAATACTGCCAGCTCCTTGCCTGTGATGGCATGTGTGCTGTACTAGGGCACAGTGCCTCACATCCTCGGTTTATTCAGGAGGAAAAGAGAGGATTTTTGTGTCTGTCTTTTTATCTTTTTCATGGCTAGGAGGTGGATACCCTTATGTGTGAGCTTCCCTGAATCTGACTCTGACCAGGGGGTATGTCAAGGCCTTCATTTTCTCTTTGGCACAGAGTAAGCACCGGAGACAGTCAGCTGGCTTTAAATTTCTCTAGACTTTTTGTTTCAGCATGTACAAATGTCAACTACTTGATTTACAAAGTATATTAACATTATTTTAATATCGAGAAAACGTTGTTTGATTCTTTTTTTATTTCACAGGTTAAGTGGTTTATTTTATTTACTAAGGCTATTGAAAAAGATTTTATGGAAAATTCTGAAGACAAAATGCCCTGTTTCCTTTTACATGTTCACTAATAGATATATTATACAATGCTAGAAAAAGGCAAAAGGCCAAACTCATCTCTGGTGTAATTCCAGTAAAAGCAATAAAATTACACAAGGCATGAATTTGGCCCAGGCATTGTAAATGTTACTCTGGTGCACACTGAGTGTCTGCTTGTTGTTACTGGCAAGGCTTAAAATACAAATCCCCCTTTTTTTCAGAGAAATGGATACCTTTCTCTGGAACAGATTAATCAATGAAACAGGTATCAGGTAACTATGACAAAGACGGCAACTGGTTCAAATGTCTGCCTTTTTTATGGCTTTTTCTTCTTCTAACCAGCTTACAATCTCTGCTTTCAAATTTTTTAAATATATATTTATTCTCTCTTTTGTGCATTGTCATTGCAAGGCTTTTTTTGCCCTTTTTTTTTTTTTTTTCCTGCTGTTGCCTCCTTTTCTCTAATTTGTCTTGTATGCCCTTCCGTGATGTTTCCTGTTGACACTTCTTGATATTTTTTCTAACTCAGAATGTGGCTTTCTAGCAGACACAGAGGCCCCAGAGTGAATACCCTTCAGAGCCAATTCTGACTTGGACCTTGCACAACGCTATTAACTGGCTCTTACTCTAAGAAAGGTGGCTATAGCGGGATTGCCTGAGCCTGAAGACAGAAATGGTTGAGGAAAGCTTGCCAATATGTTTGCAGTAAATTCAACCACCCTTAATTTCTACTCAAAAGAATAATAATAAAAAAAAAAAAGCCCAAAACATTTTAAATCACAAACTTGCAAGGGCTTTTCTCAGAACTTTGTTGTTTTATATTGCATTCATCTGTACGTTTCAAGTTTATGCTTGTTGGCCACTTTAAAGTAAACATAGTTCAATGCCCTCAGAAACAGTTTTCTTCAGCCCACTAGAATTCCCTGGAAAAAGGCTTTATCTGCTGAACTGCTGGATATTTTTGTGTGCGTGTAATTTTTTTTCCTATCAGTTTAGTTTGTTTCCCCCCCCCTTTTTTTTTTTAAATTCAGTGCATATAAAAGTTGGGAGCAGAAGCCTCCTTGGAACAAGATAGAATCATAAAAGACTTCAGGAATCTCATCACAAGCTAAACAGTACAGATTGCACATTCTTCATGGAAGTATTAGCTTTTAGTGCGTGCCTGGATCCAAGCATAATAGATTATCCCAAAGTGGGAAAGAATGAACGGTACAAAATTAGCAGAACTGGGAGCTCAGATTATTTGGTGGAGCAATATGATCTCTGTACTTTCAGGGTACTGAATTCTAAAGCCACTGGAAACAGTATGTAAAATTATATCAGAGTAAGCAAGGAAGCATGTGTAGGCCTGGGAGAAGGGAAAAAAGTTTGGAAAATACCTTTCCAGAGGGGAATAAGTACTGAAAATCAGTGAATGAGCTTGTAGGAAACAAACTGCTATTCATGAACAGTTTCTTGCTCTGAGGATAGAAATACGCTAAAAGATATGACAGAGAGAAAACACAAATAAAATACATTTCAGCGGTTATTCAGGGGTCGAGTGCTGTTGGAGAACAATCTTGCACTCAGACAGAAATATAAAACTGCCCCGTGCACAGGATAGGTCGGTCTCCTGAGGTTTCCCTTCTTCTCAAGGAAACCTTGCCAGAACAAATCCTTTATGCCACCGGCTGATGGGTTTGGTCTAATCGTGCTGGGAAGTAGCCCAGGAACACTGTACATTTAATGGAAGCTCAAAGATGGTAGTGAGCACACTCTGGCAAAACTACCCTGTACTTTCCAACTGCATTCTTCAGGTCCTCAGGAATGGGACTGAAGCATTTTTGAGAACCAAATACATGAAAAATATTGCTTAAGCTAAATACACTCTGGAGGAGCAAGTCACTGAACAAAAGTCTAATAATATGGAGGATTACAATACGTATAGGGATATAAGCTGCTAGAGGTTGTATATAGTGGCTATTAATACATATCTTGGCTGCACAGGCCTCGTGTCTTCTGCCACCTTCACTGTGCTCCTATAATCTTCTGAGTATACCATACCAAAGTTAGTGATCCCAGCATGGGAGTCATCAGATTTAGGAGGTGTTTGGGATTTTTTTTTTTTTTCAATCCTTCTGCAGTGTTTTCTTCCATTAGAAAATGAGATAGCATTACACTATTTTAAAAACTCATTTTTTTCTAGCTATATAAATATATTCACAATACTTTATATTTTTAAAACTCATTTCCGCTTTGCTTAACTCCTTAAGATAAGTGAACTCCCCTTTATGTAAACTTCCTACCAGAATACTGACTACCTTTTAAGCGGTATATGATTTAGAAGGTAATGAAATATCACTTTCTTTTTCTTTTTTTTTTTTTTAATAAATAGGTTTTAAAGTGCTTTTAGCTGCACTTTAGCTTTTAGATTAAGAGATAAAACTGATGAAAGGGACACAACCTTCTGTCACAGGGCAGCATGGCATTTGGGAGGTGAGGTAGTTTAAAATACCATTTTTATCTTCATTTCTCTTCATCGGGATGACTGTATTTCTTTACTACATCCCATAAGGTACTTTATCTTTGCCCATAAAGACATTTTCTTCCTTAAACACTGAATATTCTGTGGCATGAGACTTTGCATGTGTGCATTTCTGCAATGATGTTATGCATAATCAAATCACAGCTACGGACATTAAAGCCAAACTGAGTCTTGATTTTAGGTGCTTTGGGGTGTCAAACTTTGGACGCCTTTAAGAAATCTGATTTTCAGAGAGCAAGCGCTTAAAACTTCTCTCAAAACCGTGTCTTCTTTAAATTGCACACCCAGCCTAATGGTCACGTCTGAAGTCTCCCTAGCGTACCCAGTCCTACCCCAGCAGATCAGCCCCCCAAACCAAAAGCCATACGCTCAGGGATTTTTTGTCACCGCTCTTATTTAACATGATTTGTTCACTGGGGCTCAGAGCAATGAAACCCAGTAAATAATACATTGAACAGAGAAGATAACAAAAGGAAATAGTTAAGGTACTATAATAATTTTAGCCATTCTTTTTTCAGGTCACTATAATCTGCCCAAAGATAACTAATTGTTCAAAGTAAACATTCCACTCCGACCACAAAAGGAATCCATTACACAAACATATAATTCACAGTCATTTTTAGTGGGTTGTAAACAGTTTGGAATGAGCATAAAATGGGACAAAAATCAAAGTGAGCATTTAGAAATGAAAAAGTGTTTGCTACAAAAGGTCAGTCCCTTTACTTGGCAAACTATGTAGAAAAGCCTGGGAAAATGTTGAACACACAAGCAGTAAGGGAATTTTAAAGCCAACAACCTCCCTGTTTCTTTAAACAGACATCGGAACCTATAACTGGATCCTGTCAAACAAACGACAGCAAAAAAACATAACAGCTGCTAAGAAGTAAAGTTGAAAGATAAAGTTTTCTAAGCTAAGAACCTTCTCAGAAGTGGACTAAAGGTCTTTCTTAAATCTTTAAGCAAGGTTATGGATCCCAGGGTGGCTTTTAGGCATTGAATCAAATATGTAATTTTGTGTATCATTCCTGTCAGAGCATCCTGTGCTCCAAGAAAAGCAACAGAAAACAATGTCTGTAATGTCCAGTTTAGAATGGAAATGGTACCTGTAATCATCAGCTTTGCTGCCTGCAGTGTCATTTTTCAAGTCATTTAGGCTGATTTGAGAATGCTAACTTGGATTTGGGAATGGAGGGAGAAAATGAAGGACGTTTCAAAAGAGAGATGAAAGTTAAATTATATTTCCCTGGAGCATTAGTGCTGTATTTCTTTACAAAACCTAGGCTACACTGGATACCCTCAACAGGTTTAGGATACTGACTGCTCGGGGTGTTCATTTACTCTGTCATTAGACACACAGACAAATGATCATCCCTGGAAAAGAGTTTAGTATCAGACTGTATTCACACGATAAAACTTTACTATGAGAAGTACTAGATGGCATTTTATTTAGGTACAATTCAGACTGATATTTTTATTTTTTTTATGCGTTCTACTCATGCCTTTCACATTTAAAAAAAAAAAAAAGCAAAAAAACAGCCAGCACTTTTAAAGGGTCGTGGATAACAAAATAAATAGGCGACTCAAGAAATGACTGGAAATAATATCTGGCCTAGAAGCACCAAAAATCTTGCAATGGGCCCCACCCTTGGCAGGAGCGCACAGAATGTGAGTTATAGTACACTGGGAGGATTGTCCCAGGCTTTCCCTGCTGCGCTGCTCAGCTCAGGGTCAGGGCTACCTATCAGACACTTTCTGGGGAGAAGAAAAGGCATGGAATACAGATTGAAAAAGGCAAGTCAACAGATAGTCCCAGAAAAGCCCGAGCTACATCCGAGGTAGATGTTGATGGCAAAGTAAAAGACTACACAGAAAAAACAAGGAATACATTGTTCCGTGAAAAAGTTTCCCTCCAAGACCCTGAGAAAGTCGAGAGTTAAGAAATGTTAAACATCTTTGAGTAGCCACTGTATTTCTTCAATCTGATCATTGCATGGTTCAGAATTATTCACTTATCTTCACTAGGTCACATCCTATACGTGGGAGTTGTTTTCTATTTAGGACATTGCATTAAATACCAAGAGCGCAATGCTCTTTGCCTGGATACTATTGACTTCAGTGGCGCAGGTCTGTATAGCTAAATACTCGGGACAAGACGTTCATCAAAAATCATGAATGAATAAATAATACAGGAAGAATAAAGAAAAAAAACTGAGCTTGCTTAAAAAAAAAAAAAAAGAATTAATGTGACAATTGCCTTGCAAGTTTACAAGAACGGGCACATTTTTATTGACTCTCATTATTAAACTCCACTACCATCTCTGCAAGATGGCTGAGTAAATCTAGAAAGACCTTCTGCCTCCCAGTCCTATTTCAAGAACTACAAATAGCAAAAGAGGCTGGAAAAATGGAATTCACTCTTGAACAAGTGAATCCTTGTCAGATAGATAAATATGCATTATGGTGTGAGAATTTTTGGACTAAACGTTATAAAGCATCTCTGTCCTGAAATGGTGAATAAGCAAACAGTAGCCTAGAGGATAAATAACCAAAATCTGATCTAAGTTGCAGCAAAATAATTTCAGAATGATTCCTTTGATTTCAATGTAGTTATTAATTTAAAAATAGTGTAACCGAACAGGAAATCTTGCCAACAGTTAATGACACCCTCTACATTTTTAATCTGTGGGAGAACATTACTACAGTTGGCTATTGTATGTAACCTCATCTACACAGGTAAATGTACTAATTAGTACGGTTTATTCAGATCACTGTTAGACCTTCCTTCTGTGCACAGAAATAACATTTTAAAAATAATAATAAAAAACCAAATAGAAAATCAATAGGTAAATAATAATTAAATCCATGTGCTGATAAATAAGAACACAGCTGTTCAGCAAAGTATGAATATTTTGTAAGTAACATTTAGGGTTAGTCTCCTAAGGTCTTTTCTCCTAATAATCCTTTATCTTAAATGGAGCATGCAAGTAACATTTCTGGTACAGTTACAGTATGTAGATGATATATTTTCTAAATAGGAAAAAAAGCTTTTCTACAACAGCCAATATGCCAGCTGTACTGAGTATCTAGGCCATCTTACTAAGACTATGAAAGTAAACATACAGTTTTCATTAAATGTGCCTTTCCCATAATTGGTACATAAGTATTTCCCATGACTCTGCAGTTGAATATCTTGGCTGGAGGCATATCTGGCCATTAAGAGGAGGGCTTCAGATCTGTTGAGTCTCAGCCATGCCGGGAGACTTGGCACCTCCACATACTGCTTCCTAATACCAACCCCGGTATAAAATGTCATCAGAAGCTTGCATAAACATTGGACTTAGCTTCACATAAATTACTGCTGTCCTGAGATAGTTTATGCCAGAACTTAGTAAAAACAACACTTTGAGTAAATAGAATGTGAGTAAATGCAAGAATCTTAATCCAAGAAAATGATAATAGAAAAAAATGTATATCAAACATAAACTCATAAATACAGTGATAAAATGAAATTTTTATCTCATGCCATATGATTAGCTTTTATTTACATATTAGACTAACTAAAAGGGGTAGACTTCTCTAAGTCACAGCAAGTTTGAAGGGAACACAAGAACAATAATGCAATACTACGAAGGATGAACTCCTTTGAAGAAACAGTGGTATTTTCATTTTCTTCCGTGAACTTTTCTCTGATAATCACACAGACAATAAACATCTAATTAGGTTTCTTGGATTTTTCTATTACAGTTCAGCAGTGCAGAGACCTCTGGTCTCACTTCTCCTGGAGGAGTGGTCAGACACCGCAAAACATCTATGAAATATCTAGTGCATCTTTTGGAGAACCTGTGCTAAGTTCGTAACTGAACAGTCAATTAGACATGTTCTGCATGGCGTGGCATTTTTATAATCTAATCTCTGCCTTTCCTTTTCATGTTCTGAATTTCTCCTCACAATTCCTCCTCTATTAATAGTCCCTTCACACATTTCTCCCCTTTCTTTGTCTTTCTTTAGCCAGCTTCCAGCCTTTGTCCAAAAAACCAATGCTACTATCTCCCCCTACTGAACGAACTCCAGTTTGTTAGTCTCCGATTTCCTGCCAATCATTCTGGGAATAATAATATCCCAGTGCTCTCTTTGCTGTATAATTAAAGCATGAATTTCCCAGAGTTTGAAACTCCAGGGTAGTTTTATTGCACCTTTCACTATAAAACCAGGTAACAATGATGGAATTAAAATAGCTTTTTCCTTTGTGGTTAATGGTCTAAGTATCTTTTTATTTTTCATTGGTTCTCTTGTTCTGAGACTCCAGTATATGGCAGTGACAATGGGTTCACCCAGCCTTATTCTGAAAATAAATTTTCTATCTTTTGCAAGATATATGTTTCCCCAGATCCCTGGAACAAGTTGTAAACTTGTAACAGATGGTGATGAAGCCTCACATTTTTATACAATACATTTTAAGATTCTGCATCTACCGCATGTACCTTCCAAAGAAAATGACCTTCAATGAGAGAAGATACACTCTGAAGAAAGGAAGGCAGGCAACGGTGTTAAGCACATCCTTTTATACCAAGACAATCCTTCTTATTAAATTAATCAAAACTTCTAATGAGGATGAATACTCCTTCCAATATTCTTACGATATTATGGCTTTTTAAAATAACTGGAAAAATTAGACACCCACACGCATTAAAAAAAATATGGTCACACTAGAATAACATTTATTTTGGTTGAATACAATTCAGGACTTAGGAGAAAGTATTGGCATTACGCTCACCAGAGACTTCAGAATGAAAGTTACTGACATTTTATTGATGGTTAGCATTTTCTTACCCAGAGAAAGACTAAAACAACAACATGTCAAACAAAATATAAGGAATAATCAGCATGAATGGGTTCTATTAGTGTCTCATCATATAAAGAAAATGAAGATACAGAAGGTGATATAGTTCAGTTCATAACTATATTATAAGTTGAACCGCCTGCCTGCCCTGGCAATTCGAGCAGAGTTACAAGGTTAAAGTTTTGATTACTAATAGAGAAAAAAATAATGTTAAATATTAAGGTACTCACCTCTTCTTTCAACAGCTTTTATACACAGTCTTACAAACTGGGGGACTGTAGATTTCTCATGCTCACAAACCAAGTGTAAATGGGAGCCAAAAATTTGATCTGCATTTAGAAAAAAAGAGGAAAATACATTAAGGCATATTATTAGTAGTGGGAATTTTCTCTCTTCTGAGTTTGCATATTAAAAACTCGGCTATCAGAGATGGACAGACAAAGTTGGAAAGAAATCTTTTTTGAGTCCTAGTGGTCGTTATCTTCTGCCACAACCCCAAATCTCTTAATATCTGTTGCCCGTAGCACTTGGATACTTCCCCCTGGGTTCAAGTTTCAGTTGCCATTTATACCTTGACCTTGACCTTTCTAAGGCTTGGAGGTCTCTGGAGATTGCTTGGACCTACCATAAAAAAGTGAAGGCAATTCTAGAGATACAGGTCCATATCTTGTTGAATCCAAAATCCTGCTTGATATTAACTGATGGTCCAACCTTGAAACTCATATTGCCAGGTAGCCTGTCTCTTCCACGCATACCAAGTTTCACTCTTGTCATAAAGTACCATAAGTGCGCAAAGGCTTCATTACTTTGCATCATTAGGACTTAGTACAACTTCATCTCATCTTTACAGGAGTTTTTTTGTCATCAAATTACCTGTTTAAAAAATGGAAGGTAATAGATGTCTTTTGATGAGGATTGCATATCTTACACCAATTTTAATTTGCGATCTGTGTTGTTTCCTTGATGAATAAGTATTTAACTAAATAATGCTACTTTTTGGGTTTTATAATTTCAAAGTTTTGATCAACGTTGAATGTTGATCTTAAAACATATTTGTACAAGCAGGTTAAATTCCTCAGATTAGTAATTAGCTTCCTCCACCTCATTTCCACTCTATATGTTTGAGAAATTATGAAAAGAGCAATCAGTAATGGGGATGTTGTCAGCTAGAAGCAAAATGAATCAAACAGATGAGAGAAACTACTCAATAGGAGCCAGTTAAATGCTCAAACAATAGGAATGTACTATCATCATTTATCCAAAGAGACAGTCTCCATATAGCATTTCAACAGAGTACTACATTTTGGAAATTGGCATAGAGGCTTTGAAAATTTTTGTATAGCTAGCTGATGGGTGCTAGCACAAGCCTGGGCTCTGCACAGCAAATCCAACAAGCACGCTCCTTTGCAGAACAGCAGGAGCTCCCGCTGTCCTTTACAGCTCCCACGGTACAGGACATTTCCTCCATAACGAGTCCCACCATCTTCCACCATAATCAGTTTGAGTGCTTCTTCCTCCAAGCAGCGCACCTTTTTGTCACCAGCAGGTCAAAAGCCATTTGTTTATTTTCTGCTTTGCAAGGAGCTTCACTTTCCTATCGTTAATCAACACGATTTCTTACTAAGCTCAGATTGCAAGAGCAACTCAATTGCCTTTTCTTCCCTAATACCCCAGAGTAGGGAACAATCAGGGAAACAAGGTGGGTGCACGGGATGGTTTGGACTTCTTGATATGTACCAGCGAAGTTTATTCCAGCACCTCCCAATGCCTGTGATCTGCATTCTGGTAGAGTACATCAAAGCCTGAATTTAAGTTAGTCGGAGTTTCGGCTGCAGAAGGGATGGAGGACTGGGTTCACAGAACTACACCGAAGAAGGTTGTGTGCATGTGCGGCGTTAAGCATTAGCGAACAGTCTGTTACATGTTTTGGGGTTATGTTTCTGACAAAGCACAGTCTGGTTACATTTTCTTCATAAAACATTTATAGCTGCCTTCAGTGGTAATTATATATACAGAGATTTATGATTAAAATGTACTACCACTTCCTCTTTTGACATCTTAATTGTTTTGTAAAATTTTAGCAAAGACCTGTCAAACTCTTTGCATAATATGGAATGGTCTCTAATGTAAATTATGTTAAAAAGAAGTAAAAATGTATCTTTTTTGGTGGACAAAGACACTTGTAAACACTTTCAGAAGCAAAACAGGCAAAGAACTGCACTGTGTTTAGATGGCAATACATGAAGAACTGAAACAAAATTAATGCATGGGTTTTCAGCAGCTTCTCTTCTCTGTTATAACCACTTTATAACCAACTTCCAGGATTATGTTGCAGTTACTCTTTCAATCCCCAGTATAAATGCAGAACACTTGGTATTCCTGGGAGGAAATTTTGAAAAGGCTGGAAACTCTTTTACAATTCTCACCTAGTCCTTTACTTCTTTTCTAAGTGCAGATTCTGTAACTTCAGCAAAATGTTTAACCTCATTTTATATACCTTTCGGTATACGGATATAGTCACATTCTGTATCCTGCAGTTAAGCTTTAAAACTCCTCTTCTTTAGCAAATAGGCACTCAGGATTTTTGTCTTGAATGGAAGGGGCAGCAAATCAGCATTAATAGTTGCTGGGCATCAGAAAAGACTATGGTAAAACAACGACACACAACTGCTTTGGATTTTCTTTTCGCTTTCTAGAAATTCATGAGTATTTATAAGTACATGATCTCATGAGTCATCCAAATACTCTGAATTCTGGGTACTCCTGAACCGCAAACTCCGTGACTCTCTCTAGTCAATTGATTTTTTGCTGGATCTGTTTTTGTACATCAACATGGGAATGGCAGTAGTTACACTGCCATATTTACGCTCTTAGAGGTCACAGGGATAGTTGAGGAAAACTCAGTTAAGATTTGTTTGTGCAGTATTTTGAAAACAAGGAATTATAGGAATGGCAAATTACTAACTTGTGTAAACTAGATTTATGTGTAACTAAGATTAAAATATTATTTTCTTATTCTTTTATAGGTGTGTATATATATTTTAAAATTACTTTAAGGGGAAACTAACCAGGACATTTTTTCAAAAAATAAGAACTACTCCCAAGGGGATAAAAGAAGCAAAAAGACCTTTGTTTGATTTATTTATGATAAGGCCCTTCAAAACTTCATTTTTTATGACTTGAAAAAAAAAGATGTACACAACACTCCTAACCTCCTGTTATGACAGTTTATGTTTCCTATCCAGCTTATTTAACTCAAATGCCTGGGAAATAGACACAATTACCACCTTATGGAATGCTACTTAACTTTAAATGCTCCCCTCTGAATAGAAATCCACTTTATCTTCTCAGAGTTATTCCAGTTTCTCAGGAATTATTTCCTCTATAGGCTCCTGAAATGCTCTTGTTTCATCATTTAAAAATTTAAACTAACAATTGTTCAGAAATATCTTTTATTAGAACAAAGGCAATTCCCATACAGTGGATTCTGTTCACAAGAGCTTGTACAAAGGAGCTGCATACTATGCCCATATACAGCTTTAATCATTCACTCTTTCAGCTGTTATCAATTTAAAACCAATGAAACTCCCACACTGAGTCCATTTGAGCAGTCAATTTTAATATCTTGGGGCATCTGTAGTTATTCTGAATTGGCTGCAAAAGCAGAACTAACAAGTTAAGCTCTAACCATAAGTCTACATCAGGCTGGTAAACCATACATCAAACACGGACAGTTAGTCAATACTGTAGTATGAAAAACCAACAAGCATTTTTAAGAAGAGCAATATATTCATAATATGTTTGGTGGTATGGTTTACATTACACATCCCTGATATCTGCGCATTAAACTTTCTATTTAAGATGGTGGGGTGTGTGACAGCTTTGCACATGGATATAAAATGAGACATCAGAAGAGGAGGGAATGGACATTCACAAGTTGTATAATATAAAATGATGATTACAGCTGCAATGAATTGCTCGTTCTGGTGAGCTTCAAGTTTTCCCTGAGCCTGACAGAGCTACTTTTTTTTGAGTAGCTCTTGCAGGCTGCAGCAAAGCCACTAATTCTGAGCTGCAGAAATCTAGTCTATGGGAGACAATACTTCTGGAAAAGAAACAATTAAAACAAAGTCACTAAAGCCACATCCTCACTGAGAATGTCATTGTTTAACTGTTTTTGGTGCACATGGATGAGATGTGGCCACACTTGGAAAGAACTCATACTTCAGTGTTTTTTATTAAAAAAAAAAAACAGGGGAGGGCATGGCTAATATTCCCATTTCTTGGGGAGAAGCTCAAATTCTGACAGGAGAGGAGAAGGTATAATGGTGTAATGCCCAAGTTTTTAGAAACGTGAATTACATCTATGTAATTCAGTGCTTTCCAGGAGCAGAGTTAACTGTGCTACGTCTGGATTCGAACTGTTGGACTACCAGAGCTTTGTATCAACACCTAAGTTGGTTGTTTTCTTTGTATCTGTTTGAATGTTGGGAGGGGAAAGCGGGAAAGAGAATGAAAAGGCAAAATAAAAGAGGAATACACAGAGAGAGGGACAGAACAGTAGGCACTATAGCAGTGAATTTTTGGAGGGGGAAAGGATGTGGTTGGAAAGGGCCATATTCTGAAAGGTGACTTCTTCTAGCTGCTCAATCTGTAGAGTCAGACATATTAAGCCAGACATTAAAATGATGCTGATCCCAGACTGGGCTCCAAATAATGCCACGACGCTTTTACAATAAGTGGGCCAGGTCCTCAGCTGACTGAAGTCAGCGAGGTTGTCAGTGGAGCTCCCCTGATTTATGCTAGCTGGGAATCTTGCCAGTCCTTTTAACTTGGAGATTTACTATATATCGTTGATCTGTGGTGGTCATCAATTTAAAAAAAAAATTACATTTGTGAACAGTTACTATTAAGTGGCATACGAGTTACCAGATTTGTTTCACATTCTCAGAAAAAGGAAAAATAGAGAGTGCTGCAGACACTGGTCTCTTTTTGAAAATGATGGTGTTTTACTGGGGACAAGAGCTCATTTGAATTTAAAGAGAGTGAGTCTGCTGTAGTCCTCAAAACAGGTCTCCAAAAATGAGATATTTTCAAATTATCTGAATTATTTCTGACCACCTTGTCAAAGGAAAAAAAAATCACTTTGTCCAGTGTTTGGCCATCCACAGGGTTTGGGAAACGTACTTCCAAATGTCCACGTAGTGGTCAGAGAAAGAAAGAAATACCCTTGTGACCCACTGTCCCTGCAAGTCAAAGGAAACATTTCCTAACTTTCCCTAAATTATTATGGGCACCAGATCACTTGCTAAATTCCTGCATAACCCAGAAGAATTACAGAACACATCAAGTAAGTCTTAATCTACTCTTCTGGACTTCTCATGAGCATTACACTCATTAGATTGAACTCCTCCAAGGTCCATTGAGACATATGAGACAATAAAGATGTTTTCCCTTGTCTGGAAAGAAAATGCTTGGTGATCTCTGTGCTGCTATCTGCACAACCACCAACATATGCTGAGCCCTGTTCTATAGGCTATCAAGCCAAATCACAGCTAGTTCCTTTCACTAGCAATTGAGTGGCTTTTATTTTCATCTTGAAACATTTGTAACCATTCCAATTTTTATGCTGGTTTGGTTTTTGCCTTAACTTAACTTAAGAAATAAATTCATTGAAGTTCCTTCAGTGTCTAGCTTTTGGGGAAAAAAAATCCAGCCCTAAAAACCTAGATTAATTTCTTGCCAGCTGCATAGCTGCATTTTCCTCATTTTCCACAGTGACATTTATGTTGTGTTGTTACTCATGCTTTTTTACCATTTACTGAAAGTGTATTTTGTGACAGTCTATTACCAACACAACCACCATAGCTTTAAAATCAGTTTCACAGAAGCTTTTTTTTTCTTGTGTGTGTGGACTAGAAAGGCTCAGAAATCAGGAAGTTAGCAGGCCAATAGCAAGTTGAAGGTTGGCAATTCATTTTGGGTAATATTAAATCATGACAAAGCTCAAACATAAAGATCAAAGTTCAATTATAGACTATAAAGTAGTTTTAAAAGAGAAGATTTATATATTATTTTTCTAGCATATTAGTGCAGATTCTGTAAATTCTGAGAATATTTCAATCCCGAGGAACTGAAGACCCCTGCCCTAGCATATAAATTTGAACACAGTTATTCTCGAAATAACACTGTTAAAATGGCAGACATGGAACATGCCTCTTATTTACTATTTCTAGGTTTGCGTGCATGTGTGGATATATACGAACATAAGTGTGCATATATAGACACATACACGTTATGCAGAAATACTGTATTACACATCATCTCAAAAGCAGTTCAGAATGTTTCTAGACCAAAGATAGTTTGTGTAAGCATGAGTGAGATGGAACGAGAAGGACTGACGATCTTCATTAGAGCTCTCGCTGGAGCATGAAAAGCCCCAATGAATGGAGCCAATGTGCTGTTCCCATTCTGGCTTCTTTTATGCAGAAGACTAGAAAGCAAATGGGACAGCAATGACAAAAATAACTTTTTGTCACGTAAAGCATCAGCGCGTCTTCATTTTCAGATCAACATGCAACTAACATTAACACATTGGTCTGCTACATTCCCTTGTCCGATTATTATCCTCCTACTTCTTATTCTTCTCATTTGTTAACTACCTACTTTACTTACTACATGGATATTTGCTACATTCTGCATAAACAAAGTTTTGTTAAGAGTTAAATGACAATCACATTATTTCTAGATTTTCTGATAACAGTGTTGGCAGAACAAAGTACCCCAGGAGATCAAACTGCTATTTAATTTTGAAGCCTGTATTCCCAAATTTGGTTAATGTGGAGAAATGTGTCGAGTCTTCTGGCCAAGTGTGTACACATCAGTGACTAACAGAGCACAGAACTGTGTTTAAGTGAACTTACCACCTTAAAATGTATTTACTCATGACTATAATTTACGTGTTAAATTTATTGGAGTTTTGGTTCCAATGTGACATACAATGTAAAAAATCAATATAGATTTGAGAGCTTTATAGTGCCCCTGGCAAATATGAATAGCACTTGATGAAAAGTGAAGGTTTTCACAGCACCTACAGTGCCACTGCATTGGAGTAATTAACACCACACGCTTCACAGGTATTTATACCAATTCTTCACTAGCACACAGAACAGCTCTTTGTCAGAAATTCGGTACCGAGATGTCCTGCAAGGCTTTAGACACACTTTTATTACGAGCCCCTATTTTAAGGGATTTACAATTCTGACAGAAGTATTTCCCTATGGGATAAAAGTTAGTATGCATGTTCTCAGAGCTGGAGGAATTTTTTCTTGTAAAAATTGGTTAGCATTTTTTCCCTCAAGAAACGAGCAAATAAATAGTTTTGAGAGGTTTCTGCAACCATTTAAGTACCTTAGAAAAATAAATAGATGCATCTTATAATACAAAATTTGGCAAGCTTTTCATTTTTAATCTGGATGGTTGCATTTTGTGATTTAAAAATATTCTAATGTGAGCCTAAAAATTAACATTTAAAAGTGGTCTCTGTATAAGCACTGCAACTGCATTTTCATAACATTTTAACAGATTAAGGGATAAACTCGGGTGAAGACAATGAAGGAACCTTATCAAATGAGCATTTCACATAGACTTACCGTAGATTGGAATTAAGCCGTGCTAACGAATCCTGCCTCATTTGCATGGCCAAAACCTAATCCTAATGAAACTTCATGGTAGATAACTAACATGTTTTCTTCATGGTAACATTAGTCTGGTAATAAAACTGTGCCGGGTACCAATTCTGAATTACTGTGTCACAAATAGTGCATCTTCGTTATCCTTGGAAGAGTATCCCAGGTAGAACCAAGCTATGTTTATGAATCAAGAGCTTAGTGCAACTGTAGCCAAAACCAAATGCATCTGGCTTTCCTAGAGAGATATATTAGAGGATGGATTTGAGTTATGCTAATGAATCTGGATTTGTTAGCCCGGATCACATCTGATCCCTATGTAACACCGCAGGAGATTCATCAGCCACACTTTATTAAACGAAAAAAAAAACCCCCTTAAATCCAGAAATTAAAAGACTATAAATTACTCCTCTATTACTGTAATAACTGAAACAAACTAATATGATGCATTCAAATCCCACCCTCAACCCACAGAGTACTTCAAAGAGGCAAAACCCTCCAATGTATTGAAATCAGACACTATGAATGTGTAAGGACAGATCCTGAAAGTTTGGTGTGTGAGTGTGCACACCTCGCATATATATACTTATGTATAAATGACAATTTTTTAAAGTTTCTGTGGCAGTTAGAAGCAGAAGCCGATCACTAAGGCACATAATGATTTCATATAACGAAGACTTCCTTACAGTAAGCAACATTGCACTGAACATTTCTGCATATATCTGAAACATAAGAACTTAATTCATAAAATCTTCTCCTCCTCTTCAGACATGGGCCCAGCTGGTGTTTAACTCTTGTGGCTGCTATAGCTTTTGCTGGCTGGGGTCAATCTCTTGGCTCAGGACAGACAAGTTTAATATGGACTAGCAACACCCCTTGCCACTTTTGACACACCACTGGAAAACTCACACTCCAGAGATTGACAGGGGCTGTTGGCAAAATGCCTCTTTCTAGTCAATTTGCATGTGCAGTTGTGGGTTTCACACATAATAATTTGGGAGTGCGTAAATTTTTAAAGCATCATTCCAGACAATATTTGAAAACATGGCTTTGCTTGTTTATTAGTGGTCAGAATGCTACCGCCTTCAAGTTAACTACCGGCTTCTTAGCAAAACGCTTACTCCTTGGATAAACTAAGAAACACGTTTTATCGAAGAAACAATTTTTTAAGGATATGTGAAAGTGATGGCTGACCAACTTATCAAGAAATTGGAGTAGGAAAAAAATCACAGATTCAAAGCATTTATTGTTCATTGGTACATATTTTAAATTGTTAAAAAATTATTTTGTTGGCAAGTTAGAAAAATAATGAGAGAAGACAGCAGAAAGTATTCCAGCCTACCTCAGAAAACAAATTAGACAGCACAGCATCTGAAGTTCCTATTTTGGATTCTAAAATATAAAACTATATCAACATTCTTTTCTTAAAAAGAAATGGAGTTGTGCAGCACGTCGATTTGCAACGTGCATGGTGAGTGCCTGTGTTAAATGGAGGGGCTTCTACCACATGCACACCAAAGCAGAAAAATTGAAGTAGTAGTCAGATAGCACAGAGATAGATGTAACCATATGTTGATTTTTTCTTTACAGTTCAGCAGTGTAAGTTTTATGAGTTTTACAGCAAGAAAACCATATCTAAGAAGTATTTATCCAGTGCACTTATTCATTTAACTGAGAATGAAAAATTAATTTGTGAATTTTTACTTTTTACTCCAAAAGAATATATAAGACCAAACACACCTTTAATAAGTCCCTTTTCTTGCAATGTTTTCAAGGAGGGTCTTCGGGAGATGAACTTCTTTAACCTGCTTTTAACTCGGTTTCTGTCGTTTGTGTCAGAGGCACTGTAGTTCAGCCTGAAAACTAAAGAAAATCAAAAGAAAAAGTTTCAGTGAAACAGTATTTTTAAACCAATAGTAGTTTGCTGAAATATCCTTCGAAAATAATGGCCGTAGCCACCCTAGTAAAATCATGCGGTAGGTCAGCAGTGTAGCTGCTTGGATAGTACAAAACATCTGATTAATACTTTTGTGAATAAACATGATGAGTTCACTCTGCTGGTTATTCACAGAGTTGTATTATTTATTGCCCATAAGTATTTGGATGGTGACCAGTTTACTCATGAAATGTTCACAAATCCCACAAGTTTCACATGGATGATTTTTCAACTAAAACTCTGGACTCAAAGTGTGCTATGCACTATTAGCTGTATACTACTTGTTATGAGAAAGGATGGATGGTTACACCACTAGTGAAGGACTGAATCCTCTTGCCAAGATGGATTAAGCGTTATATATATATTTAATGCAGTTATAGAAAACATGGCTATATGCCATGAAATGTGTGCAAGATGCATTAATTTATGGAAAGAAAAGTATTCCTGTCCTAATGATTATATTTTATTAAATTTAGGCATTTACCAAACTGAGAAACATTTTGAGCTCAATTTATTCCTGCTCTGCGTCAAAAAGACATAGAAGCCAGCTGCAGAAAATCCCCTGGAGGAAGTTTCAAAGGCATCCATTTAACTTTTTTTTCTGCTGAGGTGCTTACAGGGCACCATCACAGCTATCAAAATAGGCAGTATTAGTAGGAAGGAGAAACTCAACACGCGAGGCTGGATGCTACAGAAGCAGCAGTGATGCCATGGGAAGACTTTCTCCAAAGGTTTCCCTGAACATGCAGATTTTTGAAGTTTTCTAACAAATCACCTGAGCCCCACCACCCTTGAATAACCCTTATCCTGTGTCCTGCGTGCTCTCACCCTGCCCATTCCCCCAGATGCTGAGCAGGAAAATGGGACAGCCGGAGCTCTATAGCCTTCCCTGGCAAGGACCTCCGGCTGAGAGAGGGACGGCTTCTGCTTTTTGAGGAAAGAATAGCTTTCCATCTTCTCTTGAAAACAAACAAATAAATAAATAAATCCACCAAAACAGTATTCTCCACAAGTTGAACTTGCAGAAGTTGGTCTATTGTCCCTCTGACGAAATTTCTAAATAGTACCCTGGATAGTTTAGCTGCCGTTACAGAGATGCTCCCCAATCTCCCCATCCAGACTGAATCTCCCCTGTAATGCAGTGATCTGCACATAGGGAAACCAAGGAAAGAGAGAGAGAGCAAAAAGAAAATTATCATCAATATTATTGGGCTATTTTGTAGCAAGAAGTTTTGCATAAGTTATAAACAGCACCAGAATATTTAAAGGTGCACAATTATAAAACAATGGCAAGCTAAAATAACTGGTTAAGCAACAGTAACAACCCTGGAATATTGTGGTTTACATTACAAATCTGATTTTAACAGCCAAACTTATAAAATGGTTTATGCTTTGCTGTTGTCAAGGGAGAAAAACTTGCCAAATTGTTCATTTTAAGTAAATAGAACATAGCCAATTAAGGAAAGCAATATTTAAACACATGCCTATGATGATCAGAGCATAGTTTGCTTCTGATTTCACTACTGATTTTAACAGAAGAGTGCTCCATTTTCCCACAGCACTAAAATGACCCCACACATACTTCCACAAACTAGTAATCACACAGGACAAATAAAAGGACACTTTACTGGAAAATACACAGCTTGGTACAATAATCCATCACTTATGAAAAATAGAATTCACATTTTTTAATGGTAACATTCTTGGAGTGATGTATCATAGAATATAAAGATTAGCATTCAATTGATGGTTGGTGCTTTTTTAACATTATAGTGGAGGACTTTTTGTTCGAAATTGAGCAATCCTTGGCAGGGACAAGCTAAAATTCCAAGTCACTTGGCTGTGCTATAAAAAGAACAACAAATGGATGTTTCTAATTCTGCATCTTAATGGTACTTTGAAACAGCGAAGTGAATTGTATTTAGTTTGGGGACTCTCTTGTTGCTTAGGGTCATTCTGTCCATAGCAATTCATATTTAGGTTTGCTTTTTCCTGACTTACAGTGAAGCTTCCCCAGTGCAAATGATGCAGGAGTGAAAACATCTCTTAAGTCACTTAAGATGCCTGCCACATTTCCCATTCTGCGGTACTCTGAAGTGTTTTATGCCCACTTGAACTACATGCTTAGCTCTAAGTATACACCAGATTTGTTAAGATATTTTAACTGAAGTGAAGGTGGTCATACTGTGAATGGTAGGACAGGGGATCTATGACTTGACAGCAGGGTAAAGATCCTTCTGTTTAGAAAGATGCATTAACCCGGCTGGACGTTTTATATCTGAAACAGCAATTATGGTGTTAAAACTACATCTAGAGGTAGGAATAATTATTGTCATGGACACTTTTGTATGTTCTACGTTGAACTGTATAGCGCATAGCTAAAAACAGCAGCAAAGCTAATTTTGATGAATTTCTTATTTTATTCTGTTAAACATGTGTGAGTCACCAGAGGGAAACTCCAAGCCTCCCAGAAATTCAAGGGTTTAGATAGCATGTTCCAAAACCAAGCTTAGCCAGAAATATTCTTGTTGGGATCTCATTTAGAAATATTCCTTCTCTTGCCAAACCATTCTTCTCGCGATATCCCCGCATTAAAATGATGTTGCTATTATATTTGGAAATACAAAGAGGACCAAATATTACTTCCAAGAGGGAAAAAAAAAAAAGTAGTTATAAAACTCAAAAGCCACAATAAATATTTTTTGGAGTACCTTCCTTTTTAAATTTCAGGTTCTGGATTTGGCCAGAAGAATCCTCTATGAAAGAGAGCTGGCAAATGTCAAACAACATAAAAAAGTGGAAAGCAATACCATACAGAAGTAAAATAGGACATTTAAGGATCTAAGTATAAAATAATAGGAAATAAAATCTACTGCTTGTTCTACTGCATGTTCCCTGGCATAAACTGCATAGGCGTGCCATTTGATTCATTGTACTGAATAAACCTAATCCTTTATTGGATGCAAGGGGAAACAGTGACAAAGGATGAGGAAAAGGCTGAGGTACTTAATGCCTTTTTTGCCTCAGTCTTTAATAGTAAGACCCGTTGTTCTCCAGGTACCCAGCCCCCTGAGCTGGAAGACAGGGACGGGGAGCAGAATGAAGCCCCCATAATCCAAGGGGAAATGGTTAGCGACCTGCTCCACCACTTAGACACACACAAGTCTATGGGGCCAGATGGGATCCACCCAAGGGTACTGAGGGAGCTGGCGGAAGTGCTCACCAAGCCACCTTCCATCATTTATCAGCAATCCTGGCTGACGGGAGGTCCCAGTTGACTGGAGGTTAGCAAATGTGACGCCCATCTACAAGAAGGGCCAGAAGGAGGAACCCGGGAAGCACTTTTGCCTCGGTGCCAGCGAAGGTTATGGAGCAGATCATCTTGAATGCCATCACGCAGCACGTACAGGACAACCAGGTAATCAGGCCCATTCAGCATGGGTTTATGAAAGGCAAGTCCTGCTTGACTAACCTGATCTCCTTCTATGACCAGGTGACCTGCCTAGTGGATGAGGGAAAGGCTGTGGATGTGGTCTACCTGGACTTTAGTAAAGCCTTTGACACGGTTTTCCACAGCATTCTCCT
>NW_008824309.1:3049553-3078760 GCF_000699105.1 Pygoscelis adeliae | reverse complement strand
TGGAACAGGCTGCCCAGGGAAGTGGTGGAGTCACCATCCCTGGAGGTATTTAAAAGACGTGTAGATGTGGTGCTTAGGGACATGGCAGTGGTGGTTAACGGTTGGACTTGGCAGTGCTAGGTTAACGGTTGGACTTGATGATCTTAAAGGTCTTTTCCAACCTAAATGATTCTATGATTCTAGGATTCTAACTCATATCTTCAATTTCTGAAGATACTCACACTGACATGCACGTAAACGCTTTAAAACCAACATGGAACAGAAGGATAATTCCCCTCTCTCTGCACAGACTCTTTGATCAAGTATTTCTTATATTGCACTAAGAGCTTCTGAGGCAGAAAAAGGAAACGTGCTCGCTTTTGTTGGGCCAGGGCCTTTTACAGTAGAGGGGAACCCAACAGAGACCAATACTATGTTAAATTTCTTCTGTTAGTGCAAGAGGCTTCAAGGACACTTCAATCCAGCACCAAAAACATAACCTGAATACTGGTTGACTTTCACGTTTGGCTGGAAATAAAGCTGGATCATCAGATCTAAAAAAGCATTTCTGATGACTTTGGTCACTGTATTATGTCTCTATTTATTCCACAGGTGGAAAAGGTATTAATGGACACATGAAAAAAATGGCAAGATCTTTTCCACAGATAATTTGCTCTAAAATTAAGCTATATTAAATCACAACAGCTTATCATATTAGGGAAGCGTAATACAGATTGGGTACAAAAAGAAAATAGTATAAAGACATCATTAGGCATAAAAGAAATAACACATCTTTGGCCCTTAATGTTGGCTAGCACTGTAATAACATCAGCTGAATTAGGAAGGATAACTATAGACTAAATTTTCTGCAAAAAAATTGGACGAAGAAAAAAATGACCTGTCTTTTTTTGGGCCTATATAAATCCTCTGAATACTTACTCAATGCCACAACTCTAGCCTTAATATTCCTAATAACATATAAAAAAAAGGAGTATCATGCAAAACCACAAAATAAAGTCTGTACAAGAGCTTTTACACAAGAAGACAGGTGGAAGGAAAGAATTAATGCATTATCTCCAAATCACACAGTTCTGCAGAAATAGTACCATCAGAGTCAATGGAATTTCTGAGATGTATAGATGAAGAATTGCTTGCTATAATTTAATGCACTAAATTGCATATATGGTGCAATGAGAGTAAACATATTATAATTTAAATGGGATTAAGCAGTGGCTAACATATTTGCAAGGTGAAGTTACAGAAGCGTTTCTCCAGGGTTTTGGCATGGCCACAACTAACGAACCAGGCAAGGCTCTAACTTTTTCAGGGCAAGGATCAAAATTTTTATGTGATTACTTTCTGTGAATTTAGTCATGTAGCTAGACAATATATTTCTAGCAGACTGTTTTTCCTAGTGTGATGTTCTGGGCAGAGCCTGAATGATTCAGAAAATAAAATGTTTTAATACGTTCTAAACAGCTCCATATTTTATTGGCAAGATTTTCTAACTCCATATAACATGATCTCACATTCCTTCCAATGACTTTTATTTCACTCTTAATTTACAAAACATTTATACGTAATCCCAAGGGTTTACCTATGATTAATTCCTGCCAGGTACAGTATATCTGAACACTTCTAATGTGTTGAAAGCATTGGTTTTTGAAGAACTATCCATTAATGACTTTCTGAACTGTGACAATGGATATTGACAGTGCTTGTCAGACGAAAGCACTATTGATTGTCTCACATCATGTGTATAGCAAAACCAATTTCTTCCAAGCACCTCTTCCTAACTGAAATACATTATTATAGTGCCTATCTGTTTATTATAACACCCAAAATTATCGTGTGCAATTCATTTGGATGGAAAGGGTTCATACAGAATGAAGAGCAGCAGTAGGAGTGGATAAAGCATCAAGAGATTCAAATAGCTTTACATTAGTACCTTCTCTTCCATTAGCCTTGTTCTGCAGGAAAAAAACCACAACTGTCTGGACCATACGAATTTGTTTTAATACCATTGAGGACTTCAAAATTTCAGGAAGTTTTTCGAAATGGAGATGATTTGTAGTATAACGATAACACCCATAAACTGAGATTTAATAATTCTTTTCCCAAGGAATACTAAAAGTGACAAGCTTGACCATTCAAAATACAGAATACACTGATCAAAAGCTTAGCTGCAACTTTCTTAAAATACATATGAACAGACCCATGGACTTAACCGTGATTTCTGTATCTTAAACTAATAATTTTCTTAAGTGCTTTACAAACTCATATCCGGAGTCCTCAGCAACATCTTGCACAACTGAATCAAAGCTGAGATGGCAAAAGGGGAGGTAGAAGTAGGTCTCTATGACTTTGGAAAATGAAAGTGCCAGTCTAACAGCAGAACTATCACATATGTGTGAAAATATTAATTTAAAGGAACTAATTAGTTAACTAATTAATTTCAAGTAATGGGAATGCTTAATTGCTGAGTGTCTCATCCTCCTGAAGAAATATATCTTAACATGCAGAGGCGTATGACTATGCCTACCTTCTAGGAGACACTGTAATTTAAGAATATACAATGACTCATGACTTTAAGTTTTATTGGATTTCATTGGAACTCAGAATTCAACATTTTTTCAGATTTTTTTTGGCCTGCAGCAGAAGTGAAACTACTGCTAGTCCTTTAAAGAAGGAGCAACATGCATTATCGCCTGTATAAATGGTCAGTTTTTCAACCATCACCAAAGTTTTGAGAGTGACAAAACCAAGTCCCTGCCTCCTTCCTTTCCTTTGTCATGCTCTGAGATGGAGTCAATAAAGTCTGCTCGCTAAGGATAAAGAATTCACTGCACCTACTTTATTGAGCTAAAGACTTTTGTCAGTCATCCTATTTTATCCCCTAGTGAAATTCCTGGGCAGGTCTCATGAGTCATCCCCGCGCTATAATTGCTATGTCTTTTTTGCAAAAGAGTAAAATGAGAGACAGAAACATGGTCTGCTTAAAGGCATTACACAAATGATTGGTGGGGAAAATGCAGGAATCAGGCATTACCCCTAATCCCTGTGTTTATGATAAGCTTTAAAATTACAGGTTTTATGACTACAGAGCATAGACCCAAGAATTGCAACATCAGGTAACAAAATGGGTATCGCTGGTCAGGAGATGCTAGGAAGATTTTGTTTGCATGGGCACCAAAGGACCTGAAGTCATTCAGGTTTATGGTCTTAAAACAGATATTTGCCACAGCAAGTATATCTGCATTTCCAAATGTTTATGAAGCAAGGTTAGAAATAAACAATAGGAAAAAGAAAACAGTGATTATATAGCACAAATAATTTTTCTGTAATATGACAGCCTAACAACTTAAGTGCTCAGTAGTGTCATTACACTTTGTGAAATTTGTGTGCATTAGCAGTAAAGATTCAATAAAATGACTATATAATTCATATTTTGTATCACGCTCTGGTGCATATAAACTTTTTAAAAATTTTGTCCCCCACTAATAATAAATGGAAATAAATGAATAGTGTGCTAAATATCACTACACGCTTACATTGTGAAACAAACTGGCACTCCCCACACAGCTTTTCTTAGTGGTATTTGTACCATAAAAATTTAGAAAAATAAAACAATATTTCTGAGCATGCGTTGGTTTTATAAAGGAAGATCATACCAAACTAACCTGATATCTTTCTGTAATAAAATAAATGGGTTTTTTTTAGAAAAGGAAAATGCAATAGGCCAACTCTATCTGGACTTCTGTTGTGTATTTGGTATGATGCCAAATAGGAAATTATTAGTTAAACTAGAGAAGATGGAGAGAACTAAAACAATAACTCTGAAGTGACTAAATAAGGTATTAAAATGAGCTTTGTTGAAAGGAGAACTACTGTATTGAAGGAAAGTTACCAGTGCAAGTCCTTAAAAATTCTTGGAACTGATCTTTGTGTCTTCGTTAATGACTCCAACAGAAAAAGTAGGAGCAGTCAAAAAATACTTGTTGGTGACTCAAGGCTGGGGAGCATCATCAGTTCAGACAAGAATCAGGATATCAGACCAAACCGTAGTGACTTTGAGACTGGAAGTTAGAGAAACCAGATTAGACCTAATACTACCTAGTGCATGGTCAGAGAAGGATTAATACAAAATATTTCCCCCATATGAGTGTGCAACCTTGGACACTCATGTGTGAGATGGGAATTCATGCCAGGAAAAGTGCGGGCCAGCGGCCATGAGAAGTACCAGGAGGACGGGCTGCTGAGCTTTCGAAAGCAGACGGGGAGCTTGACATGTTTGGCCAGCTAGAAAATGGCTGAGAAAGGCTGTGATTGTTCTCTATGAATTTGCTGGTAGGGGTGGGAAAAGGAGCAGGAGACAAGAAAAGGACAGCAGGGAGGGAGAAGAGCTGTTTAAACTGAAGAACAATGTTGGCACAAGAATAAATGAGTATGAACTGGCCATAATAAGAAGTTCTAAAACAGCCTTTCAAAGAAGTCGTGGTGGCAAATAAAACTAAAAGAATTTAAGATGACGCTTAATAAATTTATGAAAGGGGACACAGAACACAGTACCTTGTGACAGGAGGGACTGGACTAGATCACCCAGGACACGCCAAGCCTTTCTTTCCACAACTTTTTTGGTATTGTCACAATATTAGAAATGCTATTATACACACTTAACTTGAATATAAAAACCACAATGCCAGAAATCAATGAGTTCATTTTATTCATACAGTATGACCAGTTTAGGTTCATCTAATGTAAAACATGTGGGACTTGGATGAAATCTGCTGCAGTACACAAAGTCAGACTATTCAGGCTCTAGGAAGAGAGAGTACAGCGTGTTTGGGAAGGGAAAACTGGTCTCCCCGAGTCCGCGTCGGGCATTAGGACTCTCGACAAAGTCTCTGCAAAAAGCTGCAGTCTTTTGCGCCCCTTGCGCTGAGAAGGGTAGTTCTGTATGAGCACAGATCACTGAGGACTCATCTGATCTTGAGCCTCCTTCGGTAGCCGCTTTCTGTAAATCTGCAGGTCAAGAGTGACCTAACTACAGATGAATACAGGCAAAAGTCAGGAGTGTGATGGAGACGCTTTTTGCATTTGGTGTACTTCTCTCCTTTAGAGAGGGTTGCCAAAATTACCAGGAAAATACTCAATAACTTGGATGGTCTGACACATAGGAGTTGAAGAGTGGCCCTGCCCTTCACTACCTGGGTGACTTAGTGCTGTCCTGTTCCAGTGTTTTCAGCCATAAAATCTCATCTCACTTCTATAAAATACGATAGTTATAGAGGTAAAAAAGACAATAGTTGAATTAATGACTTTTGAAGTTGACATATATAATATAAAAAGAAAACAAACATGTAATTAAAGGTTGAGGAAGACAGAGCAAGGAACTGAAGACTATTTCCAGATTGAGTTGAACAAGTAATTTACAACAAGTAACGTATTCAGGGTTTTTTAGAATATGGAGTTCTGTTTGTTTTCTTCTGTTGTGGAGTATATGTCAGTACATTTTAAGTCTTTACGCTTACGTCCTGACTGAGTTAGTCTAAAAAAAACCTGTTCAACCTTTTGCAAATAATACAAATACTCATCATTTACATTAAATTGCTCAGACAAAAAGACAAGACAATTATAACATTTTTATACCAGAAGCACCAGGTGGACTGTTATGCCAAAAGAAAACCCTTCTGAGTGGCTGGGTACTGCCGGCCATGTGTGCACTTTTAACTTCAAAACCTACGTATAATTCTGCCTTATGCTTTGGAAAACAAACTAATTATTTGTAAAGAACAAGGGAGACTTGGCATTGCTGTATTTATATCACCCTTGTTAAGAGTCATACAAATGATTCATATATTTAAATTTAGACACACACTTGGATACCTTGTTGAATCTTTTATTCAGATCCAATCTTATGGGACCTTTCCAGAAAGAATATCATACCAAAGAATTTTCTGTTTACTGAGACTCTTATCAATTATATTTTGTGCTTCTAAATTTAAAAAGTAAATTATTTTAAAATTTAATTATATTTCCATTGCACTCAGCCTCCAATTATATTCATAATTTTATATTTTTTGACCCATGATGAACTTCTAATGTTTCTCATACAATAAAGGATAGAATTAATTACTAGTGCAAAATTTTGAAAACCAACATGTTAAAATTGTTCATTTCCAATGAGAGATGGTAGTGACATTCATCTGTTTCAAACCAGAAATTCCAGTATATTTTTCTCTTTTAATATAGTAAGTTTAGTACTTTCCAGTGAACGTAGATGTGATATTTTATGAAGGAGAAAGGTACAATCATTATCTTTAAAGTAATCAAAAAATATCTAGCCAAAGATCTGAAATCCATTTGCTGTACTCTGTTTATATGTCGATTCTACTTTATCAAATTATCTCTACCTCAATTAAATCATTAGAGTAAGTATAACTGAACAAAAGATCACCCATGAGCTCATTTTTAAAAAGAGTAAGTCGATGGATTTAAGAATCCTTTGTACTCCTTACTTTAAGTGAAAGTTCTAATAACAATCTCCAACATCTATATTCACATAAATGTAAACCTTAGACAAAGTGACCTTTACTGCCACCAACTTCATTTTATGTTTCTATAGAAATTATTTCTATTTGTTAAAACACAATTGATTTTCAAACTTTTCAGCAGTTACAGCTCTTTGCTTACAAGGTAGTGTCAGAGTTGCACTGCGAGGACACAGGAAAGACTTCCACTAAGGGTGCTTTAAGATCTGCATAAAATAAACATAAAAACATGAAGCCCATCAAATGGAGGCTATAGCTTTCGTGTGAGCTTACCCGACGGAGGCTGTTAGTGGGAGAAGGTGCCCTGTGAGATATGCCGTGGGTCAGCCTCTTTCTTGGGCTGAGACAGTGTAATTACTGGAACACCCAGAATGAAGCTGCTGGTAGCCACGTTATGCTATAATAGTTTATGTTGTAAAATTGGCTGCTTACCTGAAAGCTCTGATTCCGATGTGTTTCTTAAGTAAGGTGTCGGGTTTTTTAGCATTGACTTTATCAGAACTTGGTCTTCTAATAAAGATCAGGTCATACAGTTCAGTTGTGTAATAGCAGATAGAGACTATACATTGCCCTCTCTCTCCCTGATGCTACCAAGCACAGCTTTGGCCAAGGTGCAAGGTGGTCTGGGAACATCTCTTCTGGCTTTCTGCAACACCCACCCACTCTCCCTACAATCTGATGGTGGCTCCTTCTCATCACAGAGGCAGTACGAGGGCAAGATCTGGGTCGGTACAGTTAAGACATCAGTCCAAAGAGGACACACAGATGTGGTCAGCTGAAGGCATGAGTAACTGGGACCCCAGAAATGAGCATGTCCTACACTGCTAGTGCAATGAGTTTGCTGCAGCAGGTAGCTGGGATCCCAAGTCCGCCTGCCCTTGTGTAGGCGCTCGGAGGGGAAGACCTCCAGAGACACTGCAGGCCATGCGGTGACATTTAGTACTTCGTCCAGTCTCCGGAACAGCTGCACTGGAACAAGCTGCCTGAGCAGGCAAATAATTACTATATATCACGATCTTTTCCTGAAATAAAATCAGGCCAGTCTTCACAACAACTTTGAGATGCCTCAATCAGCTACATGTGGGGTTTGCATGGGTGCACTGACCCTATGTTTGACCAGCCATGGTTAAAACTCAGACAAAATGTTAAAAAGATACAGTAGAAGACTGTTTTAGCTTTAAAATTAATGTTCCAGCTGACAAACTGCACAGGGACTTAACCTACTTTAGAACATATTTAATAGCATAATTTAGTCTCTAAAAAGAAAAGCAAAATAACTAATGATGGACAAATTTAGAGGTCGAATCTAGTTCAGATAAACATTCAAAAGTTCAGATGTTTAACCAAACCTTATCTTGTCCATGAAAAGCCTCAACCGAAGAGCTCTATCAAATATAAGCAAAGCACAGAAGATTGTGGAAAATTTTCCTTACAGGAGGAAAACTATTGTCAGGAACCGACACCTTATTGCAGCACTCACGTGTTAAGCAGTGAAGCATCAAAGCAAAAGCAAAACATTTTCAGAAAACCACTTCATGGAAGTAATAATATTTGGATGAAATCCAATACAGAGAAAAGAAAATAGTATTAAGGGGAAAGATAATACAAATGCAATTAGACTATCAACCAATAAAACTTAATCTATGCTTGATAGCTGAAACCTTCCAAGCTTAGAGAGAACAAGGAAACTGGAGATCAGAGGACTCTGCCTTTTGAAGTCTTGTTGTCCAGATCCTGGGGACCATTATCTAGTTGAGTATTTTAAAGACATTACGAATATTCTGTCACAGAATTAGAAAGCTTTATTATTATGAATGACCTGTAACTTGAGCAGGGACAGCTACAGATGAATTCCAAGTAAACAATTGTTTGGAAAAGGTGAATTCTGCTAACTTAGTTTTCTGGACTAAAACCTGCAAAATAAAAGATGTGTTTTCAAAGAACGTTTTCATTGTGGGTTATTAATAACAGAAAGTATAACTCTAATGGATCCTCTCCATCCTCGCATTTACCAATTACAAATGATTTTTAAAAACGTGTACCAGATGAGATGAGACCACTGCTGGGTTTTGCCTGGCACTGTTTCTCATGCAGCAGAAGATATCTGCTACAGTACCCCAGAGGAAAACAAAATTTAGACAAATGATGCAGCAAACCAATGATGCTTCAGGATCCTTTCAATTTCTGTCCCTTTCCCCATGTCACCACCTTGACTCCTCTCTTCTTAAGCTTGTTCCTCACCTTTTCTTCCGTCTCCATCCCTCAAGCCACTCAGGCAATTAAGAGAAAAATTTACTTTTGTCGTAATTGAACCCCAAATTCAAACTCCCAGATGCCCCAAATCTGAAACCTAGCAAAAGATTTTTTTAAGCAAGACTTAAACTTTCACTTCAGAAATGACTGATGTGTAACTTACACTAACAGCAAAGTTGCAACAATAAATCAAGTATCCCACTGTTTGTAATCGTGCCCTAATATCAGTACTACTCTTGATCCGTCATACTCCGTGATCTTCAGATAACATTGTATAACAATTCAGGTTTTACAGTATTTTCATTATTTCTCCATTATTTTTTAGTGCTATTGTTTTATTTTCATTCAAACACATCGACTGAAATACCTTCCTATGAAGAAAGGAAGGTAGTAGCATTACAGCACCCTAAAATAATCATCTTTAATTTTACATAGACAAGAAAGATACTAGACGTAAGTTTTCACACAAAAATATATACAAAGTTATTTTTGCAGGAACAGAACTTCTTAACTTCTTGGAAACCATAGCAATGAAACAAAGATTTTGATTTAAGTGAATGTATCTACAGCTCAGATAGAAGACAGTCAAAGAGTGATCCTGAGATCATGACCTGCACTACTTAATTTTTAGTCAACTTTCTGGTCCTTCCAGCTATCTCTTCCCAAGAGAAAACCTGGGTGCTGTTCAGGAGCCAGTTTACTCCACAGACTCCTCCCAAAAGGTATTATGGCCAAGATAGCACCAAGTTTCTTTGCCTCTGCTTTACTCTGCCCTTTAATTCTTATCCCAGAAGGCACTTTACCTTCAAGCATAATATTCCATGTTTACATATGAGACACATTCACGACAATGTTTTAAAAGCACCAGGCTGGTGGGATGCATATAACCATCAGTTTATATCAGACACACACCCACATTAACAACACCAGGTATCGCAAGGTGACCAAAGAAGATCTGAGGAAAAGCTTTATCTGATTAGGACACAGCCAGTCTGTCCTAGAAAGAGCGAGCATGGAGCGATGTGGACGCAAGCCACGTGTTCCTGCACCTTGAATGAAGTCTTTTATTATAGATACCCACCAAGCTAAAGGTTAACTTGCTTCGATTTAGATTTTTGTACCTCAAAGCCTGCTAAATGGCAAACGATCAATTCTGCATCTGGCTGGTCTCCTTTTCTGACCTGCTTACATCTGGCCACCTTCCCTTAGGCTCTGGGTCCTTGAATGGAGTACAACCTTCTTCAGGGAAAATGATTATAAAACTGATTATAAAAATGATTATAAATTATGTGATTGCAACATATATGAGCTATAAAGCTTTACATGCTGAGACATACTCTCTCTAGCAGGGCAGCTTTGCATGCTGAGACATACTCTCGTTAACAGGGCTATTTATTTCTGTGTTCTGGACAAGATGTCTTCATGAATTTCATGATGGTAAGCCCTTTTCTCTCCAAGGGTTTGGTTTTTTTTTTAAAGTGTATTAGCAACTGGACTATTTTAAATTGTTTTAATTTCATTTACTTTAAATGTGCTGTTTGAAAAAAGTTGCTCAGTTTTAAAAAAATGTTACTTTTCCATATAAATTGAACACCTTAAAAACTAATTACAAAAACTGTTATCACATGGAGGAACATGTTCTATATGCTATAAAAAGGCTTAAGGCAGGCTTACTCTTTGATTTTCATGGAGAATGCATTGGTTGCAAAAGATTAAACGACAGCAAGATCTACATGGTCTGGTTGTTTACTTTTTATCTCTAAAAAAGTGGCCGTGAAACAGATAAATACAATCCCTAGGCTGTATCAGGTGAGCCATTTCCATATGGAAGAGTGAATTCCACTTCACGTGGCTGTGGGAAGACCTTGCCTTGAATATCCATGTGCAAGAAATACAGACTGAAACCGGGGCAGATTCAGAAAAGGGCTATTTGAGATGATCAGGAAAAAGAGCAGCAGCCTATCATAGGAAAGACGACTACAAATCTTGGCTGGCTTAGTCTACCAAACCAAGCAGGAGAAGGAACATGACTGCTGTCTGTAACTCTATTTGGGGTGGTACACCTGAGACAGGAAGGAACTGCTGAAAATAAAGAGCTAGCTAAATGCTGGCGCAAGAACACATTCCTACCATGAGTCCATTTAGGCTGAAAATTAGAATGCTTTCAGCTCGAAAACTGAAGTTTTGGAACATTCTTCCAGCACGAACTGAGGGGCAAAAGCATTACTACTGAATTTCATTAATTATGAAAGGAATCAAATGAGGTAGTTGTTTTCAAGAACTGGGGAATTGATTCAATGCTACAAAAAGTCTGTCTGAGGCAGATAATGCTATGTTACACTTTTCAATAACAGTAACGCAAGTGAATTCCTCTTGGGTGAATCCTCGGCACAGTTAAGACAATGGCCAATGGAATTAATTAGATGGAGCCAAATATCCTTGGTGGTGAGGGGAGCTGCTCATATGTCATAGGGTTCTCTCAACATCAATATTTAAAGCCAGCTAGTTGGAACCTTTTACTTAATTGAGAAACAATACAGCATTTAACCCTTCAGTGGTATTCCACCCTTTGGCTTTCAGAGGCACGATCTGTCTATCTGGCATGTCAGCAGGCAGCTGGTGCAACAAATAGGAGATCCTACAAAGCACATTCCTTTTTAAAGCGTTAATACGCCCTGTCCAGGAGACAGTACCACGCTTTCACCCACTAAGCTGGTCTTGAAATATTCGAGATTGGAGGTCATAATTTAAATTAAATACATCCTCCAACCTGGAAGGTACAAACATTTAAATAATTTCACCATGAGCAAAAAGGTGAGTCTGGGCAGTAGGTATTCCTATCTAGAGCCTGATTTACAGTCTCTCTAATTGAGTCTCTCTAATTTAGACTTGTATAAACTAAACCCGTCCTTATTTCTGTCACATTCCTCCCAAAGTGCCAGGAAGATTGCATCTGGATTAGTTATAAATAGTAGTGAAACCTCAGAATACAGTATAGTTTGAGAATCATTTTTTCTGGCTACAAACTTGCAATCGGGTTAGTCATTTCAATAATTACCATGAGAGGTTTCGGAATTAGGCTCACAGGAGTGACAGAAAGCTGGGCTGGCTCTTCCTTCCCAAAGAACAAAGCTCAGCAAGTCCTTCTCATCTGCTCTAATTCTAACCTCTCTCCAAAGGCAGTAGTCTAAAATATTCCCAGTTGCAGTGAAAATGCCTACATCTATTTAGGTGTTATCAGTTGTCAGCTTATATTCTTCCCCTGTGGAGGCAAAACATGGAGATGTACAAAAATGGCGATATACTGACGACACAGGCGATGGAGGGTCAAGCCGATGTAACTGTCTGCATTGTCTATTGCTTTAAACTATAAAAATCATGACATTTTGCAGAATATACATCAAACTTTAGTTTTACTTCCTAGCGTAAACAAATATCTTCTTAGTAAGGAATTAAGAGACTGCACCAAACCAGTGCAAGGCATGTTGGATAGTTGGGCTTAAAAGTGATAGAGTCAGAGTAAATATCTTTTCCTCAAATCACAGGAGTTAACCTCACTTTTAGTACATGGAAGGGGCACAACTGCTTGACTCCAACAATACCTAAAATGCTCATGATTTCTTTGTGATTGCTTTTTCTGAAGCATGTGTGTGTGTGTGAAACAAATGCTACACATTTTTCCAAAACGTAGTTTTCTTAAACATTGTGTCAGTATGTGTAGTTCAGTAGGAAAAAACTTAAAGTAATCATGATTATCCAGTCTCTACTTGACTCCATATCAAATTTATCTTGAGTGCGCATGTAGGGGTTTATTCTGTTAAGAAAAATATATGGTGTCTCTCTCTTCTTTGGAACAAAGAAGAAATATGGATTTGTAACCCTTTTTTTTTTCTTTAAACTTAAGTCCTTCAATAGTGTTTTGAACAAACCTAAAGAGATTTTAAGACAGACATTTTGTATTATAACATTCCCACGGGTTGTATGTATGATCGTCTTTACTAAAGCTCTTTTCTGTCCCAGTTGAATAAATATGCATTTTATTTCACTAATCTTGAAACAACAGGAATAAAGTTTGCCCAGGTCTTTTATACCTCAGAGAACAAAACAAATACTACAAATCTTTAGAGAGAAAGGATATACAAAAGGGCTTGAGGTGAATGTTTCAAAGCAAATACTCTTTAAACGATGTGCAAATTATTTCAGCACTTGAACATGATTTATGAAAGGGGATTAGTCCACTGAAACAAGAACCCAGTTTAACCTGTTGGGTTTCAAAGTCAAAGATGAGAAACGTTTGCTGGAAGAGGCAGCAGAAACTGGATAGTAATCTATAGTGAGGATTTCTGATTGATTTTCTTTAACTAACTCAATCTTACATTAGCTATCACTGTCATTCATACTTAACTGTAGTGGGCAGTATAAAATACCTTCTTTTACGTTATAATTCTCCATAAGAATGAAGTATGCAATAGTGATAATTAAGTAGTAATGAGGTAATTAATAACTCAGTGACTAGCTCTCTATTTACTAGTGTTCCCTATAAATGAGCACAAGGAATATGAAACAATTAAAGATTATCTAAGCTCAAACACATAACTTTTCCAGAGAGTTGTGTGTCAGTGAGCAGACCAATGAGTCACAGGTCACATCTATAATAATACATTATATTATATTGTAATATTCCCACATACTCTTCACGTAATGGGTAAGAGCTACTCTTAAGTACTATAAAAATGATCACTTTTATGTAATTGTAAAGATTAATAAGTGAGCTAACTTCTCATGGTTCTATAATGACCCTGCTGTTCTAGTAGGTAAAGGAAAATTTAATGATCCTGCTCAGATATGATTAATACCTAACTTTTTCCTGACTAAAAATCTGGACTTGGTTCAATAAAAATGAATTAAGTGAACATGCACTGATTTCCCTGCCAAACGTTTATATGGAAGTTGGTTATGCCCAATTTAAAAATATGCTTTTTCAACCCAAATAGTAAACTCTGGAAGGATTTTGGAAAGTGAAGTAGAAATAAAACAAAGAATTAAGGAAACATTATATTATAATTGATGGAAACAGGATATTCAAATTCAGGAAAAACCCATTTTTTTATGAGAACTAGTCACAGCCAGTTGTGATTTGGGGTGCAACATAATCTCCTATTATCAGTGGAAGTGACACAATTTCTTTCTGAATTTGGCATGTTTTGTTTCCAAAATGCCAATACTATTACTTCTTTGTTGCTGAATCAGTATTTTTCTAAGCTTTAAGAAAAGAGCATACCTATAGTAAATGTTGCAGAGAAACAAGAGTAAAAATATTTCAAAAAAATAAGTTTAGTCCCTATAGTCCAAATGAATGCTCCCGCCCTCCATAAACAGCATGCTGAATTTTCTTTTTGTGGGCTTTTTTCAGTATTTGAAGCTGACTGCATTCCTGTTGATGCAATAAAAATAAATGCTACAAACATACAAGCTGTAGAGTGACAAAATTAACATTGCAGTAGGAAGCTGCATATTTGCATATAGTTTTCATTTTGCTTTCTGTTTTAATTGTTGTCATTGGTAATGCTGCACTAATATACATTGCTGCTTTATATTTCTTGGTTTTATTAAAAGTTATAAAACTGACCTATACATAATGCTAACACTGTAATGTAATAATACTCCCTAAATAGCATCCATCTGGCTTTGAACTTCACATCTAACTAAAATAAATGGTCTGGGAAGGGGAAAGAATTCAGACCTCATCAGAGCTAACAAAGAAATGGAGTGATTTCCCACTTCTGCCGCTATAATTAGCCCCCTTATCACAGAAGTAACCCTACGTGGGTGAAGAACGCCGTTAGCTACCGCAGAATCCGGCCTTCGACAAGTTTGGCTGAGCCAGTAAAACCTCTCACTACATCCCAAGACACGGTCTCCCAACCTACCGGCCTCTTCACGTGTTAGACAGGAAGAGAGACAAATCACACAGGCTCCTCTCTCAGCACTGCCTGTAATTAGGTGGCCTTTTTCTAGGAACGCTCAATGATGCTTTCAACAAAATAAGTTTCTGGCTCTTTTTCCTCCTCCTATTATGCAGCTGAAGCCGTGCAAATACGTGTGTTTGTGCCCTGGTAACCATCCCTTCCCTCTGCAGAGAAACAATAGCCTCAGCGAGGCGGTGTTTGCCACAGAAATATCCAGTTGTGTGCGGGGACAAACTGTAAACCCTCGAGCAAGCCCTCAGACAAAGCTTTAGCGAGGGAAGGAGCAAGCACCATGCAGAGCCGGAAAGGGCTAAAGCTCCGCTGACTTCTCCAGTTACTCCATCGGGTCCACTGAGAGACCAAAATGGGTTTCTGCTGCTGGTTTTTTCCCCCCACACACATTGTACAGTCTTACTTATCTAACAAACTGCATTCAGAGGTGATTCTGGATGTTTTAGTAATTACTTAGGAAAATTTACACGCCATGCTTCGAGTTTCAAAATTTAACCTTCTGAAGTAAAGAAAAGTGAGTGAAACGAGAAAAGCAACTTTGGGCAATTTTAAAGCACACACAGGGTCCTTGGTTAAATGCTGGGGACAAGTTGCCTGACTTAAACTGTATCTTTTAAGAAACCAGAGCAGATTTCAGAGCCCAGATGACTTTCTAGCAAATACCTCTGAAGGCAAATCAAAATTATGATCCAGAGGTTATTATTCTTTTCTTGATCAAAAAGATGTTAGGAGGCATATTCCTGGACACTGCCCTGCGGCCGTTCCCCAGGGAAGCGTGCGAGGGCTGTGGCAGCACAGAGAAATGCATCGCCCTTTGGGACTAAAAAGGCCCATGGCTCCCTGTTGAAAGTGCAAGAGGAATTTAGGTAAGGAAAATATCATTATTTGAGTTGGCCGGTGGCCAGGGTGCCGGGGCTAAGACCCTGATCCTAACGAAGAGCGGAAAGGAATCCCAAGCCTGCTGTTTAATATGCATGACATGTCGGCTTTGCTGTCAACTTTTCCTTCCAGCCCCTGTTTTTGTCTGCTTTTTCCACCTGTTGAAACTTGTCCTTATTCAGGCTGAGAACTGGAATTCTCTTACTTTGGTGTCGCATTGTGCCTGGCTCAATGACGCCCGGATCCCCGACTACTCTTATTGAGACACTAAAGTGATCATGAATAGCAATAATACTGCACAGCCCATCAAGACTTTCCTTTTCACATATATATATATATTTATATATATTTTTTTTAATCTTGATGCTCTAGATGTGGCACCTCAAGCTAGAATTCAAATACGGAGGAGATTTTCCAGGATCCGTCGCAGGGCTGCATGACTAACCACTGGGTTTTAAGTAAAGTGTTCTTGAAGATAAGAAAAATATGCAAGTAGAAACAATAAAAATAATGGAATTCAATCTTATCAATTCAGGCAGTTCCAGCTTTTATGTAGCAAACAAGGAGATCAAATTGCATTTATCTAATATCACAGATTTTTTAAATGTCTAAAATATTTAATTATTTTGCTTTGGCAACCTAAAGCTGAGGAACAGATTACTGTTCCCACTACATAAGGAAATAACTGACAACAATTAGTATTTATTCTTGTTGCTTTTGTAATAAAAATAGAATTCCATCACTTTCAAGGAAACCTAAAATATTAATAAGAATGTGATGAACTGAGTAAATGTGACGCCATAAGGAAATGATGGAGAACAGGTTGGAAATATAGTGCTTTGGGAATGGATTGCATTATCAGGCTTGTGATTGTGCATTTTGACAAGAGCAGCCCTCAGATTGATATGGTAGCCAAAGGGCACTCTTCCTACTGCAAAGCCGTTTGTTTCCATCCAGAAAAGGGGGAGTAGAAGGGGAATTGGTCCCCTCCAACAATCGATAGCGACTCCAACCCAGGCTCTTCCACAAGAGGTCACTCCTGAGTGACAAAATTCCAAGATGATGGCCAAAATGCAAACCACAAAGTGACCATGGACAGAAAAAGAAACGGTGAGCTTAGTGGAGAGCGTGGAGTTGGTTTCATTGGCCACAACGTGACTGTCCTGACAGCTCCTGTAGTCCATACACACGGTAAGGTCTCTTGGTTTTTGGAGAGCCGGACGATTTCTGGGAACCTTGCAATGCACAGATCTATTCCCTACCTCCCATGCACCGCGACAGCAACTCTACTTTCAGTCTAACCCAGGTGCCTGGTTTCATGTGGTATAAAATTAACGTGGCAGACCACCTACCAGCAGACCCAATTATAATTGGTACTAATTAGGAGGTTTTTTGGCAACCTTAGGAGAAAAAAACCAAAAACCTACAGTCTGAATGATAACGAAATTACTTGGAAATTATGAAGTCTGCCACTAATTTTAAAAATTATCGCTTTAGAACTCTTATTGGCATAAAAAGGAGCGGCGCTGCAAGGCGGTTTCCTTGCACCAAATGTATACATCTTCTAATAGGGGAGGTTGCTAGGGTGAGAAACATGTTCTTTCTGACCCAGCGTTAGCTGTCTAAATTAAATCAGTGAAATAGTTGGCATTATAAAATAAAGAGTAATCTCTTTCCTTGTATTTGAGAGCAAGATCACGGTTTTACATATTTTGGTAATGTTCCCTAAGGCCATCCTTGGTTTCGTCTTAGCTCAAGAAAACTTCAATTAGAACATGAGTTGAATCCAAACTGGAAGAGAAGCCACTGAAAAGCTGTGTGACCAAGAAGACGGACAGTCTGTGAACTTTGGAAATTGAGCCTGGCAGTTTGAGCCCAGTTTTCAATGAAATCAGTGTCTACAGCTCAAAAAGCATAACAGAGAATTACCATTTGTCCTTGTAGTGTAAGCAGAAGCAATTAGGATTAAACATAAAACCCAAATTCCTGCTACTAAGTCTCTAGGGGCAGTCTCCCCAGTTTTGAATTAAAGAGTAAATTACTGGAATACTTTGGTTAGAATATACCTGTCCTTTACATACTTGTGCTGCTAAGAAACCCCAATGACACAGCAGTACTAAGTCTAAAACTGGACATTTTTTTGCAGCCCTTAAAATGTAGAGAAGGTAAATACAAATGAGTCTGAACTGTCCGAATATTTCATCAAAGATTCTCGGGGGAGGGGTGTGGCCTGCTAACACATCAGTTGCTCGTCTTCCGTGTTAAACTGGAGGAGTTTTAAGCCATCTTTAAAAATAATCTCCTTTGTTTGGATTTGGCATTGGCAGTAGTCAATAATATAAGAGCACTATAAAATTATAAAATTGTTAAACTTTGTAAGAACTTTATAAACACACTTGCAGATATTGCACATATCTTCTCTGTGCTCTGCAGTCAAACTGGACAATGAAACGACCACCTGTTAACTGCTAACAATGTGTCATTACCAGTTCTCATGCCTTTTTAAAGCAATTTTGGCTCTAGCTGCCGATAATTCTGGCTACGATACTTGTGTGAACATTAAGGGCACAGAAAGCCAAAGGCAGAAAACTGACAATACAGTTTGTGCTTAGACTACTAATAAGTAAGTGAATAATATGATTTTTCTAATTCCACATAATTGCTTGATCTCAAGGGGCCAAAAAAAAGTTCTGAATACATATTTTAGAAGCAACCTAATCTACAGTATTTAAATGCAAGCTTCGATTCAGTAAGATTTCACAGCAGATATTTTCATATTTTTTAATAGTTTAAATAGCCTTTAACAAAACAGAGATATTCAGGATTCTCTAAGGTTTGAAAAGAAACGTAGACTAGGTCTCTGTCACTGCTCATATTCATTTTTTCTGTTTTGTCTGACAAATTACCGTTTAAAGATATGTGAGAAGTCTAGATAAATAAATAAAAATTCCCCAAGTGCTGAGACAGTTTATGGGCATTTTGCTGTTAGCTACAGTAAGAGCAGAATCAGGCCCTCAAAACTTACCATGCTCTCAGTCCTATTTTTCTTCCTCTGAGAAATGCAACGTAACACAGTACAAAGATATTGGGACAATTTTTCACAAGCTACGTTCAGGCTACTTTATATTTTATAACAGAATGAAAAACCTTAAAAAAAACCCCAAATCTCCAAGATAACAGGAAAACAACAACAACAAAAAGCTTTGGTCTGCAAAAAGAGACTATTTAATGAATCTCTGTATTCGTGTGTGCATGCGCGCACGCATGTGTGCATATATTTATGATTGTGTGGATAATGATAATTAAAAATAGCTATGTTGGGTCTTTTTAATGCAACTCTTTTTTTAGCGTCTAAGGCTTTGATCCTGCACTGAAATGCATGCAGGCAAATTCCTACACAGCACTTCGGTACCTATAGGTATCTCATACCAGCATGCGAATCTAAAGCTGTCATGGTGCTTACATTAGAAGCAGTATGTGAATCTCCTGCCAAACAAAGAAGAAAAACAAAAATTCAAGAGAGAGGGTAAAACAAAACAAAAAAAAAATGCTGAGTGAGTGATTTATGGTCAGCACCAGCTCCTGCGTCTACTGCCCACAATATCATGAGCATCTCGGCACAAACTGGAAAAGGAAAGTCTCAGTGGAATAAAGCACATCCCTGCTGGTTTTAGATCACTTTCTTTTCTAATCACACTGACAAAAATCAACCTCAGTCCCTGGAATTTACCTTCTATAAAATTATAGCTATATCACTGATTGTCAGCTACAGAGGATACGTCAGGTCTTTCAGCAATTCAGTGTATAAATATACAACAGACAAAATTACTCTGGTAATTTGAGGTATTTTACTAAAATGGAAACAAAGCAACTGCAACAGACTATTAGCATAGGACTCATGTTGCTTATTTTTAAAAATAAATGGCTTGAATAAATGTCTTTGCTGCTAAACAAATTTATTTTGCTTAGGAGAGAATGTCACCCTTTAAAAGTGTGGAGCTAGTAACTGTCTTTACTTAAATGCAAGTTATGTATATCAGCACAGAACACATTCAGCTTTAAAATTCTCAGTGATCTTCTTTACATTCTGTATGTAATAAAAATTATCTTACCCTGTAATGGCATAGTTATTTAAAAAGGAAAGAAGAGAAAAAAAAAAACACAAAAGAAAAATCCTTACTTAAAGATTTTCTGTGCTCAGGCTTTGGTTCTTTGGATTCAGTGTCTAAGCTATTCAGTAATTCAATGCTGGAGGATCTTCTGAGTTTGAACTCCAAATTTCTCGATGTACAACTCCGTTCTTTTGGCTGGGAAAAGAATATATATATACGTATGTGTATGCTTTTAATAAAATTATTATTTGTGAGAATGAAGCAAGAGATTACAGAATGCCAGTACGGAATCAGAAGCTAACAGACACAGAACAAGTGATGCAGTGAGTATATAATTTAAGGAAAGTGTAATGCAAAATTTGTCATATGGCAGAGCTTTTATGGCCCTGACAGACTGATCTTAATTTCTGAGATACATTCCCATTTAAGTGAGGAAAACAAAAGGCCTACTTCTTCAGGCTTTAGAGAGCAAAATTATTTCCACATTGCAGGCTACTTCCAAATGATTGCAAAGAGGAAGGTTGTTTAAATTGCCTTTCTGCTTTAGATAGTTACAGTAAATATTCTTGCAAACACAATTGTTTCAAACATCCTTAGAAATTTGGGGTTGAATTCTGCCGGTCTGAGGTTAGGAGAAGTGGGGAGGGGACGGGGGACTTTTCTATTGCTCCAATTCACTGGCATACAAAGTGACAATTAGGGACCATTAACAGAGAAAATAAGAAAAAAATAAAAGGGAAAAGGAGATGATATTTCTGCTAATCACACATCTCTTCCCACGGCATTTGGTCAGGTGAGATTTAGCTGTCCCAACAGCCTGGAAAGCTGCAAGGCTTTACACACTCAAAGTTTTAAAAGTGAGATAAATGACATGTATGAAACGGTCACTGAGTGCTTCGTGGTGGCATCCTGTCCTGCGCACACAGCGAAGGCAAACCTTCGCCGGGACAAGCCCTGCCCTCCGGCACCGGAACCATTTACAAGTTGCCCCCCCCCAGCCACTGCTGCTGTGGTTCGCTGCCCGCTCAGAGCTGCTGAATCCACAGTATTACTTTAGTTGCACAAAAAAAAAAAAAAAAAAAAAAAAAAATCGAGTCTATTAGATGTTTAACTGAATAACATGCAAAAAAAACCCCCTCCACAACGTTCTGAGTCTCCACGGAAAACTCCACCCCAAAATCTTCAGTAGGATATCAATATCCTCACACACCCAATGAAATGCACAATATGAAGACATACATCATCAGATCAAACTTTCCTTGGCTGATTATAGCCTCAGGGTAATATAATGTTTGTAGCTCTTTAAGGAAACAGTAGCCATGTTCAGATTAACCCTTTCAAAGAGGCTGCCTCTGCCCGCTCTGCCAATTCCATCGCAGCAAAATCCCTGAAAAAATGCAAGAAATGGGGGTATTTTTCTCTCACCGGCTTCTGCAGTGAACAAGGAAAGTCAGTGCCCTCTAAAAAAATATGTTCTTGGATCAGGCAGGGATAGGAGGAAGACATTTGGAATTTGTACTGAGAGTGGCAAAAAAGAAAGAAAAAGCTACAGCTGAATCTGGTTTGGTAATTAAAAACTGTTTTAATAAAATGCAGCCCTGCTTACTTCGAGTAGAAAACCCCCAGCCTTCCTGGGAGAATAACAGCAATCAGTTACAAAGGAATATTATTTGCTAGTGTTATTCTTGTGAATAAGTAATACAAAAATTCATAAAAGGCTCAAATGTATTAATAGTTCTATTGAAGATTATATACTGTAGGCTGCATAAACAGAAAATGCAAAAATTCATTAGTTATTAAGTGCTTGTGTGCTTTTACAACCCTCAGCAAACCAATGTCCTTGTTATTTCGGAGAAATAAATGTAATGTTCTGTTTCGAGGCAAGAATCAAATGACATTTTTGTTCCACAACCTTGTTTATCTGACATTTTTTAGTAGATTTGCATACATATTTTTATATCCTTCAGAGAAAGGAATGTCTAGCTAGCTGCTGACTGCCTAAAACCTGTAGAGATGCCTAAGCAAATGAAGTTGAAATTGCTACATCTTAATTAATAAAGGTAACAGCCAAAACAAATACATACCAATCTGTCAATTACATTTTTGATAGCGTGGAACCAATCCAATATGAGAAAGTCGATATCCGACTGGAGGAGGAACTCATTTCCTGATGCTGTCGTGATCTGGGGAGAGCATGGGCACACACAGGTAAGGAAAGCACACACCGGACAGATTATTTTCTTCTATTTTCTCTCCTACACACCCAAACGCTTTTACTCTCTACCAAGAATTATCTCCTGGAGTGCTGAGTTACTGAGGAGTTTTGAACCTCTGTCTGAAAACTGTTTTGAATATGTCACAACAAACGAGATATTGTCTCAGCAATGCAACCACAGAACACAAATAGTGCAAAAATAACGGGAACGTAACAAAAGTTAAGAAAAGCCGGGAAACTCAGTGTTACAAGACACGGTTCAAAAGTAAATCAAAGCACCCTGAAAAGAAATGAATGCAATATGAGAATTAATTCCTGTTATTTTCAATTTCCACTTCTATTTTGGTATTATGATTTTTATATCTGGTACCTCCTTTCTCGAGTTTACACATTTATTATATACCTGTGATTCCAGAGTCCACTTCCAAGCATTTTGGTAAAATTAATAATGTCACTCGTTTTCACATAAAAAAAAAATTACCATCAAAGATAGCTGTAGCAGAGTAATTAGGAGCCCATTTATCATGAAAAAAAAATCCCCAGTTTGTCTGAATAGAAGTCAATTTACATTTTTGACCCACTCACTGGGAATATTTATCAAAAGGATATCCATTCCCCTGATAATGCTGTTTCGCTGCCTAACAATATCTGGTGGAAATATGCATTCATATTCTGTTGGTCTGAACTTCTGTAAACCACCGTGATAATAATGATACATCACTTTTTTTTTTACATATATATCTTTTCACCGGGGCAGATCTCCAGGTATTTTACACAGCAGGTCGAAAAGACCATTTTACAGATGGCAAAACTGAGGCACAAATCTGTGCGGTACTCTGCCCCAGGATTATTCAGCGGATCCCTGGTGCATGTGGCCACGGAGCGTGATCCAGGCCACAGCAGTTCTGCGCGTTTGCAGACAAGTGAATGGAAGGTTACATCTCCACCACGTTTTGCAAGGGACAGGAGCTCACCTTGCCCATGCTCCAAACCAGCTCAGCTCCTGTCAGCTCTGAAAGCAAAGCTTTTTTGCTTTTTTTCTTCTTTTTGTTGCTAAGAGTTGCTTGTGCAAAACTCGGTAGCATCCGCACGCGGGCATTGCACACTCGGGTTTCGGTATTTTGGGGATGCAGGTTTAGTCTGCACGCTGGGATTCTCTTTGGGGTAAGGACCAAAACCTTTTCAGGTCTTTCTCAGGGAACAGATGAACACAGTGGACAACAGAGATTTCTCTTGGACCAAAGCGTGAGGAAAAGCAGAGAAAAGCTGTTAAGACCTGGCACAGCCTATTTATGTAAACCCATCAACCCGAAGTGCTACTGTTTCACTGCATCTGCCCCATTTCAAGAGTTTTTACTAAAGCATACAAGAAACAAGAGATCCTCACCAGCCCGGGTACTCCCCGCATCTTTCTTAAAACTGAAATACAACCAGAGGAAAAAAAAAGACAAAACAAAACAAAACAAAAAACAAAACAGCTTAATGTTTTATTAATTGTTCTATAACCCTCCCGTTATTGAGGAAATGCCTGTAAGGAAGGTTTCCAAAGTCATCAGCATTAAGGAAAATCCCGTCAGTGCAGCTCCAGCGGAGACATCCTGTGAGAGCGCTGCGGAGAATGTGGGAATGGTCCCCCGGCGCGGGCTCGGGAGGCTGCCCGGCTGCAGATGTTCATCCCGTCCCATCCGCACCCGTCAGGAGCGGACCTCCAGCCACCCCATTGTTCCCCGCGCACATGGGAGAGTTATTTATTGGGGAAATTTTAATTCCCTTATTAGTCCACAGTCATAATGTTAATCACTACTCACACGCTCACCATTCCCTTTCTCAAAAGGGAAAAAAAGAAAGTCAAAATTCATCTTAAGGTGAGCGGTTGAAGGAGCTGACCTCCAGTTCTGCGCCCGGCTCACGCAGTAAAGTTTGGGTTTGAAATGTATTATATTATATCACAATTTATTAATGTATACATGCAGATATGAATTAGACTAAACACAGGCAACAATTCAATCTAATGCCTCTCTCCCAGTATAAACAAATCATTATTAAAATTATAAAACGGAATAACATTTTCAAAGTAAGAGCAACATATATAATTAGATTTACTGTATTTTGAAGGCTTAAAAAGGACACAACATAGTTCAGTCTTCCGTTCAGTAAATGCAGGCTTTATTAAAATACAAGTATTCAGCACTGCATAAACATTTGCACTGCATGATATGCAAAAGAGATACTCCACTGCTAACAAGACCAAAGCAAAATACACGTTGAAAGTTTCTTTGTCTGAATGTGTTATTTTGATAATCATATATTATCAGTGTTTCATGAGCAAATCTGTAAAAACAGATCATAGAATGGAGGGAAGAGAATTCATTTAAAATATACTTTCTGTAAGATATAGTTCAAGTCCTTTTCTTTCTTTCCTCAGACTAATCTTCAGAGTAACTAGACAGTTTCAAGAAGACTGCTACTGCTCTCTACAGTTTAAATGCATCCACTCCTTAATTACAGTCAGTAATTGACTTTGTTCTGCTCCATTCCAGTCATTCACAGGAAAACAGTTCCAAAGGCTTTGGCTGGTAAATCCCATTTAATGTGCAGGTTTCCTATCCCACTTTTATATATTACCTCCTTAGGATTTCTGATAAATGGTTCTTGGAAGGGATTGCTAAACCATATTTGCACTTTGAACAATCGAATTTTCAACACCCTTGGGAAAAGACATCAGTAAAGAATGCTAGCTTTGACTAAACCTTGTGATTGAACAATTTATGATCACAGCCCTAAATGATGTATAACTAACAACAAGCATAAATTGTTCAATATTAAGGCGTGCTAACACACCGTCCCTGTATCAGGCACTGCTGAAATAAACAGAGGGACCGGAGAAACAAATGAAAGACAAATCTGAAAAAAAAAAGAAAAGAAAATGAAGTGTTCTGGATAGGGCTGCCAGTCTCCATTGTGCCAGGTACTTCACTTATTTTAATATTTCCTGAAATCGCTTTCTCTTTGCCATCATTTTTGTAAAGGCTACAGCCTGGAATTAGCATTACCTTACCAGGCAGAATTACGATGCTGCTGTCAGCAATAAACACCCAGAAGGAATGACAACTGACATTAACCCTCTTATTTGCAAAGGGTGTGCCTTTCAGGTTGCTTAGAGGAGCCAGGATGCCTGGATTCTCTTTCTTGCTACAGTACCTTGGAAAAATCACTTCAAAGGCTGAATCTACTCACATGGTAGTTTTACAATGAACTGTAGTAAAGTCCTGCTGTTAAGCATTGATCCTCTGAAAATATCGGCTCACTGCAGGTAAATGTGTGTTAAATTCAATACACTGCTGGGCTGCCAAAAAAGAGAGGGAAGGAGGGGGGGGGCAGGTGTGAAATGCTTTTTATGATATTCTACTTGTGGCTTATTAAGGATTTCTCTTGTCACCTTATAAAGCTGCAAATGGAGGGATGAGCTTCTTTTGCATGTCACCATAATGATGTACCAAGGTTCTGCTCAACAAGATCCTATGTTATTAAACAAAAAAGATACCTACATAGCTCCAGGAAATACGGGACACTGTACCTAGTTAATACCATCACCATTTTATAATACATAAATATACCTTGGATCCTACCCAGGATCAGCAGTTCTTAAAAATCCTGCAAATCATATATTTTTCCTGTGCTAGGCTGTGCTCTGGGACATGCTATTGTGCCGTGCATGGCTGTGTTGCTCCAGGACTTCCAAACCTTTACAGATTACCTGGATCACCTTTCAGAACACGTCTCAGAGATTATTCCCTTTCAGTGCATACCTACACCAATGGAAAGCAGGAGATAAAAGCCAAACAAATGCCATGGGATAAATCCAGGGGCTGCTGTCCATAGTCTTCCTACAAACTTTGGTCTGGGGACTACTGCATTGCTGTGGAAAAAAAAAAAAAGTCTCCTTCATGGTATCCCTCTAGTTCTTTACCAGTATACATTTGTTTCTTACATTTATTTTAGCTGCAGAATGGGGATGGAGGCAATTTTAGTAATCCTACTGATAGGCACTCTATGGAGATATGGAAAAGGACGATAAATTCAAACAGCAAAACAAAAATACAAAACCGTATTATTGATTCACTCCCTTCAAAGTGTACTTATGCATCTCTGGTGGTTATAACTATTATTTGCAGTGATGAACTATTTTCAGACAACGCCAAGAACAAACTTTAATACAGGAAGTGAAGAATCCTATGGGGAAGGAGAAATGCAGCAAAAAAACCTTCACAGTCTCTACCCTGCAGCAAAAGGGAATGGAGTGAGCAGCTCGGGAAGCATATGGCTCGCGTATAGCTCACGTATGGCCACCAAGAAACCACCACACAGTTCTTATTTCAGCTGAAGACTGAAACAAGCCATTGTTCGACTCCTTCTGAATGTGGGACATCCAGAAAAAACTGCTGGACTATTGGGGTAAAGCTGCATACAACCTACCCCAATGGTTCAGCGTTGGATTATTGGACACTTCTTGACTGTGGAACCCCCACCAGACGCTAATCCAGTGCAGAAAGCCCAAATTTTGATGTCACCTGGGACTCCCACAGCTTGTGGTGAACACTAAGTGATTTAAACTTGGATTGACAGATACCTCTGCGTGCAGAAATTCAATAAAATGTGTTCCTCTTGTTGCACTGTGCATTGGGATTGCTGCCCTTGATATGTGTAGGAAAAAAGGAAATGTGAGTCGCTGGAGTATTTCTAGCTCAAAAGCTAACACTCTTCCCCCTTCCCACTGCTCCCTTCATCTCACCTTGCTCTCTCACAAGGGTGGGGTTTTTTCTAATCATGTTAATCATCCTGATTACCCATAATGAAGAGGAATCTAGGCTTTTCCCTCTCTTTTCCTGAGACATTTTTGCAGGTTGGGATCTAGCCACGCACCCCACGTAACACAGGACACGCTGCTCTCCATCTGCATGGCAGCCACAAGGGCTGGGAAAGGAAAGGTGGGAAGAGAGTCAAAAACAAAGGAAAAAAAAGAAAAAGAAAGAAAGAAGACTAGGATTTTTCTCTCTCTTTCTAAATATCCTTAAAAAAACCCCAAACATTAGAATATAATACAGTTTGAGAATAAATACATAAAACACAGATACACATGTGTCCACACCCACAGTAGAAGTATAATTAATTAAAGTTGGGAGACACTATGCTCCTTAGTGGTTTAATTAACTGGATTTGAATTAAACAGGGACAGAGACATGTAAGTTTTTAAAAACATGTCAAAAGTCTAACTGCATTTCTGGAAGTTGATCTTAAATTCTTTCTCACAGATAATCCAGTCTCTTGGCCATGTTTATGCTGAATGAGTGAGCAGCAGAAAGGATAAATAAAATATCTCTCTGTGCTGTACTGTAGTGAGCTGAGAGTCTAATATTCAAGAAATGCAAATAAAAGAAACAAAAGGATCAGTATTGAGCTGCATTATATCCATACTGCATCACATATCCATTATATGATTCAGCCTATCAAACAGAGGTAGTCATGGTTATGCTGATAGTTAAATTCCTTAAAGGACTCTAAGATGTTTATGACTACCAAAGAAATTTCATTATCAAGCAGATTGTCTGTCTCATATTACAGTCTGGCTTTACCAATCTAGCAGTCCTCTGGATGTCGAGCAAAGTTAACATTGAAGTGATGGGGAAATATCAGCTTGAAAGAAAAGGTCTTCAACCAATCTTTCAAAAAAAATGATATTTGTTAAAAAATTTTGTGAGAAAGTATCTGCCTTGTGTTCCCAATGTTGCTAGATGTTAAGTAAATATATGCTGATTGCAAAAAAGTTGCTTTGGCAACTCTCTTATTAAAATGCATTTGTAACCCCCATCTGTCATGAAAGTTTTGAAAAGTTTGTTTACTTTGGATAGCCGCCTTATCCAGGGTTACCCCAGCATACAATGATAGCAGTCTTCAGAAGTTGTGTGAGGAACAAGCCACTGGGGATCCATTTTTGTTTTAATTGGCACACACAAACACTTTTCTGGTCTGTCAAAAAGATCAAGCTAATATGCATGGCGGGTGTTATATTCTCAGCTTTTGGGAGTAGTAAAGCTCCCTTTATTTAAGTAATTTAAATGATAGACTGCAAAAACTTTGCAAGTCAGAAAAATGTTTTATACTTTCTTTGGGAATATTTGTTTTATGCAACAGAAAATGTTCTACATATCTAAAGATGTTGAACCTTATGTTATAATTACCCTGTTTCTTCTGACTCTGTAAAAATCACTGTGAAAACCAAGCATTGCAGAGAGGCAACAAACACATCCTGCAATATTAGCAATTGTAAGACCAATTGCTGCCAGATGTTTATAAGTTATGTCTTCAATTGTATTGCCTTGTGGTATGACTGATTTGCACATCCATTCTCTGGGAACCTTCGCGGGGTCATCATATCAAAGCGACCTGCTCATAGACATAAGTCGCTTTTTAAAGAAATTAACTGAGTGTTTGGGGTATACGCAACAATGGCCTTGAAGTGGATTCAACAGTCTGAAGTCTGGGGTCAAACTTCCAAGAAAGAACAAATTCTTAAATGGAAGTGTATTGTGCTAGTGATGAACAAATTATTTTTTTCCTGGTAAATTCCTAGGACTGAGTCCTTCAACATAATTTAGTGCTAAAATAATGAACTCTGGGACTGTTAAGAAGCAGCAGCAGAAGAAAAAAATCTCTGAGCCTAATGTTTCCCTTCTGCTGTGCAATTAACTCATAGTATATACCAGTTTCTATTGAATTACATTAATACTAGTGAGGAGAGGATCAGGTCTTCTCTCCGCATTATAAGGCAAACCTTTTCCTTTCCTTGCTGGCTGTGAAGAATCTCAATTGCAGAAGAACTGATTTATATTGCTTGTAAGGAAGATATTGAACAAACAGGAGGTCATGATTAAAGCTGATTAGGCCTTGAGAGACCAAAACTCCTCCTTGGATTTGTAGAGGAGCTCAGGCTGGAGAGTCCACAGAGCCTCCCTGGAGGGGGAAAGGTCCAGTGCTCTGCCAGGGGTACTGGGATGCTTTCACAGATTTCAAGGAACAGCTTGTCATTCTCCCTTTTTCACCCACCAGTCCAGGTCTTATTTTCTCCTTCCCTTGGAGATGTGTGAAAAGAAAGCACATGCTGTTTGATCGAAGGGGAAGGTAAGGAAGAGCAAGTACTTTCTGCTAAACGTCCAAGGAACATACTGGGAGGAAGTAT
>NW_008824309.1:3043249-3049529 GCF_000699105.1 Pygoscelis adeliae | reverse complement strand
CCTATGCAAGACGCAGTTGGGTTGCTTGGATTCGCCTCTGAAACACAGGGTTTTCCTTCAGCGGGTAAAGAACAAAAAAGGAAAATATGAGACAGGCAGAAGACGATCATCCTGGATATCAGATGCCTGCGTACAGCCTCCCATGTACCCCCTGCCCGTACTACCCTCTGCTCCGGACCCATGGCTGCACTGCCCTCGCCACAGGAGCGGGATGGATGGACTTCTGCCAGTCATTAAGCCAAAGTCAGGGGAGATGGAAGTCACTAGATGGGGAAGTGAGAAAGAAGCACCCCCGAAACTGGCTCAAAGCAGAGAAGCAAGAGATAATAATTAAGACACGGCTCAGTCGCGTCTGTGCATAGCGGGAAGTAGGGGAATAGACAATTGCACATTTTGTCCACAGATGAAGACTAAAGGCAATGTATGAATATCTACTGCAAGCTACTTTTCTCCTTGGGGTAATATTTTACTGTTATTGCCTTTGCAATCTGAAGCCGTATATTACACAGCCACACAGAGAGATATTGGCAATGGTTTCTTAGAGAAGTCCTGTCTTTCTTAGTTTTACCAGCTGGACAATACCTAGTGATGAATGGTCCTCCTGTCCAATTTTATATGCATGTTATAACACTTCATGATATATGTGAGTGAGACTCAACGTGATAAGTCCTTGTAACAAACAAAAAAATCAAAGGGAGAATGAATGCTCTACTTTCAGTACAAGCAAAGATATATATTTAAAATATATATGTGCTACGTGTAAAGATTTCATTTCATTGACTCTTATTTTAGCCAGAAATTTATTCATCAGTAGCAGAGCATTTTACAGCTACATTATTTGCAGGCAGAAGCCGGTACTGGCTTTTAGTATTTCATTTACTGACACATGTCTCCTATTAATAAGTGCTGAGATTGCACAATAAGAAAAAAGAGATGTTGCTATAAGGATCTTTATACTTATAGTAACGTATTTGGCCATGATTATAAGTGTTTATAAAACATTCAAGAATCGTTCCTTGTCTACTTACACTAATGAGAACACCTGTTAACTTTAGAGCTGCACAGACTTATTTGCATTGAATTCAGGTTTTTGCATACTGTACATCACTTTTGGAAACAATTAGATGTTTACAGAGAAATATAGCTAAAAGAAGAACAGCAGCTTGAATGCCCTCCAGTCCAAGTCAATGCTAATCCTGGTTTGAGTGAAAAGCAGAAATATGCTGAATTACAATACTGACACAAATTCAGTTAGCAGTGAACAAAGGTGTACCTGCAAATCCTCTGACAGCAGATGTTACTTGTGGGGATTGGCACCCGCTGTTGAATAAAGCATCTCTTAGAGATGAAACAGAACTACTGAATGGGATTCTTCATTATTATATTCACCATTTTCTTTTCATTCGGATATTTTTTTTTCGTTTTTTTTTTTGGTAACTCAGAACCTCCCTGTGTAGTGAGCATGTAGAACATGCGGTCATTTTCCAAAATAGCTGTTTACACTATTTTATTAACTTGCCAAAAGCCAATACAACAACACAAGAATCCTCCTACTGCTAGAGATCCAAAACACCATCTCTGCAGTAGAGGGTTTTGTGGCCTGGGGCAAGGAGGCAGGAGGTCCCTTTCTATAAAAACAGGTCTACTGAACGGTAAGTGTAATATCCTGCTGCTACATGACCTTGCCAGCTATTGTTTAATAACAATGTAAAACATCAAAGTTGGTCCATGATCTGAACATATACTCTGCCAGCTGTGTCAAGTTCCTAAGTGTTGAAGGCAGGAAAAATATAATGGTTGTCATCTTCCCTTGCATGCAGGGAGCAAACAATGCATAACGTCTTTGGTTTGCCTCTTTCCATCTTTATTTGTAGGTAAATATTAGAAAAAGATAAACAGGACTAAAAATGTTTTGAATAAGGCTATTATATCCATTTACGAAAACAAACATTTCCCACTGCAGCAACTGAAAAGATTTCCATTTTAAAAAGTATTTAGGATTTTAATAAAAATTATGCTTGTTGAGACTTAGGACAAAGATGAATGCATTTTGTCACCTAGCGGAACTCTCGTTTCTAAGGAGTCACAGCCTTCTTAGAAAACTTTCACAGGTGACACCATACATACAGTTCTTAACTGAGTACAGAAGAATATGGATATTTCAAATACAGTTCCTAAAAGGCGAATAGACTATGAACATTTCTTACACAGTTGTGGTTTTTTTTTCATTTGGGAATGAAGTTATTTTATATAATAAGCAGCACCACGGTATAGATAGTACGAAGACAGTGTTTCTTTCAAATAATAATATCTTCTAACTTTTGAAATTAGAAATTCTTTTAATCTGAAAAAACTGGAACTTTGTATGTCTCCAAATTCTCGTGACAGTTTCAAACCTATTTTCAAGTGTTGGAGGATCCTGGGATTTTTCTGTAAACATTCTGGAACTGCACTGACAGCACTGGAAACGCACTGGCCTTTAAATTTATCAGCTGCTCTACGTAGTAGTGTAGTAATGACAGAAGGTTACTCAAAATGTTATTTAGATATTACACGTAACCATAATATCAGATTATCTTTTCACAATAGGTGTCTGAGGGAAGCTTTTCTAGGAAAGGAGAATATGGCTCAGAAGTCAGTGAATTTCTTACACTAACTGAATTTAGTCAGCTCGTGGTGCTTGGGTGAAAAACTACTGAAATATTTGACTACGTAGCTCACAAAAAAAGACAACCCACTTTAACCAATTCTGTAATGTATTGGTTTTTAAGAAATACAGTGAAATTAGAAAAAAAATATAAGAAACACATACCTCCTCTCTAGATCTTTGAGTTTCTGGTTTGCACTGGGATATACCAAATACCAAACATTAAAAGCGAATATGTTATTTTAAAAAGTTGTATAGTTTTACAAGTATCTGAATTTTTTTAATAACGTAGGCTTTTCTCATATATTAGAACATGATGTAAACTTTGACATCTGTCAGTCAAGCTTCTGGCTATCACACTGGACAATCTGGAGGGATGCGCCACAATGTGAGGTGGCATGCAGAAAAATTGAAAAACTTCATTTTTCCAAAATAAAAATCACATCTTCTCATTTTAAATAGAGAGAATGATTGCAAAATATTTGGCCATCAAGACTGTAAAGATTGAGGTTGGATAATCAATAACGTTTGTGGTTGAATTACCCACTGATAACAAGTAATTTCCTGCTATTCGTGAGAGGAATTGGGAAGCGGTTTTTGGGAATTTGGCAGACTCTCTTTCTCTTTTCTAAATATGCTGTGTCTGAAAGCCTGATATTCTTTTCTATTGTGAGCTTTGGGATGATGCAGTAGAGCCGAGTGCAGGTTTGGGGTGACAGCTCTTACAGGAACTTAGGGATCTAAATATAAGAGAAGCTAAAAATATGCAAAATTATCAGGCACAGAAATGGCTGGGTATTTGGGGTTTGACTCCTCCATACCATAATCATAAGACCATATTTATCTGGAGCCCTGCAACGCCGTGATTGTTGCTCCACTTCTTGTCACTAATAAATGTACAATACACATGACAGGGAAATAAATAGTGTTTTAAAACGCATTACGGCCTCCTCGTCCAAAGATGTCATCATTGCATATTAATTCAAGCACTGTGGATGTGCCAGGAGACTCGTGCTTATCCAGCAACACAAACTGCAGATACAGAAGGGCTGTTACCAGAGCATCTCCCCACAGACCCCCGACCCTCATGGTCCCTGCCCTTCCCACCACGTTGTCAGAGATGCCGGGTATGCTATCACTCTCATCGAACCCAGCGGCACATGACAACTCAAAAGCGACATCCAATCGGTAACATACACTTTAAACTGTGAGGCAAAATGGAAAGTCTTAAGGAAAGTGGAATCTCAGACTTTAGTTTCTGGAAGTGTTATGTTACCCTGTACTACAATCTCACCCATGACCTAATCCTTGCACCGTTCTCCTGCCACTAATATAATTAAGAACGTTATCAGATTCTTGAGTCTGACAAAGGAAACTGAGAAGTTACTTCCCAGTGATTTGGGGTGCTTAATCATTAGACCAGAGCTGGAAGAGCTGACTGACTCTCTCTTCCTCATGTTTATGAGCGGAGACGTGTAAGTGGGTTTGAACCATAAACAGAACCAATTACATTAACATTTCCCAACACTTTCAAGAAGAAGACTAAAAGCTTTTGTTTGTTTTGCAAAACCATGATCCACTATGCTAATAAGTCTAAAATTTGATTAAAAGAAAAACATTCAAAGCAGAACCTGGCAGTACAGCTTCTTATGTGCTTTTCTTTCATCTGCTGGAACACCCTAGCCCTGATTCAGCAAGGTACTTCATTAAGCAATACACAACTTTCAGAATATGAGTACTTGCGCTGCTTTCAGTCACAAGACTGAAATAAGCAAATCAGTCAGAGCAAAAATAGCAGAAAAGTTATATTTACTCACAGAGTGAATATTTCAGGGAACAAAAGATATATTAGTGACAGTCAGTAAGAGCTGCATGTAAATTAACAGCAGAACCACAAGCAACAAAGTTAGCTATCCCTTATAAGCCTAACAGCAAAAGAAAGCTGTACCTTCTAGCCCAGCTGAGAGAAGAGAATAGCTTATTAAGACATTACAGGGGGAAAAACCCAAAAGCAATAACAACAAAGACCACCACCTATCGGTTCCTTCACTGTTAGAAGCAAACCCAAACTGGTAAGCTTATCTTCCTACTTGAAGAACACAGTATCAGAAGAGAAATAAGATTTTTTCTTTTTCTTTAACCTTTGGCTATACTAGTCAAAACACAGCAAGATCACCTTGAAAAAAATGAGGGAAAAATAATAACTATGTAAGAAATTATACCTAGTTTTCAGCTAAACTCTGGGTCTCCAATTGCCAACAATCCCCGTAACTCACTCCTGAGAACAGATGAACTGATTCTCTATCCCAGCCAAGCTCATAATGTCTAAGATTAACTAGAAGTCACTCACTTAGAAGATGACCTTACAAAGAATTAACCCATAAATTAGATACTGACAGAACTTGAGAATTCAAAGAAAAAAAAAAAAAAAAAGGCTGAGAGTTTTAGGTGTTTAGAAATTCAATTATACCGTTTCATCTCTTCTTGAACTGCAAACACCGTAGGCTGAAACATTGTGGTGTAAAGCACAGAAATACACCACATCTAAATAAACTAGTGAGAAATGCTAAAAAAGGTGAATATTTATCAAAACTCTCACTTAACAAAGAAAGAGCATTGATATCCATATTATTCGGGAAAGCTGCTTTTATCGAAGGAGAGAACAGGATCTCAGTTTCACGCTTAAATCTGAATGATAACTCATTCCCATGGCAGGTCATTCACCCCACTACTGTCATGCGTTACAAAAATTAGCAATCAAGAAAATTAATCTAGATCGGTTCCTATGTTTGAACTTGCTCATTTGCCTATACGCTCTATTTCCTACTAGAAACGCATTTACTGCATCACAGGACCAACTTCACAGCCGACACCGGGCAAGAGAGATGGAGAACCTTGCGAATTTTCCCAATGTATCAGACTTACAGAAACACCTGTGCTAAATAACTTTGTGCTGAGTTACTGTGAAAAGCTGCAGTGTTAAATAGCAATCACAGTTTCTGATTTTTCACTGAGCTGGTTACTCTTCTGCTAGAGTCCTCCGAGCTGTCGCACAGAGTGTGAATGGTACCCATTTTAATCTTATTGCCTTGCTCTTTATTTACATTGTTATAGTCATGAATTTCTTTATTTATCTTGAAGTATCATTATATCAATACAATGGGAGTTGAGCAGTGCCTGATAAAGCTGAAAAAAGTCTGTTTATAAATGCCTTTCATTTCTGAATTGAAGCCGTTCATTCACTGACTAGTATAAGATGAGAGGAGTTGAGGAAAATCTTCTAAGGCGTTTGATTTGATACATGTTTAAAAGTGTTATTTCTCTTCTTTAAAAAGATCCCAAATACAGTATGTAAGGACAAAAGTACTGTAAAATTAAACAAACTTAGAAAGTCGCTGCCAATCCATCCCTTATTAAGGACTGTAGCATTTATGTGAGAAAAAGCTCTGATTTCCATTTTACAAGGAAACAATGCCCTTAAATCTACACAAGCACTTAAAAAAGATGCATTTGCATGTATACAGAGCTCATTATAGGCTCTAAGTATGTTAATGATTAGATGGAAAACTTGTTCAAACAAATTATTGACTCTGTTAGTAAAGATCAGAGAGACAGTAAAGCTACTGCAAGCAG
>NW_008824309.1:2991028-3043159 GCF_000699105.1 Pygoscelis adeliae | reverse complement strand
ATTATCTCACTTTGCCCCTCCTAGAGTGGTAAATAGTAGCAGCCCCAGGTCTGGGAGCAAATAGCAAATACCTGCACACACCTTCATGCCTGGGGGGGAGAAGCAGGTGAAAGCAAGCGCTGCCACTCATGGCAACATCACCACTACCAAAAACGATTCACCTTTTACATCTTTAACCCCTTTACATGTGTTTCCTACCGACATCAACCACTCTGCAGTTCTTTAGCAGCGGCGTCACAGGAAAAGTCCAGGAAAGTGGGAACAGAGCTGCTGCTAATAATGGTTCGTCTTCAGTGATGTCTGCATCAGTACGAGTGGAGATATGTTTAGATGCTACACTCAGGCTAGAGCGAACCTAAACCAGCATATGCTTAGCCCAACCTTTTGAAACTGGGGGCGGGGGGGAAGAAACTTGCTGAAAATTTACTACTCTCTGCTTTAATCAAAATTTTAAGTAATTCCTGATTTTCACCAGACTGCAGGCAGGAGAGCACAGCTCATGGTATTTAAATGAAGCTCCCACAACATTTTGTGGCAACACGATATTTTATGGCAGCGAGTGCAAAACACAGCAGCAGCACCACTGTAAACTTTGAAACGTTTCGAAGAATATCAAGCACCAACTGCACTGCCAATGTAGTTTTAAGTACAACGTGGTGAGCTAAAATTATGCAAGCAACCGTTTCTCACACCAGTAGTCCCAATGATTTCAGACAAGGGCGATATCTACGATGAAGACTTGCAGAAGAGGATGCTCGAAAAGTTTTAAAAAAAAGTACTTTCCAGTGCAAAGAAGGTAGCAACACCCGGACTCGTGTTTAGGTAGGTTTGTCTACGCTCTCACGATTCTCATTTCTTACCTACATGAAGTGTGTTTCAGATCTATAATTCATATAAAGTGAGAATTTCAGTGTTTTTCTTTCACTAAAAAGCCTATTGTGAATGGCCCCAGGACAACTCCAGCCAGGTAATTTAAACAGCAGAAAAGATAGGCAGATACGTTATCTTCAACAAGGTCCCAAGGTGGCATTCAATTAAGAAAAACAATTGACTGATGTTTCTCTGTTTGCTGCCAGGAAGCTCTATGTAGTATTTCTAGAATTTTTTCTCCACTCTACCCAACATGTGGGCTCAGTGTCAAGCTGTGAGTTTGTAAATCTTTTTCAGCACTTATCAGAGCTCAACATGAATTATGGTATTGCCAAATCTGCTTTATGCAGCTTTTTTTACACTAGAAGAAAATGTATGATTTTACGGTCAAAAAGAAACGTCTACATACTTGCAATGGGAAAATGCAGTCAGTTGTGATTAAACCCCAGAAAAAATATTTCCCCCTAACCCTGCGTCCTTACCGTCTTTGAACTTTGGAAACTTCCGAGCTGTCGAGCTTTACGTGGTGTGCATGGTTTCTCTCTGTACCTTTACTAACTTTATTAGCTAATATTTTATTAACTAAGACTTTAGTAACTAAGATTTTATTAACTTAATGCACGCTTGAAAAATCACTGCTACTTTTGTGGATGATTCGCCTTAAAACGTGTGTCAATCTTTAGCAAAATACCTTCCTTTTTGTTGAGGAATAGTTAGCACGGAACACAAATCAGCCCTTTTGTTGAGGGCTAATAAACTTTGTGCGTGTGCATGTGCATGTGTGTGTGTGACTTAATACCATTATAATAATATTATATGGCAGGCAAAAATATAATGAAAATGATAATTTGCCAAAAAGATTTAAAAAACACTGAGGTGTTACCTATCAAAAGTTCTCCTTCTGTCTATGATACAGCACAGATTGCAATCGTGACAGTAAATCTGGTGCTATTGTTAATGCCATGGCACTTTGGTTTTTGGCTTGCTTCAGTCCAATCTGTGACATGCTTGTGAATATCTTTCTTCTGTTCTGTCTGTATGGCATATGGATTTCTGGGATACAACGTCAGACCTATCCACATAACAAGTGTTCAGAGCACCTTATCATTTTAAAAAGCCAATTACTCAAAAAGACAAATGTGAAATGTTTCACATTTAATGATGAGCAAATCTGCAAAACAAATGCAATTTTGCTTCATTTGAAAAAGTTTAGTTTAACTGTAAATATTGCAATGGAGTCCCTAGCAATACACACCATGGGTAGGGACAGGCTCATTTTATGCATATTGTACATCATCACTGTCACTTAAATCTGCAAGATTTTCCATGCTAAGTTGTTTTAAATAAATAGAAAGAAATGAGATACAAAAGACTGAAATATATGCTTCTGAATAGACTGTAAAAATGTCACTGCTAACACTGAGCATTGGACAGTTAAAAAAAAAATATTTTGAAAGTCTCACCCAAAAAAACGAAAACTGCATATGTCTGCAGAGGTAAAGGTCAGTAATGAAACAATTAACAGCAAAAATACCAATCCATTTTTTAGAAATATTTGTCAATATATAAAGAATGTTTTGTACTGCACATAAGTGCTCAATTAATCCTGGATTAGTGGCCGTATGTCATATTCCCAGACTGAAATGATGTCAGCTGAAGAACTTAAATACACACAGGTTCAAAGCAAGATTTTGTAAGGACTTCAGGGCTGCAGAAATTGCTACTTTCTGGTGCAGCACTAATAGAGCTCACGAGTCAATGAGATTCTTAAGAATATGCACAATATATATGCTGTACTACTGATGTCAAAATGCGGTACAGTAGAATTTTTTTTTTTAAAAGATAGGCTATAGGTGTATGTTTATGCCTACATGTCTGCAAAATACATAGGCACACGTATACCAGCCGCTGCTATAGACAATTCAATGACTGTCAGTTATCTAAATTGTAGGTGCTGAGTACCAGAGAAGAAATTAAAATGTAATGTAGGAACACATTGGGCTAAAAGGCTAGGAGAACAGTGGTATTAATGGGAGTACTTGACTGAGCAAGGCAAATGGATTTATGGACAATATTTAAAATATATGGGAAACATATAAACAGGTTTTAATATTGAAGATTTTTGTGACTAATTTGATTTTTAAAACCCTCTCGCTAAACTGAGAACATTGGTAACAAAATACTATAGAACATGGAAAACTGAATGCAGCTGGCACTGGTAATTTTAGAAGAAACTAATCTTGATATTTATAACATCATGTAGCAAGCGGAACAGTTTTACCAGACTGGGAATGTTGAAATACAAAAAAGTTCACCTTTCAGCTATTGTGCTTTAGCTCTACTGCACTAGGAAAAAATCAGAAATCAGCTGTTGCAAGGCAAATATTAAGAAAGTTTATTAGGATATATAGCCATTGAGATACCTTTTTTAAACTGCCTGTACATGTATTGTGTTTTATATTAAATTTTTGTAATCCAGCTCAGGGACTTAATACATACAGCTGAAAAATCAGTTCATAAATTATATTTAGAAAGACAGAAAATATGCTGAGCTATAACATGAGATAAGAACCTTGTTTTAAATACATTCCTTTTATTATTTTTTTTTTAATTTCCAAGCACTTTCAATTGAGGGTTTGATGTTTTTACCTGTAGAATGCCAGTTATAATGAACTAATAACCAATGCATTAAAAAGAGGGTATTTTCCCCTTAATCCTGAAAACAGCTGTAATAATAATTCTCCAAATATTTTTTGTTATTGCTGCACAATAATAAGCATAAGTGTACATATAAACCTGTAAGAGAATGCAATTTAGCTCACAATTTCATTATGGTATTTAATTCCTACAATTTTGGATTGTAAGGGTAAAATAAACATTCATAAAACATAATAGACCAAATCATTTCATAAATTAAGCCATATAATGTATTTAACTCCAAGTGATTTACATCAGAGGTTAATTTTTACCAGTATCTTTAATGTTCAGGAGCAATGAAGACAGAGGAATATATGATTTTAAAATGTAGAACTTTAATAAATGTGGAGATTTTAATTTGCAGGGGACTGTGCAAACATTTAGCCTGCTTTTATAGTACGTGGTTTTGGTTTTTTTGCTTCTCCCTTGCACACCCACACACCAACTTCAGCACTGCGTTGCAGATTTGAATGAAGTGAAAAGCTCAATGGGTAATTGTCAAAATACTTTCATTTCTCCCACTTTCACACAAGAACCAAATAAAGCCAGGAGAGTCTCCCGCTTTTCACAAACACCCAGAAATCGGCAGCATCCACCTGGAGCTACTGAAGAGCACAGCTGAATCTCCCAGATCACATCTCCTTTTTTAATTCCAGAAATACACCTTGGAAACAAGCACATTTCTTTCGAGTTTCGGGATCTGATGTCAAATTTGCCCACCACCTAGCTCATGCAAAAATCTGTTTATGCACGTTCTCTCTCTCCTAGTATTACAAAAAAGAAATGTCAGTAATAATCAAGTGAGGGTGCTGAATTAAAATCTGAAATCGCTAACAAACCGATCTGTACAAAAGTGTCAGTGTTAAGATTTCCAGACTGGGGGTTGTGCGACAGAACAAGGAGCTCAGACAGAAGAAAACAGCTCTCCACTCCAGTACTTTCACCCCGTTAATCTCACATGTGCTTTGCCACGGATTTCTTGCTATTTTATTTTTAACCTCTGCTACCTTGTGGGAAGCGGGCTATTCCGAGGGTGCTCGCAAGCAAAGCTCTGATTTTACAGATGGATGTAAAGCACTGTTAAATGAGAGCTTTAAGAAGGACTTTTTCAATTTACTGAGCTTAATCTGAAGTGGTTTAATCACAGCTTGTACACATCTTCTTAAAAATTGTTCTAAGAGGGGGGAGAAGTAATAATCATGTAGGAAATCATCGCGACAGATGCCGGTTCCCATGATCCCATTTACACTTTTAACATTACTAATGAAAACCTATCTGGGCAATACCTGTGTCAGTGAGGTGTCAGGTGGTCATTTGGCAAGACAGAATAGGAAGGAATCAGATCAGCAGTTTGAAAATGGCTCACTTTTCTTTTTCCTTTTATTTCTGCGTAAAGGGTTGGGGGGTTTTTTGGTGGGGGGTTTTTTGGTTGGTTTTTTTTTTTTTTTTTTGCACCTGTTATTCTAAAATTTCTTTCAGTTACATTTCAAAACACTACAGTTGGGATCTCCTTGCCAACCTGAGATGGCATAAGCCTGGGTAACAGAACAAAATGTGAGAAGGTCCTTCTGTCTTTAACGCCTGTTCACCAATGAATCAGCCTCCAATTAATCTGTTTCTTCAGTAGGAGTTTAATAAAAGTCAAGCACACACATGTTCAGTCTTGTTTAGTATTAAAGCTGTGTTAACATTATCTGCCTAGCCAGGTCAAAAATCTTATATAATTAAATGCCAGAAACCATTTCAGAATTTTAAGGGCTTTACAATTTTCTGTAAGTAATTGATTATGCAAGGCAGGGTAGTTTAAATTTAAAACAGGATAGTGATGAGTGTGATGTCACTTTTCATTACATATTTCAGAAAAGTTTGTTTCATGGCCAAACTACACATAAAACCTAACTTATTAGATTTGCTATTTTGCATTTTTATGAACCAGAAAAAAAAATAATCAGCAACCCAGATTTCCTTTCCACATCATGAAATAGAAACTGAGTAGGTTGTGCACATCCCCAATTTCCACACTGTCAGTCAGGCTATCCGCTATAATCGCAGAGTAGGTTTTGCCCTGCTCAGCTGTGCCTCAAACTTGGCTTGGAAAAACAAGGTATTATAATACCAGGATTATACTACATTACTCCCTGGAGGAAGCGAGGTGGGAATGGAACCCATCGGGCCATACAAAGAGTTAAATAACCACGGTCTCGAGTCAGAACGATACCTATAGCTCAGTGTAGGTAACCAGCAGGCTTTGCTTGGAAACATGTGAGGAAAGTCTGATATCCATATAAATACAAGGTCTCTGCATTGATTAAAGTTCAGCTTTTCACCATTTAAATGTGGCTATGATTTCTGATTGACAAAAATTTTGAGACAGAAATAAAAACAGGGACAAAAAATAAACATATTAATCACAAAGGCGTTTTTATGAAAGGGTGGGTCACATCTAAAACTCGGTCCATAAAATCTACTCTTCATATTCCAGTTAAGAGCACTGAAGACACTGTTTGCAAAAGAAGTTAAGAGCAATTTGGAAGTTAAGAGCAATTTAATTCCTGCCGCCAGAAAATGTTCAGCAGAAGATGTGGTTTCAGGCACCGTGCTGCGTCCTCAGTACCCTCCCAGGCACCCTCTGCTCCCGAGAGGAGAGAGGTGGTCTTAGCTTTCCTCCTTCTCCGTCTCCCTTTGAAAGCCTCCCTTTTTCTCCCTTCCCTTCCCACGGCTGAAAACCAGATGTACTGCAGACCTCTCCACACACGACTCCTCTCCATCCTCCCTAAGACGAATTAAGCAGTGGCATATCCTAAGGACATAATGTAATGCATAACATACATGACAATGTATAACAACACGGAGCCCCAGCATCCGGGTTTCTCAGTGTCAGTAATGACATCCAAAGGAGGAATGAGAGAAGGCTTAGGAACAAAAATTCAAAGAAGGTCTTAGGTCAAGATGCCGTCATTCCCAGGTACAAGGACAGAGAGAAAAAAGAAAAGTTGATCATGTATGTTTAAACACAAGATTAGCTCATAACACTAAAGTTAAGCATCTTCATAAGTTCTGAAGCATAGTAAAAGTACAAAAAAAAAAAAAAAGAGTAAAAGAAGAATCGGAGGGACATGAAAGAAGGGGAAACCAAAAAAATGCCATTAAAAATAGAGCTACAGAAAACTAGAGATGTTTATAGCAACAGAGGACAGCCAGCTTTGGATAAACAAAGACAATTTTGGAAGTGGCACAGTAAAAATAGGTCAGTAATACATATAAGTAGAAATTAATATGATGGAAATGATTTAACAAACCAATATACTGTACTCCATACAGTGCCGTGATCATTAAGCTGGTGAACGGGTGCTAATGTGGTAGAAGCAAAGCAATGTATAAAAAGTCAAATCAATACGGCAAGAACAGACCAGAGTGTGAGCAGAAATAAAGACCATCAAAAACAACAGTGCTTTTAGTATAGTTACCCTATAAAATAGAGCTGATCAATATACAGGTAAACGAACAAGCCATGTAGTCACAGCAGACTGAAATACAGGCAGGTATCAGTTTAATGAAAATATATAACTCAGTTCATTCTGCCAATAGGGTCGGACTGGCTGAGTAATGCACAGGATGGAAAAACAGAGCACTGCACCAATAAAGCAAACAATAACACAAAAACGTCAGACAAGTATAAAAATAAGGGGAAGCAGCCCTGCAATCTCTTTTAGCCTGGCAAGCTTATGCTCAACTTTAGAACGTACAAGTTTCTGTTACTTTTTATTAAAAACATGATTAGACTAATAATTTTCAGTTCCCGTGGCATGGACATCTGGTAGCCATGGCTAATAGAAAAAAGGCAGATGTCAAAGAACTTTAATTATGACCTCAAATGACTCTTAATATTCTGTTATTTGGTTTGTACAAACAGAAAATGAAGTACAGCAGTTTTGAGATGTGAGCAGATGAGACCATTTGACATACTGTTTTTATACTAGGCTTTATTCATCTGTACACCTAAACCCAGTTCTTCTGTACTTATACTGGTCACTGGTAAAACCTTTTCTTTGAAATTTCCAGATTAAAAACATATTGTAATTTTTTTCTATTCCTACATTTTTCTGTACTCATTTAGTTGCGTGCAATAAACCATTTTCCAGGTTGCTTTTAAAGTAATTAAATTTAAAATGAAAAGTTTGTAAATAAAGCACATGTTTTTCAATAGAGATCGTTAAAATACAAAATAACCGTTATTAAAAAAATACATTAATTAGATGTTGTGTCTGCTTGACACAAGGACATCTGGAGATCTGGGCAGTGCATTTGCTGTGGTGGTATGTGAACTTTACTTTAGGATTAGAACAAAAATGGCAGCCTCATAAATGTCTACACCATCCTTCAGAGAATAGCAAGCAACCTCCCGAACTACAGTAATGAAAAGTTGCAGTTACAAAGCACATTTTGAGGAAAGAAACTCTGTCTCTTTTGGACTGTAACTCTGAATTTCAGGCTGAAATCATTTTTTTTCTTATTCAAGGTTGTGTTAAAAATCTAGCTAATCCTTTGCACATCTATACAAGCGTGAGTGTAACTATTACCCACCTACATGGGGGAAATGGAGGCAGAGGTGTAAGGCTGTGGCGTGATGTGGCGTGGTGGCATGGCCAAGTCACCAGAGAAAGCCGGGGGTGTCACCACCCCTTGGGGAGCTGCATGTCTCACCCCTTCAATGCCTCACCCCTTTGATGAAATTCAAACAAATTCTTATCACGAACGCTATCAGCGTGATGTAATTCCTTAATTCAAGGGACCACGGATGCTAGAGGGGTGAGCAGTTCCTCCGTGGAGCAGCGGTGCTCAGTGCAGTCCCCATCAGCACGCGGCGACAGAGGGGTTAGCTCTGAATTAAATGAGTTGACCCAACCAGAGTCAGCGGCGGGGTAAGATATAAATAAAGCACGTGGTGCCTCGCAGGCCTGAGCTCTGACGGCGGATCTTTGCACCGACTCTTCCAGGGTCTCAGTTAGCAGCCACCGCTGCCTAAATTATCTCCTGACAAGTCCTCATCACCGGCGTTAAAAAGATATGTACGTTAAGGATTGCGCCTCCACTGCAGGAAGCTGTGGGATGGCATAACGGCATAAATGTTTCTCTGCAGTCATACCTAACACAAGTATCACATGGGTACGAATCAACAAGGGTAACATATTTCACTAGAGTTAATTATCCTGATTTATCCCAAGAAACTAGGTTTTAGGCTGTAATCTGTGAGGAAATCTGCTGTTCTAGTCCTAAATCCTCCCCTCAGCCTGGTGATTATCAACTACATTTTTGTACAGGAGGGAATTAATACCACATACTGCCTAAGCAGCTTTGAAGTCAAAAAGGCCCAGACCTGTAATAACTTTTGTGCCGCGTTATTGATTGAGGGGGGAAGCGAGGTGCCTGCGGTCGCCGGTGTTTCTGGAGGGTTTCCGTGCCCTCCTTCCCTCCTGCCCCTCCGCAGCCATTCCAGCCCTGCCGCGAACCCCACCATTACCTCTCGGCAGGGGACCCCAGGTACCTGCCGATGCACACTGTGCCTTGGACCAGAGGTAACAAGCCGGAATTACAATGCGACCTGATTTTCCCATCTAGCAACAATCAATACAGCTTTAGAATTTGATAATAAGGAGCCTTTTCAGAAAATAATCGTGTTTGCAGTGAAAGGCCGCGCACAAAACAGAGGTAATTTTTTTCCTGAGAGTGCATGTGCGACGATTCCAGCAACATTTGTATTTAATTTGATTATTAAGCACTGTAATTCAAGTTTTACATACATGCATGTGCGTGTGCACACACATGTGTTTTGCACAATGCTTGTCGGAAAACCCAGACAAGGTTTTTGTTGGAAGTGGTAAAGCAATGGGGGGGGGGAAGGGGAAAAAAAAAGGGAAGAAAAAAAGGGAAGAAAAAAAAGGGAAGAAAAAAAGGGAAGAAAAAAAGGAAAGGAAAGAAAAGGAAAAAAAAAAAGGAAAGGGAAAAAAAAGGAAAGGAAAAAAGGAAAGGAAAAAATAAAAGGGGGGGGGAAAATCCTATCCGGAGCCATGCATTTATTCAAAAGCATTTCAATCTGCGTGCACATCTTCATCACTTCAGTGATAATTAAATCTGGGAATCACAGGTGATGTCCTCGCACAGTCTCTTTGCCGGGCTCCCACCGGGCCAATGAAGCGGGGCTCCCTGTGAGGCCTGTTAGCACAGATCAGGTGGTAATGTGGAGGGACAGATGAGCTTTAGCTGACAGATGGCAGGATGACCTGGAAAACCTGCCCCCTTTTCTGGGATCAGGCAGCAGCTGACAGGTATTATTTCATAAAATAACGTCTAAAAGGAATCGCCAGGGTCTTCGCATTAATCTGAGGCTGCAACCAGCCATGTAACGTTTATGTCAGAACAAATCTGTCTCTATGCAGGAGAAGGAAAGTGGTTTTTGATGAAGTTGTTCATAAATTTTAATATAATATGCCTGATGGTGTCAGATATAGTCTCATATCTCTTTTATATTTAAAAGCTCTAGTGAAACATAGAAATATTCAATCTCCAACAAGCTACTTTTAAATAACTAAAAAGTTAACCAAGGATACCTTACTGCTTTTCCCCATTTTCAGCAAAGAATTTGCATGTGTAATCTCCATGTTTTTAAATGAAAACATCTCAATTGCATGAAATCCTTTTTGTAATTGGTACTAAACAAAGGCACCACTAAAGCTTCTGCAAAGTTGTTTTATAAAACAACAAATGAATAACTGACGTGGGGAAATAAAAAAGCAGCCTTACATGAAGCTGCTTATCAGCAACGACTTAATTAAAAACACCTTAAAAATGAATATTTTTTTTCCCCCTCTTTAAAAACTTGAGCTATGTCTGCTTTGAGGAGTGAAACATTGCATTAAAATGCCCTCTCCAGACACATGACATTTGAAAGTTTAGGCACAGATGAATATTTGGGGAATTCAAACACCTGGATCGGGTCTGGGCTTGCCAGCCCTCCGAGTCTTTTTGCAAACTAGAGAGAAAGCAAGGTCGTGCTTCCCACCTCACTCCTTCCTCGATACGGCACCAGCTAGTTCAGCTACACCCTGATAAATTCAAGACTCGGTAATCAGCATTAATATGCAAGCAAGTATCAATCCAAAACCTGTTAATGAAAATGATTACACTGTTATATTCATCTGAATCTTATATGAGCTACTGAGGGGCATATACCAGCAATATGCATGTCTCGCTGTTTTTGCGGTGCCACCTTAAAGACCCCTTGTTCACTTTTTTCTCTTTTATCGTCTTTTAGTTGTAGAGAATCACCTGCTTAAATATCTCTAAGGGTACTAGTAAAAAAGAAAAACAACATACATAACAGATGCGCGAGTGAACCTTGGGATGAATGTATTATGGATACAGAACCATCATCACACACCTCATAATCACTTTTTCACCTGCCCATCTGGTGCAGACCTGTGGCTTGTTAGTAATGCACTCGGATACAGGAAAATGTGCTTATCTAAAAAGAACAATTAAGCAGAAGCTCGAACCGTGCAGTTAGCATGATTTGCGAAGAAAAATGCGATGGAGGAAAACAGACATGGCATCTTGCTTTTCGGGAAGGTATGCGCCACACTTCCACGTTTGAAAAAGTGAGAGGAAAATGGCAAGTCTTTTACTGAAGTTTAACAAAACCACAATGCCTTTTGTTAAAGGGTCCTAGAATGTGAACCTTTCAGCACAGTATCTTCCATTTATTCACCAAGCAAGCACAGAAAAGACAAAGGCAACACAAGCTTCACCTTCAATGCACTATAAATAGGTCTAAATTCTGACCTAGAGAAATCAACTTTAGGCTCAAGGGGTTGATTCGTCACCTTAGACTCTCCATTAAGATTGCGGTAATGGTTTCACAATATTGACACTTTTCCAATGGAAACCAGGTTATTGTTTCATTGTAATCAAAAGATGAAGACTTTCAATCACCAGTAAAATAGATTTAAAAGCAGAGAAAGAAAGGTAGAAAAATTATCACAGCATTACCACTTTATGAAATTTGCTTTCCCTTTGGTAGTTTTCCAATGTGAATCCCCTTCCGGCAGCTAAATCTGCTGAATTTCTTGGATTCTTGGTTACTATGGATGTCTGAACAAGCAAAATCTCATTTACCTTTCAGGCACTGGGCATATGACAATACACGGGCTATCAGAAGACACCTGCTTTCCTTGAGATACACAGTGAATTAAAGCCATAATTGCCATTGATATTCATGACAGTTACTTAGCTGGGTCCAATACAGTTAAGGAAGAGAAGATATTTCCCAACACTATTTATCTTGGTGTACCTGACCTAAAAACAGAAAACCAAATAGACAATCACGGATTCTGTGGTAGCTCTCGTGTAATAGTCCTTGAGCTTATTTAACTGCATCAGGCACAAATGTTGATGTATGAAAAAGTTCAGGAGATTGTGCTTCCTTTCACTCTATTTCATCCTATCAGTTGCACAGCGAGAACTAACTGGAGAGCTGTTTGTTACTGAGTTTTTTCTAAGTGTCATCTCATATAATTTTCTCAGGCTTGAATTAATATGGAATTTTACAGAAAAAAATATCACCTGCATTAGTTTACAATCTTTCTTATGGAAAAAAAAATAAAATTTAAACGCAATGAATTCCACCTTGCTTAGCTTTAAAGATACCTCACATGTCACCGTACAGATGTTGCACCACCTACGTACCGGGAGCTCAGTGGTTCCACAGACATTTTTCAAAAGACTGGACATTTTTAAAAGCTCAACTGCAACTCATCTCCTCACTGATAATGTGAATTACAACATGTGTGTTTTAAGGAAACCATTTATTTTTATGCTAAGGCATAAACTGGCCTATGAACAAGATTCTAGTTTAACAGCAACATCAAAGGGTCTCAATGAACAAGTAGACACACAGCGTACACTTACACGGTTCAAAGCACTATGACCGTTCTACATTGTCAGGATAGATGCAGGGTCTCCGAATTCCACCAACTAATTTTTTTCTCACAGAAATTTTGCTATTATTAATAGAGATACTCAGTGAAAATCTCTGCCTGTATGTTAAGATATAGATATAGATATGTAAATCAATATTTGCATAAGGACCTTTATACTTCCCAAGCCAAAACTGGGTTGTTTGATTAGTTGACTAAGCCTGCTGTATTAATTGGCTCTGGTTATCATAATTAAAAGAACAATAGGGTGTTTCTCAGGTCTGCTACTGATGTTTGAGCACACCGTAGTTTTGAACTTATCATATAAGCACACAGTCAATTTTATCTCAAAATAAAAATAATATTGGAGTTCAGACTCATGATTTCCACAGGGGAAAACTCAATGGAAATCCATTCTCCAGTGGCATAAGAAGCACTGACACAAATCCTCCATACATATGGATAATTTGTAGTAATCAGACATTCCAAGCCCTTGTTTGAAAAATATGTTGGAGAAAGTATATATACCCTCATTCAAAACTCCAAAGACATATTTTGATTACTGATAAGTTCATTAAGAGACTTGATTGCCTTCATATAAGAAAATTCACTAAACTGTTTGATGTTTGATGCTTAAATTCATAATCTAAATCCCAATCTGTAATCTGCTCTTGCCCTTTCCAGTGTATACCTAGGTCATACACAGAATTCATATCCCTTGTATTCAGTGGTGCATATTGCCCCATCTGCTTTGACTTGATACGCCAGCCTTTTCTGGAGTACAGAGGACAACCACCCCCACCATCAATGTCTTTTGTTACTTTTCTTAATCTCTTCACCAGATTTTACTCAATAAGGATGCAATTTACGTTCTAAGTAAAAAAAAACGAGATGTGATCCTTCCCAGTGACAACTATTTTTCTTAAGGAATTTCAAGCAAGACTTCTTTTTGCCCAAAATAATACATACAAAGTGTGTTAAATTATTAACAAGTAGTAAAAGATGATTGATGGTTTGCAAAAATTAAACCAGCTAAAATTAAACCAGTTGGCAGTGGCCAATACAGAGTTAATCTGAAAAATCGTTTGTTTTATTTACAGAGTATCGACTACCAAAACTTAATCCCAATGGTTCAAATAATCATTTATTTGTCTAAATTAATAACTGATCTCTTTTCTCCCCCTCCCTCAAAATATTTTAGGACAAAAAGTGAAGAAACTCCCAATCAAATGACATTGTAATGGTGTGTAGGATACCTGACAACTATAAGTGCATTAACCAGAGACATATTTCCCTTGTATATCAGAAAAACACCTAGCTCAAACCTTCCAGAAATTAACAGAAAACCACAGAAATGTTATTCAGATGGGAACACTGGAAGTGGTCTTGTTCAATCTCTCACTTAAAGCAGAAGTAGATCGGGTCACCTGTGGTTTTGTCTAGTCAAGTTATGAAAACAGCCAAGGGTGGAGACTACAACCACTCGAGATCCCTGTTCTGCTGCTGTACTATACTCCAACCAAAATATTTTTCCTAATGTCCAGTCTGAGCCTCACAAGATGTAATTTGTGGCAACTGCCCCATCTGCTGCTACGGAAAAGGGCATTGGTCTGTCATCTTTGCAAATGTCTTTAGTCTTCTCTTCATCAGACTGTTCGAGCCCATTGCCCTCCACCTCTTCTTTTGGGGCTTGTGCCCTAGGCACTCAGTTACCTCTTCTGAACCTTCTCCCATTTCTCCAAATTCACTTGACCTGAGAGCCCAACCTGAGCAGCACACACCTGAGCTGGCCTCACCATCCTGTGCAGCGCAGCTTGATAACCTCCCATCCTCCTTCTTATCTAGCTCACTATGTGGTATGCTGATTTCTCAGCACGAGCACACCATGAGCTCCTATTTAACCTACATCAACTGGGACTCCTGGGTCATTTTTGACAAATGTGTTCCTCCTCCAGTTAAATAATTACTAATTGTTTCCTACAGCTGTACCCTCAGGGTCTTCCACTGCTGCAGCAGGGTACGGAGCCATATTAGACCAGAAGAGTGCTACCATGTCCGTTCATGGTCACAGGGTTTCTAGACCTGTAGCGATACAGGGTTACAGTATAATGGCCAATAAATCTTAAACCGTTTCCTATACTGAAGAAGGAGGTTAGGAGTTCTTCTTCTGTTTCTTAGACAGACAAAAGATATTTCTGGCAGAACTAGGTTTGTTTCCTTAAATTTTGCTTTCCATATGCTCAGGATAGTTATTTAGTTTGTCTCTGGTACTGAGGTGGCCAACAATGCAGTGCTATTTCATCTAATGAAAAAAGAGAAGTACAAGGTATGAAAACCTTATTCTAAAAATGAACGAAGCAGATGGGATATGCAATTCTAACTTAGTCCATTTGCATGTGTTTGTTGGTTGCTTTTTTTTTTCCCTTTCCTTTTTTTTTTTTTTTTTTTTTTAAGTTCTAGTAGATTTATCTACTTGAAAAGGTCTGCTTGCAGCAGAAAGGAAAACCAATTCTTCCAGCTTTAGGGCAGGAAAGTGCATAGCTGCTAAGGAAGAGGAGAGATTATGCACATAACATCCTCACCTCCTACATTTGGCAGCTCCCTCTGCTTGGAAGCTGTCACCCAAGGCATCCAGCCCAGGGTGTTCTAGTCCTTGATATCCTCCTTGCACAGTCTCCCACTTCCTGGAGATGAACCAACACTTTGTGTTTGACTTCCCCCACCAGCTTCAGTGTATTATGCTATTGCTTTCCTCAGCTCTCTAGCTGGCAGTATCGGAGACAGCTTATTTCAAGTTGCAACCTCCTGAGACCTGTATTATCACTATATTTAAAGGGTAAAAGGAGTTAGTAAGAAGAGAAAGAGAAAGGAGAGCATGCACAGGTTAAAAAGACCTCTCCTGACTACAGTCTCTGTATGCGAGAGAGAAAAGGAATGGTTTTCTCAGCATCCCTTAATGGATGCGTGATGGCCTGCAGGAAGAAACAACAGGCAATGCCATATTCTGGATAATTGTACACAAGCACACAGGAAAAAATGTAAGAACTGAAGAGGCAAGTCAATAGGGTTTCTCAAATCTCCACAGGAACAATTTTTTATTTTTTTTTAAATATTTAACTTCAAATTTAACTTTGCAGTCACAGGATGATAAATTCTGTATGTAGATAATTAAGATAATGTGCAATCGGAAGGGCTTTGCAATGCCTTTTGGTCACTGACCCATATTTTGGGTAGTAAAAAATCTCTTCACCCCAATCAAAGCTTCAGAAAATTTCTCCCAAGTTTCTTTTATAGAATTTCAGTGCACACCTTGCCCTGGCCAATTACTCTGCGGTCAGTGTACAGGAGGGTTCAAGATGCACATGGTTTGGTCTTTAACCTTAAACTATTTACAAATCCTGGTGACAGTAGATACCTTAACAGAAAAACGTAGAGAAAAGAAAAAGTTTGTTGCATCTATCTCACATTGCATTTTCTCTGCTTTTGTGTGTGTAGAGAAATATGAAAAAAGACTATCCATGTCTCTGCATTATTTTTTGAGCTTTCCCACGAGTCCTCAATTTAATATTTTGCAAGTGCCAATAGCCTTTTCTATCTCTGCAGCTCCCTCCAAGCATTAGACTGAATCACACAAAATATTTTTCAATGATTTATTGTAGTGAAAGGGCTGTTGAAGAGCATGTGCGAGAAGAGCATCACACCACCCTCTCAAGGCCCTTGGAGGGTGCCTTGAGCACTGTAAGTTAAAAGAAGAGGAAAAATAACCCTGAGTGACTGTGTTACTATAGTCATTTCTTCCAAGCAGTGCTGGGTATCTATATCTTCCTTCCTTTCCTTCTCATTTTAGAATTTCAAACACTTTTTTTTTTTTTTAAAGATTATTGTCGGTTAATGGGCTTATTGTTGGGGAGGTTATTTTAAAGAACGGGAGGGAGGTATGACTACTTTGTTTTGGTTAAATCTGGATCTTTTGATTTACTTTTGCAACCACAAAACAAATTGACAAAGCAGAAAAGTAAATGCAAACAAAGAAGACAGCAGCCAGTGCCACCCTGGGTCCTGTGGGATATTCCAAATTGCTAAAAGCTGTCACCATAGCCTGAAGTATCAAGTGTGAGGCACATGCTGTTGTTAGTTGTTAAATTTAGTGCCACTAAGGGCTACTCCTAAAAAAAACCCCAAAGAAAACCAACCTACCAGTTTCTAAAGCAGTCAGCATTTAAGGCAGATATTAGTGAGTGATTTCCCTGTGAAGAAATAGTAAAGTACTAGGATTTTTTCTATGCCAAGTATCATGAGACAAAGGACTTGTCATGAAAATCAGAATATCTCAAAGATTCAGAAACTAATCTCTATGTCCCAGCAGAAACCATGGGGAATTTGTGATGGGCAGCCTAGTGCTAGTTCATCACATAAGACTTGCTCCTCCTGCCCCTTGATTCATCTGATAAAGTGCATTAAAAGTTGGCTGTAATATACTGTATGTTTTCTGAATGTTAATTTTATATTCAGCAATATCTATCATGACTGAGGATGTGGTTTGGGTTGCCAGTGTCAAAAGAGGTGGTTCATATCACTGCAGATGAGAGAGCAAATAATCCACACAATATTATCTATATTACTATGAGATAAAGAAGGTTGGAAGTTGCATCTCTGGATCCTCAACATACACATTGAAAATGTTAAATACGCTCGTTCCTGTATGCCCAAGATGCCTGATGTTTGGGGAAAAGTTCTGAACAAACAGAGAGAGATGTTGAGAGTTTCACTGAGATTGAAACCCTCTCAAGGTGCTGTCATGAGAGGCAGAAGAAGGAACGGCAATAAGAAGGAAAGAAATAAACCTGATACGATGGGACAGGGCGAGGACTGTGTGTGAGAAGGGTGAGAACCATCCCTGTCCAGAGTCAGAAGTGTCCGTAAATCAAAGTGTAAGTATACAAGACATATGTCCCCCACCACCAGGACCTAGCCAAGCGGTGCCAGCTGCACGATGGAGGCGCTCAGGAAGTCTAGGATTCCTAAAACATCTGCTGGTACCATTAAGAGTGAGAAGTAAATCCACAGTGGCATTACTTGAGATTTATTTTTCCACATTAACCCCAGCAACAACTGCCAAGTTTTTTGCTCGTTTGCCACACAAGTAACCACTGAGTGGCATAAGAATGGGAGCCAGATGAGAAACTAACTATATGTGGAAAAATCAGGATCAGGGCAAATTAATAGAAACCGGCAAATGGCCAATGAAATAAAGACAGAGAAATACAGGGGGGAGGACGGCTGGAGAAAATCATTCAGACATTCAGACTTAAACTACTGCTATAATGAGAGGGCATGTTATTTTTTCTACAATATCTCTCTAAGTTCCGGGTCCACTCAGAGCAGAAGACAGCTGCCTATCTTACTAGTGTATTTGCTCTTATTCTGTTGAAAACTACGTTAAAGTTAGGTAGCCACTAACCATTCAGAGGGGCTGATGAACAAGAACATACTCCCTTTACATAGTGCCAGGCAAATAAAGCATAAGGGTGTCATCCCCGCTACGCAGAGCATTGCAGCTACACCTCTCTTTGTGTTCTCCTGACCTCCTCCTAAGCTCCATTTGTCCATGAGATCCTCAGAAGGGCATGCAGTGAGTGATACCTTTATTGCCTTGATTACAGGAATTTGATTACAAATACCTCTACATGAAATGATAAAGAGATCGAAGAGGGACTTAAGTCACTTGTTTTTGCTACAATATGGTCCACAATGCTGAGTTAAAAGCTACATCAAGAAAAATGAAGTTAATTCTTTAAACATAAATGTCATTTATTTTAGTACTAATAGTCCTTCTGCCATATGATCAAGCTAGGTTCAAAGCAGAGAAAGGCTCCTAGGTCTATCTTGTGCTCCTCTACGCATGCTACATATGGATCTCCCAGCCGTATTGTGTCTTACAGTTTAAGCAACACCTAAGTGTCAGATCTCTGTGATGCTTATTTCTAGGTCATGCTGGTTTCTTTATGCATCATGAGTTAGGGTTTCATAATCATTTTTTCAGCTCGAGTCTGCAAATAAAATCTGTCTTTTGTGTTACTGGTCTTCACTCCTCCTTTCCCCTTGGCATGCCACTGTCTGTTCTTTTGTTTTTCGTAACTAGGAATGAAAGGACCTTGAAACTTTTTAACATGTTTAAGAGCTTACACCCCTTTGTTTCATGTTACAAGAGAAATGCTTTTTTGGGAATACTGATACAGACACACAATTTTTCTTCTTTTTTTTTAAAAATTCCATTTCAGGTTGCCTGAAGGATGCAAGCAGTGTTAGGTAGGAATCATTAATAGGATAACTGACTATAATATCACAAAATATTTTTTGGTAAAACACAATATTCACTGAACAGATACCAAACTGCATTTTTAAATTATAGAAGAAAATTCCCTTGATTAAAATCAATACAACATTGTATTCGTGAATGCTTATTCATGATGCCTTTATAGATTGTTCTTTATAAAATCTGAGTAAATTGATTAGTTCTGTAAGGAATCCATCAAGTTTCTTCCCACCTTTGCAGCCTTCATAACACAAAGCCTCTGTATGTACTGTACTTTCAAGCTATACATAAATACAGACATTAATGCTTGCGATACTCATTTTCTTCCTCCGTAGCAGAGTAGGACAAAAAGAAGGCTATAAAATCATAGGAATGTCACAGTAAAATTTTGGTTGCTTCCACTTTGCTTTTAGGGTATTTTCCTCCTAGTCTGGAGGGCAATGGTTAGAGCTGCTTACCTACAAGCATCATGAAGTCTGTGTGTTTTACCAAGATGTTTTAGGAAAACCCTCAGACAAGAGCACAGTCAATGAAGCTGCTGCTCAAACTTTTCTTGATCTGAGTCTGTTATTTTCTGACTTAATCTAGGTCACCTGGGCAAAGGTCAAGCTTCAAATACATCCTTTGCCATGATATGAACATGACAGAAATGGCATTGTACTATATCTTGCCATACACCTAAGCAGGACCTGTGACATAGCCAGACCACAGCTACTGCACTCTTGGCAGGACTCACGAAGAAGCATTGGTCACAGCTTTCTGCCTTTCAGCATTATTCAAAACTAATGATTTTGGCCCATGGATACACACTATTTTCAAGCCAACTTGTCAAATCTAAACTATTCCCTATTTCTATTCATAAGGTACTACATAACTCCTGTAGGTTTCAGCACTATGTCACTGTAGTGATTGGGATATACAATAAAGAACATACAATAAAAGTACGGTATTTTCACCTTATTTTAAGGCTTTTCCCAGAGCATCTAGGAGCAGAAATTAGAACCACCACTCAGCTTCAGTAACAACAAGTTGATGTTGGTGAATTAAGTAAAGTAGTCTGATGATGCTAGTGATTATATTAATCCACTTGACTGCAAGTGGATTCAGTATTCATTTCTTGAATGAGATGAAGATATGACTGGATACTCATCTATGGCTGGCTGAGCAAGTAAAAGTGACTGCAGAGAAGAACCGGTCCTTGGAAAGCTCTGTTTAAGACTGATCTTTATTAATTGGTTCAGACATTTGCCTTGCATCAGATTTCTAGTAAGGGTTGCGTCATTGTCACATTCCAGTTGTACCCTTATCAAACAGGATGTATGTTTTTAGCCAAGAAGCTAAAAGTTATAGGAACTTAGATGGAATCTCATGTTTCATTTCTGCATATGAAATTCTTGTTTGGATAAGCTACAGGATTTCATTCCAAATCTCTGAGAAAAGTACTTTAAATACATATCATAGAATCATAGAATAGTTTGGGTTTCAATGAGCAAGGACATCTTCAACTAGATCAAGTTGCTCAGAGCCCCGTCCAACCTGACCTTGAATGTTTCCAGGGATGGGGCATCCACCACCTCTCTGGGCAACCTGGGCCAGGGTTTCACCATCCTCAGCGTAAACAATTTCTTCCTCTAGTCTAAATCTACCTCCCTTCAGTTTCAAGCCATTCCCCCTTGGCCTGTCACAACAGGCCCTGCTCAAAAGTTTGCCACCATCTTTCTTATAAGCCCCCTTGAAGTACTGATAGGCTGCAAGAAGGTCTCCTCGGAGCCTTCTCTTCTCTAGGCTGAACAACCCCAACTCTCTCAGCCTTTCTTCATAGCAGAGGTGTTCCATCCCCCTGACCATTTTCGTGGCCCTCCTCTGGGCCCTCTCCAACAGGTCCATGTCTTTCTTATGCTGAGGGCTCCAGAGCTGGACGCAGTACTCCAGGTGGGGTCTCCCCAGAGCAGAGGAGAGGGGCAGAATCCCCTCCCTCGACCTGCTGGCCACGCTGCTTTGGATGCAGCCCAGGAGACGATTGGCCTTCTGGGCTGCGAGCGCACATTGCTGGCTCATGTCCAGCTTTCCATCCACCAGTCCCCCCAAGTCCTTCTCGGCAGGGCTGCTCTCCATCCCTTCATCCCCCAGCCTGGATTGATAGCGGGGGTTGCCCCAACCCAGGTGCAGGACCTTGCACTTGGTATATACAAATATATACTTTGTATACACAAATATACAAACCAAAATCAATAACCGACATGAAAATCTTGACCCAAGGGACAGACATTTCCACGAAGCTGCTAAAGGAGTAGCTATCAAGAAGATGGATCAGGAAAATTAAAAAGACATGTTGCTGTAATTCAGTATTACCAGGAAACATTCCAGAATGAACTTAACTTGGAAATAAATTGTTTAAATGGCAATAATTGTACCTTCAATTATGGTTATATGAGTATTGTTTCCTAATAACCTTATTCATGGACAAATTTCACACAGATGAAGATTTTGTTCAATGCTAATAGCAAGACACTGCATGTTTACCTCCCTGTTGTTGCAAAGCTCCAAGTATTCACAACTTCTTTCTGGCCTAATGAAACAAGATTGTCTAATTTAATTAAAAGACTCAGAGAAGGAAATTAAAAAGAGGACATTTTAAGGGCCTATCTTATAAGGCCGATGTAATTGAGAAAGGAATGGAAGGGATCTTATCTGTCTATGAAAGAGCCTGGTTCTTCATGTATATTCTTCCCCTTGGGACTCTGATTAAAGCCAAGGTCTACTAACCTTGCTATAAACTCCATATTTATTTTGATTGCCAAAAAAAAGATGATAAAAAAGCAAGTTTTTTGAATCAGTTACAGGCTACAGATCCTAGAGGTTCTAAGAAAGATTTAATCATAAACATAATTTTAGTCAATAAACATAAATTTAGTCAACCAATTAAATTAACAGGACTCCTAACATGTTCTCTATTGAATCTGTGAGTAGCTGCTGGACTGGGATCACGGCTGACTATTGGGGAACCAAAGTGACCGAAAAATAAGGTGGAATTTCTTTCTACACTCATAAAACAAAAGCATCAGGGCAGCTCCTGTAAGGAGCAGGTACATGACAAATGTGAACCTCCATCTTCAGAATATACAGCTATATTCCAACCAACAATGGACTTGTGATCATATATGTAGAAATTATTTTAACTGTATATGTTTTGTAATTTAATAATATCATTGGTTACACTTAGAAGTCATGCAATAAATTTAAAAATATTTTAAATTCTTAGTTTCGGTGAAGAAAAAAACCTTGTAAAAAGAGTCAAAGTAAATGTGCTAATATACACGTGTTTCTTTTAGCTTTTGGCTCACCTCACTGATTTAACTGAAATATGTCATTTTGTATCACACTGTGATAATCTTAAGAAATGGGATGTGATCATAACTATTACCCTCCTCAATTAATTAATTTTTTTTTTCCTGAGTATTCCCTTCTATACATAACCCTGGTTTTGCCTTAAAACTTTTAAAGAATGTTAGCTCTCAGTGGCCAAGCAAAAATTAGTTTTTAGTGAGAAAATCAATTAAAAATACCTTTCTAACCTAAAATCTCAGAAGATTTTTTTTCCCTTGTACTGTAACTCAGAAAGGTGTCCACAATAAAGAACATTTAAAATATATAATGCATATTGACTTGCAGAGTTATTTTTCCTATATTTTTTTCTTAGCATCCAGGAAGGAGAAATAGTCTAAATCATGAAACAATGGTGTGTTCTTTTCCAAAACTGCAAGCATACTGTTACAAGCGTTACTTAAATTAGGACTATACAGAATTTAAGTAATCCTGACCTAATGCATACAAAAAATCACATCAAGTTTGCCATCCCTGAATCCACAGATGCCGGACACTGAGCAGGTTACTCACTAGAGGACACATTAATTTAGAGATGACCTTGAATCCCACCGGCTGGTGTAAACTACAAGGGGTGTCAGTAACAAAGCAGATGTGTTATTTGTGTGGAGGGTGGGATTATCCAGGACAACCTGCTGGACCACTCCAACCTATAACCAGTAACACATCAGTCATTCCAGCAGACAAATCAATGACATAACAGGGGCACCTGTACTTTATCATCACCTTCAGTTTTACATTCTATTATTCTGATTTTCCCAAAGGAACCACGCATGCACCAAGGCACATCCTTACGACCTTTGGGGTTTATTCACCGGTAGCTCTCCCCTGGCCTCTGCTTGGCTGTGGTTGAACCACGCAAATGATTTTACTAACAAACGCCTACAGTATCTTCTGCCTAGCTTGGTTATACTAATATTTTTGCTTAAAAAAAATAAAATAAAGAGTTTAGGAATGGAGGCACCTAGGGAAAACTGGTCAAACATTCAGAAGAGATTCATAATATGCGGTACTATCTATGTATGCCTTATTGGTTTGTGTAATCCATACTCTGTGATAAACCTTTCAATGGTTTAATTTTAAGTTATTCCATATGTAGGTTAAACTGTATGTATCACATCATTTACTCCTTTTGTATGCGTGCTGAACTGTAGAACATTTAATAATATATATGGGAAGTAAGCCAACTCTGACTGGCATAGAGACCCTGGAGATTGGTAAATAATATATAAAACCATTTCTTCTCTCTTAGTAGCATGTGTCCTGGCTTATTGAGTCCTGTGCTGATATATCACATTTAGGAATTCACTTTGCCAATCTAACTTAAAAATCCTTCCTAAACTTTCCCCTAGCCTTTTACAAAAAAAACAATAAGATAAAAACTTCCAAGTCTGAAATGAGACCTCTTCTTATATCTCCTTGGGGGGAATCAAAGGCTGACAGTCTGAATGTGCAGCATGCAAGAATCACAACATGGAAATCATGCCAAAATGTTTAAAAACATAAAAATAACAGATAAATAAGTAAATGGAATCTGCTGCCTAATGCAATAACTTGGCACCAAGTCAATTTTAACCTTTCAACTTTTTTAATTTATGCAACAAGGGATTCTGAAAATATCACAGAGAAATTATTTTTATCCACAGGGAGAAGAAATGAAAGAATTTGGGATTCAGGTAGATACTTTCTACTAATCCCTGGTTACTAGGAGCACTGTGAGATCAGAAACATTTTAATGACTATTGGTGAATAAAAGAAAGGTCAGAATTAAAAAGAAACTGACAACCTAATTCTGTTTTGAAGCTAAAGTAAAAATACTGCCAAACAGAGGTACTGAAAACTTTCATAGTAATTCGTGGCTTCCCAAACACAGAAGAGTAACAGGGAAGTAAACGGCACTAAGCCCATGTTCCCAAAAAGATGGAGAAGACAACAAATATATTAACCTTCCCTGCCTGCTTTTCTTCCGGAACCTCTTGAAATAATCACAGTATTTTTCCTTTAAACCAAGAAAAAAGAAAGGCGAGATGTAAGACCGGTGGCCAAACCCAAGCTCAGGTAGCCGCCAGAGGAATGCCCTGCTACCACTCCTTTATGGAAACGTTGTGCAGGATACAGCAGCAATGGGATCCTGCAAAACATCACAGCAACGCAACAGGAATCTGGGGGCTCCAAAGGGCCATTTACAAGAGCACCGGCAATTTTTAATTATTTGGATTTTTGACTAGCAAAATCTTTAGCACAGATACTGCCATATTAACATAACATAAGCAGCCTAACACGTCTCTGTCAGGCCATTTTTCTTCTCAAAGTTTACTCCTCCTAATTTAGTCATGCTCTTTTTTTCAAATCACTGCAACCTCCTAAGGAACCCTGGGGCCCCTGTCGTGCAGAAAGTCTCTCGTAGCAGGGCCGCGCCGCAGAGGAGAGGTCTGACAGGAGCAATAACAGCCTTGGTACAGAGGTTGGGGATGCTGAGCATCCCCAGCATCCCCAGCATTGTCCACTGCCAAGTGACAGGGAATATCTGCAAAAAAGGGGTTTCAAAAAAGAAATATGGTCCCTATGGCTTTCTGTGTCAAAGAGAACAACTGGCACAATTTTCCCTTTGCCATCTTACAAATGAAGGAGGAATTAGCCTTTGAATTTCATTTCTGAGTAAGAAAACAGGGCATATTAAGAAACATATGAAATCTGAAAACACTAAGTAGAGCACCCCTGTTTCTCTAGAATTAGCAAAATTAGTGACATAAAATAAATTCACTCCTGCCATTGGAAATATTAAAAGACCGAGCCAAAGAAAATGAAAGAAAAGGAAGCGGATGGCAAATTCGAAATCTTCCAAACATAAATCAACATCTCAACTAGAGCATGTGTGCTGTCCATCCAGCAGCAAATATAACAGCAGTTAAAAAGGCCAATTAGTCTGAACAAGGACGTGCAGAATGATCAAGGGAGGTGTGCGAGGTATGTAATATCAGATACAGAGGGGAATGGAAAGATTACAGGATGAAGTTGAGAGTGTAAAAAAAAGATAAGAAAAGCAAAGGTGGAGAATGAAAGGAAGATTGCACAAGATGATAAAGATAAATAAAAAGACATTTTTCAAGAACATATAGTCCAAGAGGTCAGCGAGGAAGACAGAAGGTCCTCTAAGAGATGGCATGGGTAATTTATTGACAGCAGAGGTAGACGCTGATAAAAAAAAAAAAAAAATAAATAAATTAATTCTTTGCCTCACTGTTCACAAAGCAGGCTGGGGGCAACACAGCAGAAATAGACATACTGCACATTTCCCAGGGGATGAAAAAGACACACTGAAGGAAATTAAATCACTGTAGAATAGGTGATTGCCTATAGTTTGACAATGCTCTGGACAGACAGGGCTCTGAATACTGCCGTGTGTAAAGAGAAAATCTTTATTACAATATACCTAAAAGCCTGCTTTGAAAGCAACAATCACATCAAAACACAGGGCCAGATTTTGGCCCTGCGTTTATGAGTGGTTCCCTGTGGATAAAGGGGAACTACCTGAAAGCACAAGGGCAGAGATAAATTAATGATAGGAAGCCATTTGAATGAACTAATCCACTGTCTTTGAAATCAAATAAGGTACCAGCGAAATTAGCTATGATAGATATCGGAAAAGTCCCAACAACAGACAAGCAAATTTATCATCTACAACCTGAGTGAACCTGAAGTCCAAATCACGCCCTTCTTACTCTTGCAAATAATCCTATTCATTTAAATTTAATTATTCATACCAATAAGGCAAGGAAGGAATAAAATTTTCTTTTTGTTCGTCACATTTAATAACCTAATTTCATTCTTTTCTTGTGCATTAAAAGAAAAAAAAAATCTTAAGAGGGACACACACACACACAAGGCTTGGTTGTGGGCCCCCAGCTCCGCAGCCCCTCTTCAGTGCTGGGAGCCGCCGGGTCTGGCCCTGGAAAAAGGACAACTTGCAAAATTCCAAAGCCCAAAGTACTTCATTTCATAAATCAGCTAAGGAGCTAAGTGAAAATAATGCCATTGTTTATCGCATCACTAACAAACCTAAGTGCTTAAAGGCAAGGAAATTAATATTAAGGACATTCATAAATCTCACAGAAAACGTATATTATACCAATTTACAATAGCTGAGAATCCGGCCCTTTACTCTTATTCAATATAAAATATATATACATGTTGTCTTATTCAACAGAGTAGTCTTAATTCTAACCTAAAAATAAACCTTCTTCTGTATCAGCGCAATTTCATATGCACAAATCTTTCAGAAGGAATTTCAATTAACTTAACATTATGTATGCACCCATTACTGGCATACAGTGATTGGTCTCTGACAGAAGGGAATGGACATATACACTTCTAATATACTGCAAATGAGCAACGCTATATATTTCTCTATTATTCTTTAGAAATAAATAATGTTTTCAAATGTAAGTGATTTTAACTGTCACTTGGTTAATCCATTAACTGGTGTTTCCAAATAGCAATATCCTTTAGAATAATACAGGTTTCTGCGAAAAAAACCAAATATATTGAAAATCCCGAGAGGCAAATGGTCAGAGTTAAGGGTATGGTGTTTACATAAATTAAGCATGTCTTTATGCTCCATCAGAATATACCTTTAACTGTGTTCCGACTACAATGGATTATGTAATTAACTATTCCTTTTTAAAATTACTTTACATCTTTAAATGGTATGATAGATAAGTTTCATAGAACCCATAAATGATTTATGAGATATATTTTATTTTATTAATAAAATGCTTAGCAAGAGCTTAATCTCTCAAAATTTAATACAATGATGCATGTGTTTTAAATTAAGTCCATGGTTAAATACTTTGTTGCACCTTGGTGCAAAAGTTCACCTTGTAGGACCGAGTCCACATTTATCTTTTGGGCAAAAATAAATTAATTGTTATACACCACATACAGAAACAAACAAACGCACACACGCGCGCACACACACAGAGTAAGGTTTGTGTATATTCACTATATTTCTGTAATCTTTTTTAGATGACATTCCTTTTTCCCAGAGTTTTACATTAAACAGATGGCATACCCTTTACTGCAGTTGACCACAATTTGGCTGTTTACTAAATATTTTTTGAAATTATAGATTTTTGAGGATCACTGTCTTGATTCAGAATAGATTAAATATTTAGAAAGGCAAGTCATGCTGTGACTATTATAAGCAACTGTTATTTTTCCTGTGCATGAACATCGTGCTTATCATTACATATTAGATATCTTTTAATACACAATAATACGGCTGGTATTCACTCAATATGAAGTTAATTAAATAATTAATTAAATTAATCATCATCCCACTGTTAGCTAAAATTCCATACAGTCGTATATTTTAAAAAATCCAGTTTCATTCAGTGGCTTGCTCAGAAAAAATATTTTTCTCTCCCAGCCCTGAATGTAAGCATCCTTAAAAAAAATTCAACAGCGTCGTGCAATAAAAAGAAAAGCAAGTTCAGTTTAAATAAGTCTCTTTTTACTAACTAGTATATTAAATGTGGCTTGTAATTATTGGTTTTGATTATTTTTGAAGATTTTTGTATTTAGATGGCACACACATTTTCAATCATGTCTTAATTACTTTTAAAAATGCTGCACTGGCTTAGGGACAAGACAGATAACTTGTTAAGCATTTGAAATTTCTGAGCTGTTTTCTCAGTTCTGGCAGTCAATACCCAAGTCCAGATTGTAACCTCCTTTCTGCCTCCAAAGCCTGCCTTGGCTGCGTGTCCAGTGAGGGATTATGGATTTAGCAAGGAAGGTAAGTGTGACTACAAGCATTGGCTCACCATCTGCTCCCCAGCAGAGTTTGGGCCAACCTGCATAGCCTGCAGCAAGACCAGGGCACTGTTCTCGAGCCAGCCCTTTCCAACCTGGCTCAAGAAACACATCACATTCAGTCAGATGATTAGGTCTAAGTAGTCCATATGTAACAGAATATTTTTCCTAAATACCAAAATGAAAACAAAATGAATGCCATTTTTTTTATTCTCCTTACTCGATACATCAAGTTTTACACAAATAAATACTCTCTTAAGGTTTATGCAAATTATAGAAAAATAAAACTATGCATTATTTAGCAGTTCTCCTATTTCAAGATCTAACAGACTTTATTCACAGCATGTTTTTCCCTAGTTTATGTTGGCCTTCTTTTCTGATTCTACTTTTTAATTCATCTTTTTAAATTATTCCTTTTTAAATCATTATCTTATGTGACTTCATAGATTTCCATGTATTAATCTATTATTAATTTTTTTTACTATAGTCAACTTAATCTTAAATTGTTTAAATCTCTTTTAAGTGTAAACACTTGAACATGGACGGTTTTTAAAAATATGATGCTCTTTAACATTGTGGAGCATTTCTATTTGTAGCTTGTACCCTTATTCAAAAAGTTCTTGCTAAATACGTTCTTTTCTATTATAGGTACTTTTGACAGAATTATCAAGTACCACATGTGACAGGCAATAGTACTGGTTAAGGGAAGGGGGAAAAAAAACCACCACACATATTGAGAGGGGGATACATTTTGTGTTACTGAAAAATATGTTTGTATTTTACATTAAAACCTGACATCTGCTTGGTGAATATAAATCTAGATTAATACACACACCCCCTGCTTTTCCTCATTCAGTTTTCTTTATGCTGATTCAGGTTAAGATTTTTTATTTTCGTGAACAGCTACAAAGAATGCTTTTAAAACTAGCATTTTACTTTCTCCAGTACAGCACTGAACGTGAAAATAAGCTGAATAAACATCTTGCCCTTTTTACTTAAACTGTTGTCTGCCCGACTGCTGAATGCACACAGAAAACAATCTAAAATTGTATAACCCATAATAGAGTATATTAAATTACAACATTGGTCAGTAATGGAAACTTATTCCCAGATATGAATTATTTACAGCCCATTTAAGTAATCCATATTCAGGTGTGGCAATGAAAAAAAAAAAGTGCAACATAAATCTTTAATGTTGACCGGTTGAGAGAGCAGAGCTGAGGATTACAGACATTTTAAAGGGAAGAAGAAGAAAAAAAAAAAACCTAAACGAATTGATATAGCCTGTTCAGTGGCTTACTGCACCAGCGTGCTAATAAATTGACGGATGGCATGTCAGGGGTATGAGTTGAAATCCCAGCATTTCTAACTAGGGTGGGATCTAATATCAGTGTACCAAAATAAAGAGTTTCTGGACCTTGATGTCACAGGACATAGTCTGTGCCTCATTTACGATATCCCGTAGGTGCCTGGCATATGTTATTGCTACAGAAAAATCAACACTTTTCACTTTAACCTCATAACTGCATTAGTAATTTTTCAAAGCCACTCGCAATGTATATTCATTTTGCTACAAGCTGTCATTTTACTTTCTTACAGTTTATATTTACTCTATTTTATTGTTCAGCCATCACAGCCTAACGTAAACCTATACAGCTATCACACAGCCCACTGTCCCAGTTTCCCTGCGAGAGATACCGGGCATTCCTCACCAACGCAGGAATTAAAAACACAAATTCTGGGCAATGTTGCCAGGTACAGTTTTGTTGTTGCTCGTGTTGTTTCCTAAAGAATCAGACAGCTCGGGCGCTCCTTCAAAACGATGTAGCAAAAGATCATGGTGGGGAAAAGCTCTCACAACTGCAATTTCTTTTGTTTCCTGGAGCAGTACCTATATTAATTCATCTTACAAAGATCATTGCTCAAGAACTAAATTTTGCATACATTAGAGAGCAGAATTAGCATCGCGCTGTGTACAACGTTCCAGGCTAACTTCTCTCCAAGCAACCATTAAAGGTCATGTTTTGACGACTGAATGGCATGTCGGCACCTTGGTTCCCCAGAGAGGCATTCCCCAGGTACATGCAAAAGGTTATTAAATTACCTTCCAAGCAACACTATCTCCTCGGATGAAAATAATTACAGGCTTTTAGAGGCATCAGAATGCTTTCTATTTTTTTAAATAAGATGAAGATGCAGTACCTAATGACCATTTTTGTGTGTGAGTCATAGAGCCTGTCAGTGGTGACAGGACAAATGAGCATAATGGCATAGCTTAAAGGGGAAAGGTTCATTTTAAATAGTGACAAATAATATTTAAATGGCATTGTTGGAGACCCATCATGCTTGTAAAATGTAGTTTGTATCTCTTCTTCATCCTTTAATTTCATCACTGTCAAATGGTATTAGCTGTTAACATGCAACATCAGGTGCAGATATAATTTTTAACTATTAAATGTGCCTATAACTAAACAATGCATCTTGATAGTTCATATATTTTGCGGTAGAATAAATAACATATTTTATAATTCACAGTTTGCTCTGCCAAATTGTTGTGCTGTGCGGTGGGGATCTATACTAAAGGAGGACGGGGGGAGTAAGAATGGTTTAAAATATGATACCCTCGAACAAATTTCTTCTTGCCAACATGCTGAAATGGAAATGACTTTCTTTTTAGACTAATGTAATTCACAGGTTTGAAGAGCCACAGGCAAGATCATGAGATACAGTAAATTGGTCAAAACAGACCTGGGCAAACCAATACAGGCACATATATACCGTATATACTTCAATAAAAACAGCTGACAAACTTACTCGCCCTTACAATTTGGCCCTAATAGAAAATGTTTTGAGTCTGAATCCTCCCAGCGCTCGTGAAGTGGCTTAGGGCACAAACAGAAAATGTTTATTTTAAAATATTGAACAACAATCATTAAGCAATATACTGCAGACATGAATTCTCCAGCACAAATGTAAACACATGACTTGGAAAAGTTATTCGAAAGTCAATCCGGTACTTGCTGAAATGACTCAAGTGAATATAAAGTCACAACACCGCAGGTAATAAAATGACAATAGAATAAACGGCTGCGGAATCACAACTTCTGGAAGTCAAACTTTCAGAAAAAAGCTTCTAATTTTTAAAGTATTTTTTCACAGCTTCATCGTGTTTATTGCTATATTATTTTCAGATCACTTACGCCAAAAATGTAGACAGTTTAGGTACCTTTGAGTTGTTAAAAGTTATAGCCAATTTTCTGAAAAATTATACCAGCTAAAAACACAACATTAAATATTTACCCTGTTGGATGTTAAAAAACGCTTACAATGAAAAATGTTCACATATTGACTATTCAAAATGGCCTTCACTTTGAAATTGTGAAATGGAAGGGATTGCAGATGTACAAGAATAAATATAAAAACAAATGAGTTGACTTGAAGTGTTGCCGGCTTTCATAAACATGCTACTGCAATAACATGTGACATTAATATTTAATTACAAAAGCACTGCTGCAAAATCTTTGAAATTAATGTTTTGCAAAATTAACATTCAGTGCACAGAAGCAAAGTCGTTCCAGGCGCGACTGTGATTAACAATGCCATTCACTTTACATATTATATTAATATATTATTCAAGCTAAGAATTAACACCTCCTAATTTAAATAAGGTGCTACATATCATGATGAGCTAAAATGCTTTTTCTTAAAATGGCCCATCTGATTTTAAGCAATCTGTGTTTATCATTTAATATTTTGTTATTGAATACTGTTCTCTGTAAAAAAACTCCTTGTACTTTAATTTCAAGATGAAGAGATCTCATTAAACTAGTGCCATAAGATTCAAGGATTACTGAGCCAGTGGAGCCGTGCTTTCTTTGCTGGACTACCTGGTATTACTCCTTTATTTCCGAGCATCAAGTTTCTCATTCCCCACCTGGAGTGCCTCTCTAGTTTCCCCGATGTTTACAAAAAAGCTGAGCGTTTTCTTTCCTAAATTGTTGGCTGGATCTTCCACTGCTATAAAGGATTATAAATTCTTTTACAGCTACGTTGATTTACATCAGCTGATGATATAGCTCATATTGCCAACATTATCACGTTGCTAGTACATTTTGGGGACGGCAATTTCTTGCTGCTCTGCATTCTGTGCTGCTTCTCGTGTGTTGTAGGAGGGTAAAGACGAACCAAGGGCTCAGGGGAGGTGGCGAGTCTAACGCTCTGCCTATCTCACACAGAGCTTTCTCGCCCTCCAGCTCTACCTTTTAGCGTACAGGAATTCAGGCTTGTATTGAATTCTCTGTGTTTTGAACTACAGAGAAGTATAACTTCTGGTGGGACGTGGCTAAGCAATCAGGCCTGGAGGACTTTAAATGGGTTGACATATTCTCCAGCAGGTCAGACAAACCGGTTATTTTTGTTTGAGGGAAATACTGATGAGACAGATGGATACATCACTTCAGTTTAACCACACAGAACTTCATTTGCCATCTTTAATCTACTGTAATTGTTTGGTTTTCTTATTTCTAAAGCAGTGAAGAAATATATTTCAATGTTATTACTCACATAACCATCTTTTAAAGACCGGCAGACTTGTAGTAAGCAAAAGTCCATGATCTATTGCCTTATATAAATAGTTACTTATTCATTGTCTATAATTTCACTTTCATTAATTATAGAGATTAGTTGCAACACACAAGGATCGAGAACTACTTGCTGAAAATTATGTGTGTACAACTTAAGCATCTGCGTTTAGCTATCAAACCTCCCTTATTGTTACATGAAACCCATGATCCTACACATCTCCGCTTCAAAATTATCCAAAAAACACAAATAAACACCACCACCACCACCCCAAAAAAAAAAAAAACCAAAAAACAAAACAGTGAAGGAGATCTGATCTCTTATTTTTGTATTCTTAGTAGTGAATGATCTTAATGTTGATAAAAGTAGAATTGTTGGGAGCTGTTGAAAATATAATCTGCAAAAGATTCAAGTATAAGAGATGAAGAATTCAGATCTAGATGAATAAAGAAAATATTTATGGAAATGATAAAACTATACAGGACAGTTATAGGCTAAGAACTCCTTCAGTCCTTTGCTTGCCAATGTCTGCAAGAATTTGGACTGCATCTTTGCAGTGAGCTAAAGAGAGGCAAAAGAGAAGGGAAATTGCTGTCTGACTCCACGTGGGCCTTCTGCTCTGCAAGCTCTTTCCTTCTCCAGAAAGGAAAGACAGAAAAATTGATCCACTGATTTTGTACGTAGATGCTGGTGCTCAAATGATCCCTTCCTGTTTTATGACAGTGACATGAAAGCTATATCCTGCATCATTTGTTTTACAGAAAATTAGACAGTATGAACTAATGACAAGATATTGTCTTAATGACAATTTAATCAAAAAATAGAAACTCCAGATTTTTCCTTATTCCTTGTATTATCTAAAATTAAGAAGACCCTGAGGACATTTAAATATAAAAACACCATACTTCGTCTACCTTAATCTACCTTGCTAAAGATCACTTTCTTGCTAAGTACCCCATTATCAGACATGACCAGCTGTGCACTGCAAGGAACTGAGTAAATGCTACATGATGGGCCTATGTTTTAATATTTCAAATAAAAAATCCACTCTGTTCACAACAGAAAATAATGATTCATCTAGTGTTTTCAAATATTTTTCTGAAGTCATCGTATTTAAAGGTCTGCTTTAACATTTGACCATAAAATCTGAACAAAACAGAAACAGAAGTTTTCAACTTAGCAACAGGTAGTGGAGAATTTCTTAGTGTCTACCTCTCTGAAATCCTCCCCCCCACACCTCCAAAAAATTTATTACAATAAAATACTGTATAAATCAATTAGAAGCAGAGAGCCTTTTAGAAACTGTACATATGGCATCCAGGTTTATGGTAGAATCTCCTTCTATTTGAATAAAACATGGCATTTCAAAATAAATTAAGAGAAATGAAAGGAGATGAAAGTGGGAATAACTTATGACCTTCTTGAAAAATGTTATTATTTCTTCTGTGCAGTGAATATTTTCAGTGCCAAAGCTCAACATCAAAATATGGATATATAATATTCCGTTACCTTCTGATAAAGTGCACATGTACATATTCACCCAAGCACACAGAGTCCTTGGAAATTTTAAATTTTAGTTGGAAAAGCTGGGGAATGGTCAGTAAATCGTTAGAATGACCTTTCCATGGCCAGTCTTCACAGCCTTGGGAAGCGCTGGAATAAATGCAAGAGCTGAGAAGAAACATGAAGACAAGGCAGGAATCAAAAGTGTCCCACACCATTCTTGCTTACTGAACTCCACAAGTCTGACTTGTCATTGTTTTCCTAGAAACTCAGAGCTAATTAGGCTGTTTTTTGTATTTTTCTTGAAGACTACATTGGTCTGTTCACCTCTATTCTGGTTTTATCTTCACGAGCAACCCAGAAACACTCAGATAGTGGGTCGTAATGTTGATCTGCACAGCAATCAACACATGGAGAAGAGGGTATGTTACTGTGCATCAGCTGGTTTAGTCAAAAAACAAGTCCTTCTTGTTTTTTTGTCAACTGTAAAGGTTGCAGAAAGAAAGTGTGCTGAAATATTGTAGAACGAGCGCTGCAGGTCCTGAAACACATGGATCTTTAAACACAAACAGTCCATCACGGGGCTGCGTCTTCCAAGAGCTATGCAGAGCAGCAAGGACGTGCCCGTGATTTCCAGCAGATGCAATGCTATTGAAAGATGTTTTTTATTTCAGGCCCTGCACAGGCCTATTACACCCCATTTTTCTTGCAATTCTTCCCATAGCCATGCCACAGCCAGGCAGCATTTTGCTCGCTCAGTGCTCAAACACCCACCCCACCTTACAGGAGATTGCCATCACATCGCTGCTGTAGGAGCACAGAGAGGCTTCGCAAAACTTAAGTCCCGATGACCTTATAGAGAAATATATACCTTATCTAACTGTTCTCAATTTTGTATCCGCCCTCCATTTTTTTTACTACCTCTACCTTAGCTGCATTAAGCCCAACTTCCCTGCACCAGCCATGATGAAGAAAAATATTTGTGCAACCTGTATACTCCTTTCCTAGAAAGCTGCAAGTAGTGAGTAAACCAAAAAAGTAATAGGAAACAGTATTTCTTATCCTCTAGCTTTTTTACATGAATTCTCCCTCACAGTGGGTCCAACACCGAACTAAAGAGGCTACAACCTCCTCTGGCCGGTTACCAGATTTTCTGTCTTCACTGACTGTAAAGTAATTTGTACTGCATGGAGGCCCAGGCACTTTTAATTTCTCAGCAGATTTCATCTCAGAATGGACTTTATTCCTATTTACTGGGGTTACATCCTTACCTGATGAAGTAAGGCTCTGATTTGCGTTCCTATGTATAATGTGATATCATTTATAAAATGAGACTCTTGCAATTCATGGCTTGTTAAGTGGAAGGAGGAGATTAAAATTGGGCTCGTTCAGGTAGGAGTCGCCATTGTTCTTTCTACCTTTAGCTTAGCACAGACTTCTCAAAATATTGCTGTTCGTGGCAAACCACGGTTGCTACAGGTACGTCAGTGGAAGTTTTACTAACTAAATTCTTGCTAATATACAGCAAAACCATTGGAGCCCAATGACAAAGCTCACATTGTTTTTAATGAAAGAAGGCTTACCCCATTAATAATCTGATGACCCAGGCTGTCTTTCACTCACTATACCGGTGGATTTCCTTGATGGATTGGCTTAAGAGGACTTGCTCTGGTTTTTTGATCAATGTAAAAACATAGAATTTGGCCCAAGGTACTGAAGATTTTTTTAACCTATAGGCTTTATTTTGGACACATAAAGTTACTGAATGGCAACACTGCAGCAAACAAAAATAAAACAAACATTTATTGAGCAATAGAACAAGTTATGTCACCTTTTGTAGGAACCAGCAATGATATATGAAACAAAGAAATCCCATACTGTCCACAGATATTATAAATAGTGCAATGCAATAACCGCTATACTACGAAGAAAGAACCAAACAAAAAATAAAGCCAGAAATATCCTTATATCTGGGAGGGGGGGGTTGTCTGAAGGCTGAAAAAGTAAAATTCAGAGGAGCGTATATTATTGATAACTAAAATGATGACCTCTCTGGTCTTGCATGTTTTGTGATGTAACCTGTGATTTCTGCCAAGCACTTATAACAGTTCTCATCACAACATGAACTGATAGTGTGATATGTTAACATCACCACTAATGTACGCCAGCATTACACTTTTCTTTCTTCAGTTAGACAGCTTTCCTTCAGGCCATCAGACACTGGAGGTCTGTATAAAAATGTACCTCTTCAAAGCAAGCAAATCCCCATGAATTCTAGCACAATTAAACCAATCCTACATAAAACGGTTTACTGGTTCCTATTTTTTATTTGCAATTGGGCCAACGTGACAAAGTTCAGATTCAATTCCAGATTTTTAAATCGTTTAAAGCCCAATGACGTCTACATTCGCTGTCTCTTTCAGACCTGTCTATAAATAACATTCAGTAAAAGAAAGGAGATGAAAACTAAGAATTTTAATATCCTGTTTTGCCATTTTTCTTTATTCTTTTCTAATATCAGATAACCTAATAATACAACATATAATAAATATTTAAGGGGAAATAGCAATGAATCTGCATTGTGCTTTCTAAAGTCTCTTCTTGAAAGGCTGATTACTCACAAATTGTAATGGGTCTATTATACAAAATTTATCTTTTTTTCATGATGTGATTCTTTAGCCTTAATATTCACTTGATTCCCACTGATTACAATAGAATGTGTACAAGAACAACAGTAGATGGGACCAGATGGAGCTATAGAAATATTCTCTCCTTTTAGATACGTGCACACACTTCGGGTCCCAAAAGCAAAAACATGTCTTAAGACATGCTCCATGCTCCTCATTACCAGCCTAACAAAAAAAAACTTAATGAATGCATAGATTGCCAAAGCTTTACGCATTGGGCCAAAGAAGCTTTCACCTAAAAAACCCCTACAAAACAGCACAGCACTGCTTTTCCCATCTCACAACCTCTCCCGTGCTCCTTACAATTGTACCTCGATTCTTTCAAGTGCAGCTGAGCCCCAACATGCACAACAAACAAGTTTCTAACATTTCTCTGCCTACTTCTCTGGAGAACCAAAAAAACCCCTTCCAAAATCATAATCCTTCCCTCACTCAAATTCCCCTTGTGCTAAGGCTTTGAAATGTTTAAGTTACCAGGGCTTTCTTTCCTCCTGAGAGGGAAGCACAGATGGTTAAATGCCACCGAAGACATTTGGGTTCCTACCTGGCATACTACCTGAGAAAGGCTATGGGTTTCTTCTTCAAGAACAGTTCCTAAATCCTTACATTATTCCTTGCATTCCTCCTCAGACATCCTCTTTGCCTTCCCAAGCAGCCAGTTCCCTTAATAGAGTGCCCTTAGATTCCCTTCCAAGGGTCTAGTTGGCCCTTTCACTGTCCTCTTGGATAGTCGAAGACTGGGACTTCCTATCTCATTTCTTCTTATAAGAGACGCCAAACATTTATTTGCCCCCTAAATGCGTGTTTCAATGTAACATGGAGCAGGCTACTCATCTGAGGAGACACACGAACACAGGAGAGCACTACAAATTATAGGGGTAAATGAACAAAACCACATAGGATTTCACGGGGGAAAAAAAAAAGAATGATATCTTTCCTTATGCTACAGGCATGCTCTGACATTGATATCTTTAACGTTTTCATCCACACGGAGGACCATAAAAGCATTAATACACACAATGAAGATAGCAGTTTACTGTAGTTCCAAAGCATGGTTATAGCAACGCATCAGTTAATAATACTTTATACGTGTAAAAGCAGAATACCGTCATCATCTGCTATTGAAACAAACAAGAAAACCCCATTTGCAACGTGCACCTCTACTCCCAAATCATATTCAGAAAGAGTTAAAATATGAAATAAAATTATAAAGGCACCGATGATATTTTTATAACAGAGCTACCGCTAGTAAGCTGTATTTTAGAGAAACACTGCACATTTTGATGACTGTCAAAATTTACATAACTTACCCTACATGAATTAACTATGAGGTATAAAATGCAACTTTGGCTAAATAAACCCTCAGCAATTGTAAAGCAGTATTTCAAGCACCGCTAGAACAACATCAGACTGAAACATTAAACAAAAAAAGATGAATATTGAGTGGAGTGATCTCCCCAATATTTAGTTATTGTTGTGAAATAAATTAAACAATCAGCGAAGATAATCTTTAGAAATACAGATCATAATTCTAGTTGCTATAGTACTTTTTATTTTTATTTTTAATGAGTGTTTGTCAATTTAGTGTCTACAATCAAAACTCTGACATATTAGGGTAATGAACTGGGTCCGGGAATTACCAGAAAACACATAAATACTAGAATTTCTTGAAAACACGAAGTGTTAAGAGAAACAAATTCCAATCTTTAACATCTGTCCTACAGATTCTTACCATTTATCTGCTGATCAAAATTTCGAATGGTGCCAAAAAAATCATGAAGTCAAAAGGACTTGGTGGGGGGATCTTTGTTTCTCTCTAAAAGCCTAAAAGTTATACTCAACTGCAGCACAAAGAGTAAAGAGGTTGTTATTCATATTAACTACATTTACATTCCTATCGCAACATCCAGAGAGCTAATAGTGGGGTTATTAACATAACAAACGTAAATGTTCTATATAAATAATACTGTTTCAGGCCAGCAACCGCTCATCTGACAGCATTTAGGCACAGGCTCAACATCTGTTTATGAACACTTTGCCTAATGATATCATCAGATATCATTAAGTGCGGCAGAATACAGCACAGAGGCAGGTGCAGCTGCCTTCAGTACCCATCACAGAGGAAGAAAAGAGCTGCATTCCCGATCCGAAAACCCATCATTAGGACAATTTTCTTCGACAAACCAGCCCTGTGATTTCAATCTGTATATCACCTGTAATTGTAGTTTTTAGCAAGAAGCTGATTCTATACATTTAGCGACGAATCACGTTGATGGCCTGAATACTGGAAACACATTTGTGCTACCAGCTGCGGCAGCTTTTTTTAGAGCCTGTGTTAACAAAATACTGCTAACAAGGCAATGCTTGGAGTGCAGCTTTGTTTCTCTTTCTTGTTCATAGTGTTTAGATGTGCATAATTATGGAGATTAGCAATTGATTGCTTCTCAATAATAATTGATTATTGGTCACTGAACCTTCCCCAAAGCACTTCACTGAAGGTGAGGACAGGTGATAAGTTCATTCTTAGCAGATCTAGGAAACAGAAGGGAAAGGTCCAAAAGAACCTTCGATTTGTACATCAGTTTCCATGATAAACAGACCAAAGGGATAATAGAATATCCCAAAGCCTCGTTTGCCCGGAGGCAAATTGTAGAGATCATAGCAAGTCTGCAGAATTCTCCCTGTGGACTATGTAAGAAACATACATCATTTTTATATATGTCAGTTGTTCTTTGATTTGAAAATATTTCTACCCATTTAATTTATCTTTTTCAGTCAGTTTTCTTAAATTGTACAATTTAAGGGTTATATCAAAGAAAGAATATCATTTCTGAATACCCCTAAAATGAAACAAACTGACAAAATAATGCAAGTCTCTTTAGTAGAAATGTACAAATATTGAAGCATCTATTGTCACCGACTTCAAATCACTATACCCTTTTGATCTGCTTTATATCCATCAAAATTTTGGTCTGTAGTGACTGCCTTGATGCAACGTAATATAATGTTGGGAATATAACACAATGCCACAGCTAAAATTTAAAGGCAAATGCTCTTATTTTTGGCTTAATCACCCACTGTCAATTTGGACAGCAAATATCCAATTTAAATTTATTGGAGTGCATGGAAGCCACTCAGACAATAAAGAATCCGTAGCATTCGTGAAATGGTAAACATCATTTCTTGTTGGCTATTCAAAAGTATTTTGAACAGTTGAGACCAGTTTTTCTAAGCCTTTTATGTTTACAGAAAAATGTAATTGTAAGCCCGACATATCATACCATCCATCTTTAGATAATCTTTTTTTTTTTTTTTTAAATGCAGAATTTTACAAGTACATGCCTCCTCTATGGCAGTGAACTTTACAACCTGATTCATGAAAAATGCAGCTTGTTTAAAGTTAGCCTGCTCCATTTCTAGAAGATTTTTATGCTAAAATGGGAAACAGATTGCACAATTATGATTCGAAAGGAAAATGCCCAAGATAGAGGGCTGAGGTTTGAGCAGGAGGAAATGCTGGGACCAGAGTCGGTGCTCGCTTTCTGCTCAAAGAAGTGTCTCACATAATGAATGTGCTCACTTTTAAGAGGGTCTCGTTCAGCCTTTTGTGTTGCTTTCCTCAAAAGCAGCACAATGGTAGCAAATTCTCAAATTACACATCACATGCATGATCCAATCCAGCACCACGATATGAAGGGCTATTCAGTGCTTACACCCAACCACTTTTTACCCGCTCCTACGCGTGGACCTGAAAGAATAGAGAAGGTGTTCAGACCGGACTATTTTAAATGGCAGCAGGTATTTTATGAATCTAGGAATTACTCTATCAAAGACAAAAATCTTCAAACCATGGATGCAATGTATCCGCGCACTCACTTTACAGAAGGGGCTTTCTTTTTAAAGCAGCTTTAATTCAACCTCTGTTTGTGCACACAATTAGATGAGGAGATAATTTCCAAGCACAATGACTTGCAGGTGCAAATAGTGATATAGATAACAAACTATCTGATCTGTGGGCACAGATAGATAGTTAGACATCTAGAATCCTTATGTGAAGCCATAAATAATTGCATCCTCATCGGGGGGGGTGGGGGGGGAGGATGGGGGGGAGGAAGAAATAAAGCAGCAAAGCAAAACTGTACTTGATCCAGAACAGGTTCTTTTTGGTGCTAAACCCCAAAATTTTCAAAATACAGAGGCAACATTAGGATTCCACGACTGCCCTCTTATGCCACATATGGATCTTTTATATTATTTTAAATGCAAGGCCTTTTTATATTTAAGGTTGCTGTAGGATTTGCATCACAGCAGATGAACTGATATAGTTGCTCTTGTGCAAAATGAAGGTATGAACCAGTAATGTAAACAGTGAATTGCTTCAGTGCATTTGATGGCTGTTTGAAAATAGTTCCTGCTACATTTTTGCATTAGTTTTCAATGTGTCTGTTAAAAAAGTGCATGGATGCAACTACAGAGATGCCTGACACTTTCCTCCTCCAAAAACATCCTCAGAACAACCCATTTAGAATCGATAAAGGCTAAACAAATTTTTATAAAAATAGGAAGAATCCTCATCACAGACTACTCAGGCATACATTTGCTGGTAATATTAAATATTACATAAATTATACTATCATATATGTTATAGACATCTATGCAAACTATTATAAACATTATGCAGTTTGGAAAGCAAATTATTTTAAAGTTTGCATAATGACTGTGATCATTATCCATTCCCCACATGCATATATATATATATTCCAGTGATCTTTCATCATGAACACATACAGACGTTTTCCATAGGCTCCTGCCTCATTTAGAGCACAAATGATTGGTTTGATGCAAAACTGTCCAGTCTTTCATTTTCTCTCTACTGCTCTGTCCTCAATTATACCACAGTATTTAGGTCCTGCTCAGAATTATATAGGTATTTGCATGTTTTTCTGCATTCACAGAACAGAACTTGAGTGTTTATGTTCTTAATTTGTTTTACAGGACCCATCGGAAATAAGAGGGTGTCATTCTCTCAGTTGAAATCTCCACAACGAGAAATTTCAGGAACAAAGAGATTAAGATCAGAAGTATCTACTAATTTGGTGCATCTACTACAAGAAATTTAGAAGCTGGGTTTTTTTTTTTTTCAGAATAGTGTTATATGGTACTTTATGGGTCAGACATAGACCCCCACTGATTTAAGTTAAAGGGTTGAGCAGCCAAAAGTTGTCCTGTGGCTTCCCGGGGCCTCAGGTCAGACCTCCAGCAAATGAAAAGCACGTCAGTAGTGATAAACCATAAAGACAAAACCAGGAATTGGGGATGGGAAGAGTTGATTTCAATGCTGTGAGAGAGGCTGACTCAGATCTCCTTTCCATATCTCAACTTTTTACATGCAGTTCCCTCACTAATTCCTTGTATAATTTCAGAATATAGAAGAAACAGTCAAATCCCTGATTTACCCCAAAGACTATTTTCTCTTTAAGGAAGGATCTAGGAGTTTTCTGAAAAAAGCAGAGCGTGATCACATCACCGAAGGCTCTATCATGATACACATACATGCGTGCAGTGCTCATTTAAATTCCTGTAGTTCTGATATTTCCTAATATCTGAGTGCCTTATTCAAACCACGACATTTTAAAATACTGGTTTTGTGTCTTATTTTCTACTGCTTTTATTATAGTAAAAACCCCAAACCCAGAGATGTTATATCGACACACCATGCAGATTTCTCCTGTTTGCACGGTCTCCCTCCGCATCCAGAAGAGCCAGGACCAGCTCTGCCCTCGCCCTTCCCAAGTTCTCCACTCGTATATGCCATTCCCTCTTAACTTACCTTTACATATATGTCAACCCTTAGTCCTGGCAGTATTAATTAGGTTAGAGAAGAAAAAAAAAAAATCTTCAATATTTACACACTAGAAACCATGTCTTCCTGGCGAGCAATAAGAGTATATAACTGTGTCTATGAACCTCTTCCATGGGTTACCCTATGGAATGGGCTGAGAGGCTGTATGAAAGCACTCTTCTTGCCCCCCCTTCTTTCCTTTTCAGCCATCCCTCCCTTAATCCTTTCTCTTCTCCCTTGTCTTCTATGTCCCTTCTCTTTTCTTTCCGTTAATAATCTTCCCTGTGTCCTTTCCCTAAACTTTACATTTCTCCCCAGAATAAAGGATTTAAAAAACAAAACAGCAAAAGTACACAGCTAAGAAGACTGATGTCTTTAATTGTACAAGTTTCTCCTTTGTCTTCCTTTACATATATAGCTCTCTTCAGATGGCAATTACTCAGGGCAAAGAAAGTCCCTGGGCTCTAGATGTGCATCTTGGAAGTGCCTGGCAGATTTTATCTGTTACTATTGGATAAAAACCACATAGTAATAACAGTCATTTTGTTTGGGTTTATTTCCCATGTTATGCATGCAACTATTACTTGTGTGAATGCGCTGCTATGACAAAAGGCTTTCCCCGATGCAACAAAATTTGGCTTTGATAGCTACTGCAACGGCTGGAGAGGACCATCAATTGATCAGGTTACCTTTTTTAATTGATAGCTTATTGCACATCATTCGAAGGCAGTCCACTTAAAAACATTACTTACCATTTACAACATTTGCCACCTGCTCCTCATGCTTTACAATATTGATGGATCACAGCAAAAAACCTGTGCTATGGACATTTCCAGGGTTATTGGTGAATTTTAGTCTTATATTTTGTTTTAAGAGTGGTTTGGAAAAATATAGCCCAATTGCTAGACATTCCTTTGTTTAACCTCTTTCTACACAAAATCAGAAGTTTTATTTCTTTGTCTTCTAGGAGAAGGCTGGCCTCAGATGTAAAATATAGTGTAATATGTCAAAAACGTTCAAGCACGGTATCTGATTTGTATGTAGTTCTTAAATGTTATATTGTTTAAAAGAAAAAAAAAGCTTCTCGAAAACCTATTACAGCCTAACACAATAGTACAGCCTTGAGAAGAGTCTGATAATAATGATTGTAAACAGTGAATCTTCACTCAAGATAGCATCCATGGCTCAAATTCAGAGGAGCTGCAACCTAGAACTGTATTTTTGGATTTTCTTTTGCAATGAAGAAGAAAAACTGTTTTTACTTTTCAAGACAAGCATTCGTGCTTGTGGTAAGAGTTTAGAAAACATGAACTCAACATCAACCCATAGAGCAATGTGTGCCCAAATGCAGAAAGCTAAGTAAGCATTCTTAAAAGATGCCACTAATTTACCCCTTCCAGTGCTCAGTGATAAGCAATTTAGACACCTATTAAGAATAATTTAATTGCAACATTATTATCATTTCACTGCTATCAGAACAGTTTCAAAAGGAGATGAAGAATCTCAGACCTGCAGATCTCCTAGGTCTGATACACCATTCTTAACAGACCAGGGATGATTTCTGGAAGAAATCAGCTCCTTCTGTTACGATCTAATGTAGCCCTGCACTCTACCAAAAGGTCCACTCTCTCTCTCTTTGCATCCCACACACAGCACTAAAATCACTCCTGCTCTGGCCGTGCCACAAGACTGCTCTCTTTGGCTCCAGTGATGGCTGTTTTTTCTCTTCCGAGGCTACCTATTAACGGAGGCAGCGTGATGTCGGTCACAGGTCATTAGATCTGTTTACATTTCCAAGCTTTGCTCCTGCCTACAAATACTGAAATTTCCTTTTCTGGAAGGACAAGATTCTGGCATTACGACGTAAACCTGTTGCTGTTATAACTTCTGGACATGCCAGTGGTGGCTCAGCTGAACTTCAGGAACAGGACTGGAGCCGGGGCTGTCTGTCAGGGACCACTCAGCCACCAAAACTGCATTCCCGATCCACTACAAGTTAGATCTCATGTTGGTTCTCCAAATACCAAGCCTTGCCTTCTGGAAAGCAAGTAATATTGTTTCCTCTACTCATCTTAATTTTAGTCCTGATATTGTTAGAGACAACTTGAAATAGGAAGAGAAATGGGACAAAACAAGATCTTAACCTTGAATATCTCAAACTTCAAGTGGTTTTAAAGCTTTAGTTGAGTCAAATACAGATTTCCATAGGAGCTGTTAATTATTTATAGTCATATACAGAATATGGGGGTGTCATCGTGCTTTGGAGTCCCACAGTAGCAGATCTGACAAGATACACCATGGTTCTCCAGAACAGGAATCCATTTGCAGGGTTTTATAGGAATTCTAGCTTTTAAATCACTGAAGTTTCTAGACTTTATGCTTCCTTACATGGACATGGGGAAAACAGAACTAATAGAGTTGGATTAAAATGGTGAAAAGTGGTGTTAATTAGAATTTGAACATTAACATCATATCTTTCTCATTACTTTTTCAAGTAATATTTCTCACAAGAAGCAATACATTGTCAATACAAATTCTCAATAGGAATGTGCCTTAATACCATGCAATTGGCTTTTTATCAAATTCCGCTGGAGCAACTCCTCTGCCATCTGAGCAGGTTTTTTGCTAAATGCCACTGAAGCGGCGTCACTTCAAAACAACAGTAGAGAAGGTTTTGTTTGGTTTTGTGCTTTGTTTTTAGCACACAAGTGACTTCAGCAGAAAGCACCGCTGCCTGAAAATAATAGTAATGAGATGTGGTACCTAGGAATTACCGTGGTCAGATGGTGAGACGTTCATGAAATATATTCTTTTTTTCTGATATAAAAATGTCATGTATTTGAGACCAACATCCATGTAATATTGTGAAGTACTTGATAACAACAAACTACCATATGTCATGCAACCCTGCCTACACTGTTTGGAAACCAGTTAATACTTTTTCATTTACTGCTTTATACATGAACGGAGGAGGAGGAGGCTGTAACTATCAAGTTCTTTTTCCTGTTCTTTGAGAAACTTTAGGTTGCTGTAGTAATCAAACACAGTAATATTTATTCATGAGTACATCTGAAAATAACCTACAGACTTCAGCTGCTATATCAGTTAGTTAAACATGAAGTACGCTCAAATACAGTTTCATCCCTGGTTTCCTTTGTGTACGTTGGTGCACACTTAGTTTGAGATAACCATACCGAATTGTATATAAATTAAATTTCCTATCATTTAGCCATAAAATTTAAAATATTTGACAAATCCATAAAGTTAAAAGACATTATGATACCTATACTATTCAAAATTATCCATTTGGGAGGAACCTGCTCTGTGAAGAACAGATTAAAGACGGCATTTTCATCTTTTATTGAGAATTTCTCACACTTTATCAATTCAACACTAATTTTTAGCAGCATCATAAATATGCTATGTTTTTCTATTTAGTAGTAAAGTTGGGTCTACAGAAGACAATATAAAACCTTGAAACCAATAGAAAATATTTTCAAAATGAAGGCTCAAAATAATTTATTGCCAAAAAGAAAGAAATATTAAAACATGTATTTTTGATTTATATTGATCATGTTCTAAAATAACCTTAATTTAATAGATAAATCATACCAACGATTTTGTAAATTTGTAAACAGATACTAAAGCTTTGCAAAATTTGATGGGAAGATATGTTATCTATTGTTTCCACTTCTAATATACATGTGTAAAGCGTTTACTAGTGTACTGCTTTATAAACAGCACAAGATGGAAGTATCTGAACACTTAGGTTGTCACCTTAAAACAAACTGTCACACATTTTTCTTCACACATTTGAAACCCAACTTATCAACCTTAACAAGTGTTGTTATCAAAAGAATTTTGGTGCCTTTGTTCTTTCCCTTTTGCAAGTAAATTACACTTTTAGGATTTATTAAGACAAGAAACAATTTTTGAATAGCAGGTCAAAACTCTCTATGGAAAAATTCTCATTACTTTCTAGCCTGAAGCAGTATTTACCACTCCAACTTATCCATCTTTTTCCTGTTTTTTATATATCTATATTTCCAGAATCTTGTTTCTGTGCCTAATGCTATAACATTGCAGCAGTTTGTTCAAAGCAACACTCTTATTTTTGCTCTTAGCCGGTACTATACAAACCCTGATCAATTATTGAAGTGTAAGCCCTGAAGTAACACAGCCATTACTGCAGCAGGCAGATAAAAATGGAACACTTTTAGCTACAGTATATTTACTTTAGAGTTTCAGCAAACAAACCAACAAGTTAAACTACCTTGTCTTTCACTTTGTTTGATGTACTAATATTTCCTGCATGTTCAAAAGTCTTTCTTTTAAAACAAAGTTACTGAAATGTTATGGCTGCTTGTTTGTGAGAATACCTAAGCTTAAATATTTGCATGAAACAGCCTTGAGATACAGAAAAGGCAGCATTAAAGTAGTACAAATCTAATACAGAAGCTGCTATCTGTAGTGCCATAAGAGCCACAGTTTTTTTATGAGCCGTTTGGTGTTTTAAGTTCGCCAAACTGCAGAGCCTGCATATTGTAATGACATTAAAAATGATGCTGGGAGGTATCTTAAACAACAAACAACATCACTAAAAAAAGTATTCATTAAAGAAAAGAAAAAAATCAAATTAGAGGTGTTGGAAATTTCTCATGAAAATCAACTGCTAATCACTTGTGGACTTTACTCCTTCTGCAGCTCACTCCTTTACTCACAAAGGAGTGCCCAAGATGTAATTTTTTGTTAAAATGCTTTCTTATTTAATTATACAGTCTATTTGATAACGACGCCAGTTCAAGACTACAACTATTCATCTTCTGATGGTGCTGCATGTGCATCTGCACACAAGATATAATGTTTTTCAGTTTAAATGTCTGTTCTGGGTTTTAAGGACTAAATGATAGTGAAGATGACTGGAAACGTTCCAGATTTTCCTATATAAACTGCTTAGCAAAACCAAAAATTAGTACTTATGCTACAGAACTAATAATGTTTGACATTTGCATTTTGTCACTTACGATATGAAGAGCGGGAAGAACTTGTCCCAGGAAGTTTGGGGGAAACTATAAAAACTCAGTTTTAGAAACGGATGTTTAAAAAAAGATTGTAGAGTTTTGCTCAGTTCTCAGCTGTTCTTTTTTCTAGTTCCCAGAGGAAAGCAGGCTGCGTGGCTTGCAAACACCATACGTGAACAGCTTATGAGAAATGATCTCATGAATGCATAAGTATGTCATCATATCCCACTTGAAGGCATTTGATAACTGAATGTAGTGGCCATGGGTGAAAAAAGCTATATGTACTCAGGTGTTTTCATAGGTTTGGACAAAAAACCAAAAATAGTATTATGGAGAGGTGGTTTTTTGTAGTCTTTACAGGCAAGAGTGTATAACGTTTGCATCCGTGAGAATATTCACAAATATTTTTGCTGACCTTGGCAGTACTACTTGTTCACACAAGTAGTACGTATGGGGCCACATAAGCAGAGATCACATACTTTCCTCAAATATCTGAACTTCCCAAGATTTATTCTAGCTTTGAAAATACAACAAAGAAGGAACCATTCCTTCTCAGCCACAAAGAAAAGAAAGCAGCTAGTGCTATCTGCAAATTGTAGAAGCCTGGTGCTGCTCTGGTCCTGTTAGAGGCACTCCAGCTGATAGGAAGCAGCCAGGTAGGAACCCAGCAGCCCAGATATGCGCAGACGAGCTCTGCCCTTTCCACACCGCTTTTTGCTCACTTCTGGACATGGGATGAACCCAAACCCTTCAAATGTGAGACAGACAACACAAGTACGTGTACACACGGGCATACATCCATACAGATGATGTAGAAAGTACAATTTCAAGACAAAAATAACCACAGACTTTTTTTAAAGCTGCACCTATGGGCAATTACTAACCATGTCAAACTGTCTCTTTTCACTCTTCATTTCAATACATCTTATTTTAAAAAATGGAAATCGCAATGAATGTAAACAACTTCTTTATCTTCCATTTTATTTTTATAAGCAGTACATCTGAGCCTGGTAACATATTCAAGGTATGCCTCAAATACTTGGAAGCGAAAACCTTTTCATTTGAACATTCGATACACTGAAAGTGAGGTAGCCAATTTGTTGTTGCAAGCGTCTGTGCTATTATTTTTAGAGCTTTCTGGCAGACAGCTTATGAAAGGTGGTTTGTATAAAGCAGCAACATAATTTGGAAAAGTGCAATAAGGGAATCTATAGTGATGCATGTCTTTGTGAAACTGCTCTTTATTTGCACTGGATAGTAGAAACTGGCTGACTGGATTTATGAGGTGTGAAGCTATGTCTCATAATGATTAACATTAGAATCACAATTTAGACCTGAGGTCAGACTCCAGATACTACATTAACTTTCTTATTTTTTAGAAAATCTGGAGCTTTCATTATTATTATAGTCTTTATTAAAACAAAGATGTTGTTGAGTTCACCACTTGTTTCAAAGGAGTCAGGGAAGTAGGATCAGGCCTTTGAAACTTTACTTCTCTTCTTTGCTATGTTCATCCATGCTTACCTTTTCCCAGAGGAGCCCTGTATGCTTATGTGGGGACATGCAAAAATGCCTACTTTTCACAAAACTTATACAAAATAATCCAAAACGTGGGTAGCCTCTCTTGCAGTCACCAATTTCAGATAGATGTGTAATGAAATAGCTGCTGAGTGAGTTAAATCAGATAAACAGTCCTCTAAACCCTGAATATTCAGGTATTCTGGGTAATTATCCTCAACACAACAAAATTTGTGCTTATGTCCTGTCTTTTATAACTGTGTTCCCTACAAGCACTGGGCGAGAGCCACTAGAAGGAGGGCTGCCTTGTGGAATGGGTCATAATGTCTCACCTAAAGAACAAAAGATCCTCGAGCACAGGGTTCAGCTGGCTGGAGAGAGCTTGGGGAGGGAGTGGAAATCAATGGAAGCTCTGTTTTGACATTTATCCCACAGTTCACATGCCATCAGCAAGAATTTCTGGTTGATTGGTGACTCCTAGAAGATCTTCTCCTGCAGGCAATTTGAGGATCTCAGACTCACAAGAAAGCTTTGAGCCTAACATGGTTACGTAGACTGGTTATTCTGAGCAGGCAATGAACCCTTTTTGCATTTTCCAGGAGCGCAAGGTCTACTGCACACAGGTACTATAACCCTTCTGCGCACACGTGGTAAAATATGGCATTCCCTGGAACTACCAGACTTTCCTGCTTAGGGCAAGCGTGACCCACGCTGACCTGCAGGACACCAGCTATTTCATACCCTCAGAAAACACCACTGTGATGCTCCTCCGTGTGCCCAGAAAGACTTTTCAAACTTAGCTGCAAATGGAAACTTCCCTTCCAGCCCCTCCAGGACACAACAAAGGGAAAGGGAAGGTTAAAACAGACAACATGAGACTCGCTCCATGAGTACATGGAAAACAATTATTGAAACAACCAACCCCACCTCCCCCCTCCCAAAACCAACAAAAATATGATAGCAAGCTATAACTACAACCCTGCCGTTTCCTCTGTTCCACCTCCATTCCTGTTACTTCGATTCAAATTTCTTTCCCCTATAGAGAAAGAGGTTGAGTCAAATAATTTATATCCAGCTTTCCATTTAGTTTCAATTTACATAGTTTTACTTATGACTTAGGATATTGAGGTATTTGTTTGAAGACTAAAAGTAGCTGAACAGGTGAATCGTAACCCAGATCCACATTTCCACAGGTTAGTCTAAGCAAATCACAGGCAAATGGTTGAATCAGGAATCTATGACTACATAAAATATTTGTCAGATACTGGAATCACTGCAGGGCAACACTACAAACTCATCTCCTAGATCTGTTTTAAAGAAGCCACTGTAGAGATGTTAGCAAATCATCCTAAATTTTGAATGTCAAAAACTTATAAACAGCAAACCTAATGATGTCCCATGTAGCATCATCACTTAATGAAAGGATGCATGTCTTCAGGTGGTAGCACTGAATGTTTTAGTGATGACTGGACTGCACGGCACATAAAGGTAGGGGACGGAAAAACTGTAGTACTGCAGGAAGTACGTTCAAAGGAAGTTTTCAGGGAAAAAGGGGTGAATGTCTATTACTACTTATAAATGCAAAGAATCTGTAAAGACAATTAAAATATCTCCATTTTAACTAGTTGTCCATTCAAATGAAAATTGACACTTATATTTCTCATCGACAGAAGTTCCAAAGCATATACCATGCAAAAACAATCAATTCAGAAACATTTATAAAACCTCTACGTTGCATGCTAAGTATTCTCTTGATCTTATGACACTTGACCTACTGTGGGTACAATGGAGAATAACTCTAATTTTGAATATTCATTATATCTTTTAAAAAAAACCCAACACAACATTTTAATGTCACACAGCAACAAAAGCTATTCACGGGCCAAAGCCCAGTCACTTAGGTTTACCCTAGACTGATGATTATACATCAAAATGTCAGAAGATATGTATTTACCAAGTTTAATGAAGAAAATATGACAAATACTATTTAAGATAAGTGGCATTTTCTCCTAATTGTTTTCAGATGAATGAATGAGAACCTAATGCCCTGCTACTTTGGTGGAGCACTAAATGGCTTCAAAAACTCATGTTTATACAATACATTGGTACACACTCTAAAAGGAGAATTGAAACAGGCATGCCCTTTTATAAATGTATCTTAGGTATACGTAGTCGGAATTACAAAAGAAAATGGGAAAAAATACCCCAGATTTACCAACCATTATTTACGTTTGTTTGTTTGTTGTCTTTTCTCAGTTTGATATGTCATCTCAATCACCCTCATTTTCTTGGCACTCTTGTGGTTTTGAAAACTGTAAATGTTTCAGCTAGCATCAAATTTACTTAAATGAATCACTTACTATAGGTGGACCACATAGCAAAGACAAACTCTTTTAATAGTCTTCCAGGGTACAGTGACACATACAGATATTCTACAAAAAAAGCAACCGAATATCTGAAGCTGCTGTGTGTAAGGGAGCTTGCCCACACATATTTAACCTCAAGGCCCCGTGTGCTTTCATTAACGTTAAAGGTTTGTGGTATGAAGCAGTACAGCTTGCCATTAATGCATGAAAAGAGATCACTATAGGAAGAGGTCTTATGCTGAAGTTTTGGGTTCTCCATAGTCTCTGAAAGAGGGAGTCCTCTGAAAGAGGGGCTTCTGTTACTGTGCCCAAGCATACCATCCACTCTGTGACCCTAGTTATATACATCTATGTATATACACACATATATAGCAATATCTGAGCAAGCTTGGATACTTGAGGAGATTCCGTCGTAGCAGCAAGGAATTGCTGCTGCCTCCAGAAAGTCAGCTGAAGCACTTAAAACTAGTTTAATTTCTCCACGTTATTATGCAGTTCCCTGATTAGTCTCGGGAGAATACAATCTGCAGTGACCACGTAACACTCTTAGTTTGCTTTCT